>NC_057713.1:49552950-49646082 GCF_004010195.1 Chiloscyllium plagiosum
GGTGTGGGGAGGGGAAATGAGGAAACTGGTGAAATCTGAGTTCATCCCTTGTGGTTGGAGGGTTCCCACCCCAGTCTGACCTATCACCCTCACCTTGACCTCTTTCCACCTATCACATTTCCGACGCCCCTCTCCCAAGTCCCTCCTCCCTACCTTTTATCTTAGCCTGCTGGACAAACTTTCCCCATTCCTGAAGAAGGGCTTATGCCCGAAACGTCGATTCTCCTGTTCCCTGGATGCTGCCTGACCTGCTGCGCTTTTCCAGTAACACATTTCCAGCTCTGATCTCCAGCATCTGCAGACCTCACTTTCTCCTTAATGAGTGCTGTGTTTATGTATTTTCTCATCGGCTGTTTAAGACAGGGTACATTTCATCTGATTAAAAAATGATCATTCTTAAGATGTTAAAGGTTAACTGTATTTGAAAAGTCAGCTGAGTACAAAGAACACATTTCCAGCTCTGATCTCCAGCATCTGCAGACCTCACTTTCTCCTTAATGAGTGCTGTGTTTATGTATTTTCTCATCGGCTGTTTAAGACAGGGTACATTTCATCTGATTAAAAAATGATCATTCTTAAGATGTTAAAGGTTAACTGTATTTGAAAAGTCAGCTGAGTACAAAGATTAATTTTAGTGAGAATAACCAGGACAAGAGTATGTAAAAGTTTTATTTATTTTACTGTATTCTGTGTTTAAATATGGTAAGGCACAGAACATAGGCAGAAGATAGTCATGTGATTCATTAAGCTTTCATTCAACATGATCATTGCTGATCCTTTATTTCAGCACAATACACTCGCTCCCTTCTCCATACCCCTTGAGCTCTTTAGCTTCTAGAAATAGAGTCATACTGCAGATAGGAGGCTCTTCAGCCCATTGAGATGCATGAACAATTTACACTAATCCTACTTTTCAGCCCTTGGCACATAGCTTTGAATACATAATGAGGGCTTATGGGAAGAGGGAATAGTTAGATAAGGATTCCTTAGTTTAATGTAACCTACAAGCTTTATTCTCTGTACATACTGTAAATAATTCCTTGTTTATTCTTAATCCCCCTTTCTGTTTGTAATGGCCTGATGCCAGTGGAATAAAGAATGCCTGCTTCATGGTCTCTGGGCTGTCCATATGTTCAAACCTCATGTTATATTTCTGGTGTACATGGCAGGATTCCACTGCAAGGACATCAAGTTACGGCGGGTGAGGTAGAAAGGCATTTGGTCAAGATAGAGTGAATGGTGCAGGAGTATAAACTGGCAATGTCCATGATGGAGGGCAAAGCCACTGCAAGATCATTGAAGGCTCAGGTTTGGATGCAGAGAATTGGATCTTTTAGCCAAACCCAAGTAAATACTGCCTGTGTGTGTTCCCTTGACAATATGCAGGAAGGAAGCAGTAGTCCAGCATAATATTCTACTTGTTAATGAGTAGGAAGCTGTACAGATTTGGGGGAAGACTAGAAACACCCAATGATTCCACAGTTGAAGATTGGATTGAGGACACACAACTGGTTATACTGTTCAAGTGTCTCAAATTGAGACTGCAGGCACCATTTGTGGCCAGAAAGCCTGTTGGAAAATAATGGGAAGAGGTGTTAATGTTCAGAGATGTCTACAGCAGATTTTTGAAGTTCTAACAAATGTTTCTGGGGACAGCAGAGTCCTTAAAAGACCCTTCACTGTTCATTTCTGATGCGAATAAGGTTCACTGGATGCAAAACGTTGACTCCACTTTCTCTCCAGAAATGCTGCCAGATCTGTTGAGTTTCTCCAACAACTTCTGTTTAAATTTCAGATTTCCAGAATGCATATTTCTTGTTTTAATTTTACAGGGCATTGAAGATCTACCCAGCAGAAACAGTGAAAAAGGGATAGAACTGAGGAGGCTTAACAATGACAAATCGTAGTGATCTTTCTTTCAAGCATGGGATCACATCATCCAGGGCATAGGGCAAGATTGGACTTCTATGACCTGGAAAGAGGCTACCATCAGGGAGATGCCTTTCGTAGAGATATTTATGTGATGCTGGTGACCTGGAGTGGAGTGGCTGAGGCCTGGAGCAGAGGGGATTGGAGGCATGGAGGCAATGGGTGGAGCAGAGTGGGCTGGAGACTCAGAGGGAAGTGGACTTGGGGCATGGAGTGGAGCAGGGACAATTGTTGGGTGATTTGGTGGTAGGAGAGAAAGTTCTCTGGATAGGGAAAAAAACACAGTAACTTCAAATAAAATGCTAAATTGCAGGCAGTCTTAGATTTCACATAGGATTAACTCTTAAAATTTCAAACTTTTGTTCCCCCATTTCACCAATTCAAAGACCACAAACTGTCCCTACTTTAAGTTGCACTGCAAAACTTGTCCCATTCTAAAATTGTTTATTCTTCTGGACAGTTTTTGTTTTCACACCATTCCTGTGAATAGTTGGCATGGAGTTACGTGTCCACAGTGTCGGATTTGTGCATCTCCTCATCACCATTGGCAGAACGAAAAAAGCAATGCTGCTATTGGATGGTTCGTCCACATTCAGTCTTTCAGTCAGGCTGGCTTCAGTCCTGGATGTTGCCTTACTCCTACCTCTTCAAAGGTGCTCTTGATTTGTTGTTTCCACTTTCTGGTAAAACAGACTCATTGAGGAACTGAAGTGATACTCTTAGGGATTGGAGAAGAAATTTCTGATGATTTGAGACTAAGGAATCAAGACAGACTCACAGAGAATCATGGGGCAAAATTTGATATGGAATGTAATTCCAGTTTACATATTTATTAATAGAAACATAGAAAATAGGTGCAGGAGTAGGCCATTTGGCCCTGCAGGCCTGCACCATCATTCAAAACAATCATGACTGATCATGCAATTCCAGAATCCCACTCCTGAATTTGCTCCATACCCCTTGATGTCTTTAGCCACAAGGGCCACATCCAGCTCCCTCTTGAATAAATCAAATGAATTGGACACAAAAGTGTTCTGTGGGAGAGAATTCCACAGATTCACAACTCTCCAAGTGAAGAAATTCTTCCTCATCTCAATCCTAAATGGTTTACTCCTTATTCTTAGACTGTGACCCCCAGTTCTGGGTTTCCCCAAAATCAGTAATATTCTTTCCACATCTAGCCTGTCTAGTCCTATCAGGATTTTACATGTTTCTGTGAGATTACCACCACCCCTCCATACTTTTAAATTTCAGTGAGTACAAGTCCAGTTGACCCAATCTTTCATCATATTTCAGTCCTGCCATCCTAGGAATCAGCCTGGTAAACCTTCGCTGGACTCCCTCAATAGCAAGAATGTCCTTCCTCAGACATGGAAACCAAAACTCCTCACCATACTCAAGGTTTGGCCTCACCAATGCCCTGTATGACTGCAGCAAGACATCGTTACTTTGACACTCAAATCCTTTTGCTATGAAGGCCAGCATGCCATTAGCTTTCCTCACCACCTACCGAATCTACATGACAACCTTCAGAAACTGTTCCACCATGACACACAGGTCTCGTTGCACCTCACCATTTCTTAAACTGCTACCATTTCGATAATAATCTGCCTTCCTGTTTTTGTGACTGAAGTGGATAACCTCACATTTATCCACATTATATTGCATATGCCAAGTATTTGCCCACTTAGCAAGTCTGTCCAAGTAACCCTGCAGTCTCTTAGCATCCTCCTCACAGCACACACTGCCACCCAGCATGCCATCATTTGTAAGTTTGAAGATGTTGTGTTCAATTACTTCATCCAAATCATTAATATTTATTGTGAACAGCTGGGGTCCCAGCAGTGAACCCTACAGCATCCTACTTGTCATCCCACGGGCAAAAGACCCGTTTATTCTAACTGTCTACTTCCTGTCTGCCAACCAGTTCTCTGACCATGTTAATACATTATCTCCCATACCATGAGCTTTAATTCATATGACATTATGGGATAATTCACTAAATATTGTTTTGTCCAGAGCTACACCTCTGAAGAACACAACTGTGATGTTAAGCAAGGAGTTACTCTGCTAAATGTAATTGATTTAGAGAGCAAAATGATAAAGTAAAAACTGAAAATACTGCAAGTACTGAGCAGATCAAATTAACATCAATGAAGAGAAACATAGAGTTAAGCTTTCAGGTTGATGACCTTCATGATGAAGTTTGCTGATGACACAAAGGTAAAGTGTTTGGTAAACGAGGTGAATTACAGAAGACAATGCAAATTACAGAAGTTAATGCAAATATAGGCAAATATCAAGTCCCACTGATCTGTGTGAGGGGATATTGGGAGGATAATAGAACTATATAGATATGCTGAATCGTGTGGGTGAACGAAGAGATTGAAGTGATTCAAAATAACTCTGCGCAAGTAAAGCCACTCAGAAGGCAATGTATGTTATTAATGTATACATCGTACAATTTAGCGCATCCAATTATAGAAATAATATTAAAGGCATGGATAGGAGGCATAAAGTGCAAATTGTGAATTTAGATTAGATTACTTACAGGACTGAATTTGAGGTAAATGTTGATGAAGTGGAGAATTCTCCAGAGGTAGGTTAAAGCACTGGGATTTCTTTGAATAGAAAACGTAAGGCTGTGCATAAGGGAGCTGAGTGCAGTGAGATAAAATATGGTAATGTTTTACCATACAAAAAAAGGACATGAACAATTGCAAGTGTGTTATAAATTTCGATTGAACTTAAATTTTCTCAAATTAGGAATAGATTTAAATCTGGAACAATCTGCGTTTCTCTGTCTTCGGAGATTTAGAGACGGTCCCTCTTTATTGCACATGAACGATGGCTGATTCCGGAAGAGGTGGGTGAGCAGAAGCAGGGGAGATAAAGCAGACTGGAGCCGGCTGTGAGTGAATAGGAACCCGGAGAAGAGAAGCAGACAGGAGGTGGACTCTCGGTGAGATGTCTCCCTGGGTTAAATGATTCTCTCCCCGAGTTACAACCTGATACCGGATCTTTAGTGTCCTGTTTTGTTAGAGGTGATTTGCGGCTGCCTCATTCTCTGAGCTGTGAAGGATTTCTTGTTGAAGGCCATCCTGAGCTTCCCCACTGCTGCTCCTCCTCTGCTTTATTCTCAAAGGTCTGTTTGTCCTCGATGGGGATGAAGGGGGCAAAATTGATCAAAGATCCCCGGGCCCTTCCAGACCGCTTCTGTCTTTGTCCCATGCGCATCGCACCCATTTTACTGAGATGTTTCCCGAGAGGTGAATGACCTTGGGCTCCTACCAGAGCCCTGTAAAAGGCCAGGTTAAAACCAAATTGAGATGTCACTACAGCCATTTGGTAAATTTGTATTCAAAGAATTGAGGTACATTTATGTAACAATTTTCGTAACCTGATGGAAAAAGAAGTTATACTTAACATGTATACATTTTATATTGTTTTATGGAACGTGAGTAAAGTTGACAACGTCGACAGAGTTGCCCTTTAGAAAGTAATGGTAAGATACGTTAATTTGTTGCAGTCCCCGTGGTGTAGACACGACACAGGTGGTTGGACTCTCGGGTGTTGCATTCATCCATACAAGTGAGAGTATTTCATTATGCTTCTGATTTGTGCCTTGTAGTTGAAACATAGGTGTTAAGGACAGGGTGAGCTATTCCTGAACTCCTTTTGTAGTTATACTTGTATCTGACTGTTCCAGTTCAGTTTCTGATCAATTTTAACCTCTAGGATGTTGGCAATGCAAGATTCTGCAAGGAGACTACCATTGAATATTATGGGGAGATGGTTAAATTCTCTCTTGTTAGATGGTCATTGGCAATTATGAGGTATGAGTGTTAGCTACCACATTTCAGCTTGAGGCTGAATGTTATCCAGCATAAGGACACCCAGTTCTGAGGAATCACAAATGTTGCTTAAAATATGCTGGAGGAAAGGACATTGATGACAAAACTCTTGATGGTTTGGCCTGTGACACAGATACAAGAACTGCAGTAATGTTTTGTGGCTGAGGTGATGGCTGTCCAAAATCCACAGCCACCTTCCTCTGTTGCCACCACATACCTTAAGTTCTTACTGCTGTCTGTACATCTCTGGGTTGTGACCCCTTGAGGCTGCTTACAGCATGGTATGGCATCAGTAAGTGGGGAGTTTCATTGATTCTCAATTACATAAATTTTGCTAAGGCCTATTTGCTGTATGAAAAATGTCATGATGTCAAGGATTGTCACATTTGCCTCAACTCTAGAATTCAGCTGTTTTGACCATATTTCGACCAGGGATGTAATGAGGTCAGGAGCCAGGTTGGTTTGGTAGAGCCCAAACCTTGAGCATTAGTGAGCATGCTATTGCTAAGTAAGTATTACTTTATAAACTGTTGATCATCAATTTGTTGATGATCAACAGTAGACATATGCGACAGTAAAAAGTCAGATTCAGTTTTTTTTTTACCAGGGTGTATTAGTCAATTTTCCACATTGCTAGGTAGATGCTCATGTTGTGGTAGCAGTAGAACAGATTGGTTAGGAGTGCAGATGGTGCTGAAACATAAATTATACTATTATTCCATGTGTGTTGCCCGGGTCCACATTTTTACAGTATTCAATATTTGTAAACATTTCTTGGCATCAAATGGAGTGAATCAAATTGGCTGACACTGGCACAAGAATATGAAAAATCGGAGCAGGAGTTGGACTATAGGCCTACTCTGCCACTTGTAATGGTCACGGCTATTCTTGAGTTTCAACTCCAGTTTGCCACCCATTTCCAATATCCCTTGATTCTATGAGAGATTAAAAGTTTGTCTATTACAGTCTTTAATATAGAGAATTCCCAAGTTTCTCAACCCTTGGAGTGAAGTAATGTTTCCTTATCTCTGTCAGATTCCTTATCTTAAGTCTGCTTCCATGTTCTTTATACCTCGTCTGTTGTAAACAACTTCTTAGTGTCTACCTGATCAAGCCCTTCTATTTAAACAAAATCCCAAATCATTCATCTAAATGCCAGAGAATCTAGATCCATGTTAGTCAGTTTTTCATCATAGGAACACCCTTTAATTACAGGGACCAATGCAATGAGCCTTTGTTCTATTCTTTCAGTGTAAATATATCCTTCCTGAGTGAGTTTTGAGAAGATTTGTAGCTCAGGTTGAGGTTCTGGATATAGGTTAGCTCGCTGAGCTGGAAGGTTCGTTTTCAGACATTTTGTCACCATACTAGGTAGCATCTTCAATGAGTCTCTGAATGAAGCACTGGTGGTGTAGCCCACTTTCTATTTTTATGTTTGAGTTTCCTCGGGTTGGTAATGTCAGTTCCTGTGTTAACATCATTTCCAGTGGTGATGTCATTTTCAGTTCTTTTTCTCAGGGGTGGTAAATGGGATCCAAGTCAATCTGTTTGTTGATAAAAGTTCCGGTTGCTTCTCAGAATTCTCGTGCGTGTCTCTGTTTGGCTTGTCCTAGGATGGGTGTGTTGTCCCAGTCAAAGTGGTGTCCTTCCTCATCCGTATGTAAGGATACTAGTGAGAGTAGTCTCGTTATGACTGTCCACCATGTTTCAGGATGCAGATGTAGTCAGACTTCAGAACTTTCATCTAGTTTATTGCATGTGTGATTATGAAGCCATATCGCATGCTGCTTCTGCTGTTTGACTTGCATGTAGTCCTCTGTAGCTTTACCAGGCTGACAGTCCATTATTTGAAATGCTTAATATTACTTGTGGCATGCTATATGGTATTTATCCTTGAACAAGAGCTCCACATTTCCCCAAAAATGTGTTGGGGCTTCATTGCTCCATTTTTTGTATTAGTTTCACAGGATTCAGAAAATAAAATTATCAAATGAAGAAAGTGCGTTTAAATATCCTGATGCTCATGATTTGTTCTCTAATCACAGAAAGACTCGTTACTGAATTTTTCTTTCTGGAGAGAAACTTGTGATTTCTTTTTTAACGGAACAGTTAATTATGTTTGATTTAGCTAGGCATGAAATGTAAAAGCTGTGTATTATTTATTTCTAAAGAAAGAAAAAGTGAATTGCTAAAGTAGGTTCTATAATATGAATATTTTGCAGGAGTACATGCAAGTTCATGACATACTTAAGAAATAGGAACAGGAGTTGGCCATTCGGCCCATCGAGCATACTCTGCCATTCAGTAAGATGATGGCTGATCTTTTCATGGATTCAGTCCACTTACCCGTCTGCTCACTATAACCCTTAATTCCTTTACTGTTCAAAAATCTGTCTTTGCCTTAAAACATTCAACGAGGCAGTCTCAGCTGCTTCACTGAGCAGGTAATTCCACAGATTCACAACCCTTTGGGTGAACAAGTTCCTCCTCAACTCAGTCCTAAATCTGATCCTTGTTATTTTGAGGCTATGCCCCCTAGTTTTAATTCCACCCACCCGTGGAAATAACCTCCCTGCTTTTATCTTATCTGTTCCCTTCATTAACTTTATATAAGATTCTATAAGATTTCCCCCCTCATTCTTCTGAATTTCAATGAGTATAGTCCCAGCCTCTTCAGTCTCTCCTCATAAGCTAACTCGCTCAATTCCAGAATCAACCTAGTGAACGTCCCCTGCAGCCCCTGCAGTGCCAGTACATCCAGTACTTCAGCCTGTAACCCAACCTAATTTCTACACAACATACTGTAGACTTGTGACTATAAACATTAGTGAAATATTTCAGTGCAAAATCTAGTGCAGAATTCCCTGAAATAAGTTTACACAGCACCTATAAAGCCATTAGTCCATTTACAAATGTTGCTGCATCTGAATTTGAGTGATGCACTTATCTACTAGAAATAGATAGTAAAACCAACAAAATAATGCTTATGCTGCTCCCATATCTTTTGATGGGTGTCTCTGGTTTATGTACAATTTCACCAACTTAGACAAACAAATAGTCATTGAAATTGCAAACTGCATCAAATATTTAGCTATGTCCTGTTTATACAAGAAATGTAACCAGCTTAGAACTTATCTGCATCATGCCTTTGCAAATGTCACTGTGTACTTTGCAAGTATTAATATTCATCAAAAATCCTTTCTGCTATACAATAGCAGTCTTTGTGGAAAGAAATGGTATGTATGGGATGGGTCAACTGAACAATTTCCCTGAAACACAATAGCTTATACAAGTGTTACACAAACTATATGGAATAATATGAGAAGAGATTATAATGATTTTCAACAAGCCAACAAATGTTAAAATGTTTTGTTTTTTTCTCCACCAACACTCTGTTGGAATACTGAACATTGTATCAGAAAAGGATTTCTATTTCTTACAGATAGGAGCCACACATGAGCCTTTAATAAGCTTCAGGTAATAAATTGCAGACCCAGATTATGGTCAAGTCTTTGGAAAGATACTTGAACCTATTTGTACATTACCTGTACAACAAGCACATGCCTACTGTACCTACAACTGAAAGTTTAATGCACAGTTTGCAAGCGTGACAACTATTCTTTTCTCTAAGTTGTTGAGGTTAAATCAGAGTCAACTTGCCAGCATGCTCATATTCTGTGACAGAATGAAAAATACAATTGGCACCACTTTGTCCTGTAGACTCAATTTTTGTAATTGTTCAAAATTTGTCATTCTTTTCATTATCCTGATGAGTACAACATGAAAAGCTTTGGCAATGTCTTTCTTTTCAGCAATGAAAATATTGGTCATGAGAGGTGATGAGTTTTTACAACTCTTTTCCTCAAAATGCAGTGGAAGTGGAGTCCTTAAACATTTTGAAGGCAGAAGTAGATTATTGATAATCTTGCACCTTTTGCTTATTGGGGACAGGCAGTAGCATAGGATAATTGGATCAGATGTGATCTTATTACATGGAGGGTCAGGCTTGAGGGGCTGTTTGGCCAACTTCTCTTCCAAATTTTTGTTTTCATGTAAAGTGATTGATAGCAGTTGATGGATCCTCCAGTTTTGTGATTTGCTGTAGTATTTAAATTGCTTTTGATTTCTGTTTACATTTATCAGTTGGAGTACGGTAGACTGACATCAAGTAGTGCAGAATCCAGTGCAGGTCAGACTAAATTATGTGCAACTTCAAAATACAGAAATGAAAACTTGGACAGTGGGATCTTGTTTCTGTTATATCTTGCAATGCAGGAAATATTATTACTCAATACAAAAGCAAATGTGGATTTTATTAATGTAGCTTGCAACACAAAGTACAGTGGTTAACTTCATAAATAGTAAAATTACACAGTTTAATATTGTGCAATATGGGTGAAAAAGTATAGAGTCAGAATCCACTAAGACCTTAATTGTACTCTGAGTTCATTACTGAAAACCTTATAAGATCGATACTATTGTGTGCAGTGGTTAATTTTAGTTTTGATTCTGCTGAAATTTTATTTAATTTGTTTTTGCATTTTCCAACAGGTTAGTTAAAATCTCTCACTTCTAAGCTCAGAATGAGTCTGAGCCTGTGACCGTGACTGGTCTTACAGTGATGATAAATAACATGACTTGCTTGAGCTGTGTGATTGTATAGAACAGATTAATTATTTCAAATTATGAAATTTTTTACACAGGGATACATGGTTAAAAGATGGCAAGCAAGCGTGCAGGATCAGATCCATGGCAAGATTGTATGGAAGTTGCAGTTACTATTGCCCGAAAAGCTGGGGCTGTAAGTAAATTATGGAATTTAAATTCTGAACATTTTCTAAGATCAGTAACACTTGTCCACAAATCCTAAATTATCCAGAGAAATAAAATACTAGTTTTAAACATTCAACTGGATAAATAGTGTAATAAAATAGCTTTTAAGCTTATGCTTTTGTTTTGTCCATAATATTAGTACAGGATGAAAACATCATCTTCATAAATTGTATCAAACATCCAATTTAGGCCTTTAGTCAAAGTAAACATTTCTTGACTGTCTTGTTCTATGAGCACAGATTTGTGCTTCCAAGAAACTGTTCTATCAGAGAGAAGTTAGATTTAATTTCTTCCCTTGCCGGAAAAAGTAGGTTTAATTTTGGTCTTTCTACGTAATAATCTGGGAGTTTACAGTCTCCTGTGGGGCCAGAGGGCAAACTGATGATGAAGGGGAATGCTGTCACCTTCAGTCTAGCTGCAAGGCAACTGAGTCCTTTTTAGTAGTCTTTTCACATTCAAGGCAAGTGGTGGAGAGACTGAATGGGAGTCGTCTTGACAGGAAAATATTTTAAGGTTTTTATGTCATTTTTTTCCAGCTCAAGTATTGTCCTTTTTTACCTTGAGTTTTGGACATAGCTATATATGATTTGGAGTTTGGGACCATGTGAATGGTGTCAATGTTTGCAGATGACACTAAGATGAGTGGCAGAGGAAAGTGTGAAGAAGAACACAAATATTTTAAGTGAGTGGGCAAAGGTCTGACAGATGGAATACATTATTAATAAATATGAAGTCATGAACTATGATAGGAATAACAGTAAAAAGGATTATTAGTTGAATGGTAAAACATTGCAGCATGCTGCTGTGCAGAGGGACCTGAGAGTCCTGGGTGTCCTTGAGTGTGAATCAAAGATGGTTAGTCATAGAGTCACAGAGAAGGACAACACGGAAACAGACCCTTTGGTCCAACTTGTCCATCTCGACCAGATATCCCAACTCAAACTAGTTCCACCTGTCAGCAATTGGACCATATCCCTCTAAACCCTTCCGGTTCATGTACCCATCCAGATGACTTTTAAATATTGCAATTGTACCAGCCTCTAACAGTTCCTCTGGCAGCTCATTCCATACACGTACCACCCTCTGCATGAAAAAGTTACCCCTTAGGTCTCTTTTATATCTTTCCCCTCTCACCCTAAACCTTTGGCCTCTAGTTCTATTTTGAGCTACAGGGAGAGGCTGAATGTGCTGGGGCTATTTTCCCTGGACCGTTGGAGGCTGAACAGTAACCTTATAGAAGTTTATAAAATTTAAGAAGCGTATGGATAGGATGAATAGACAATGTCTTTTTCCCAGTGTGAAGAGTCCAAAAATGGGGTGGATCTGGGGGAGGAATTAGGTTTAAGGTAAGAGGGGAAACATTTAAAAGTAACCTAAGGTGCAACTTTTTCACTCTGGATGGTGCGTGTATGCAGTGAGCTGCCGGAGAAAGTAGTGGAGACTGGTACAATTACAGCATTTAAAAGATGTCTGGATGGGTAAATGAAGAGGAAGGGTTTAGAGGGAAATGGGCAAAATGCTGGCAAATGGGACTAGATTAGTTTAAAATATCTGCTTGGCCTGGACAAGTTGGACCAAAGTGGGATTTTAAAGGATCAACCATTACACTGACGATGTGGTGTTACTGCTTTACACTACTCAACAGATTCTTTGCATCTTCTGCCATTAGCTGCCCCCTAGAAATCCAGTCTAATTTTCTTTTAGCACCCATAACATGCAGTATTTGAGCAAAAACAATTTTAATATCTGTAAAGGAGGTTGACAACTGCACAACTCTAAGGGAGAGCAGCCTCTTTCAATCATTGAACTGCCAAAACTTTACATGGTGTGATTCATATATTTTGGAAACTATGTGAAAATTGGCTTTGTATTTTAATAGGTCTGCTGTTAATGTATAAATGTGCAGGAGTACCCACGCACATAATGTTGAAGAACTGTGCAAAGAAGGCACCACCATTTTTATTATTTGGTTAGTGCACTGTGTCAATTATGATGTTTTTGATGCAGCAGTGCACACACATTTTGTTTAGCTTTTGTTTCGTTGCGATTTCTTACCAACAACAAGGAAGCATGAACATACGCTTTTTGAATTTTTAACAAAGTGGTAGTTTGTAATTTGAGCATGTGTTGTTCTCTCAAATGACTTTGCTAAATTGCACGAGGTTTAGTTGAGCACTTTTCTTATTTAATTAATCCAAATGTTTAACTTGCCAAGCTTTTAGAAAGTGCCAAGTTGACACAAAAGTATTACTATGAGGGGGGGAAAAAAACTTACAGGTTAGAAGAAAAAGAGAAAATATTTTATTCTCAAGAGTTAATGGTAGTTGTTATTTGTTTCCTTGGGATGGGAAATTTCAAGACTAGGGAACACAATTTTAAGGTGAGGAGAGATTTAAAAAAAACATATGGGGCAAATGTTTTACACAGGGGGGATAGTGTGTGGAATGAACTTCTAAAGGAAGTGGTGGATGCAGATACAATTACAACGTTTAAAAGACATTTGGATAAGTACATCAATAGGAAAGATTTGGAAGGATATGGACAAGGATGCAGGCAGGTCGGACTTGTTCAATTTGGGATTATGGTTAGCATGGACTGGTTGGACTGAAGGGTTTGTTTCCGTGCTGTATGACTCTATTGCTGTAAGTTGAAATGCAAATTCTGTTCCTGTAGCAAACTGCAAGGTTGAATAACAAGAGAGAGAGAGTTTCATAGGATTCAGTTCATTGCTTTTCATTAAATCACTTTTTTTTAGGTTATTTGTGATGCTTTGAGAAAAGAACAGACTGTTCAGATTAAAAGCTCTCCTGCAGACTTGGTGACTGAAACCGATCAAAATGTTGAAAAAATGATTATAGGCACGCTAAAGGAAAAGTTTCCTTCTCACAGGTAAAAAATATTATAATAATCTGAGTACGAGGTGAAATACTAATCATAACTGCACTCAATTAATATAATACAAAAATATGCTCACTTCTACATTTCTGAATGAAATTTTGTGCATATGCAGTAGTTTGAGATGAGATGCCTTAATACCAGTGTTAATGGATATTTTGTATTTTCTGTGCCCTGAAGAAACTTTTGCAGTTTCGTGGAGATGTTTTGAAAAGACTATAGCAATCTTTTTTTACCCATTTTTTTCTTAATAACAATTGCTGACGTAAACTCGCACAATTTTCACTAAAAAACAATAATATGTCCTAGTTTGATTATGAAGCATTGAATACTGTTGAGAACTTGCTTTCAAGACTTTAACATAATAATGTGAAGAAAGTACTTGTTGGTGATATGTGAAAATTCTGCACAATTGAAATAAACTATGGCATGTTTAAAAGTTTAATATCTTGCTGTAACTTTATTTCAGTTTTATTGGTGAAGAGTCTGTTGCAGATGGAGCAGCAAGTATGTTAACAGATAATCCAACATGGATAATTGATCCCATTGATGGCACCACTAATTTTGTCCACAGGTATGACATTTGGCTGGTAAAGTCTTTGTGCTTTAGGGCAAATGTGCAGTTTAGAACTATGTAGATCTGGTAATTGAAATTGATTTTCTACAATGTGCTTGAAGAATGTTGTCTAAATATCGTTCTTTATTTCTAAGTATCACCGATGAACCTTTAAAACACTTTACTTGGAAACTTCAAGATGATTGGGAAACTAGCAAGAGTAGATATTGATCATTGAACTGAAGTAATTCTGTTTTTTTTCAGGTTTCCCTTTGTAGCAGTATCTATTGGCTTTTCTGTGAACAAACAGGTAACACATTTTTCTTGTATTCATTTTAATTTTTTTCTGTTCTGAATATATTCTGTAGCAGTAAATCATTCAATATTGGGAAGCACTTGGGACAATACTAAATAGTGAGAAAGTTTTAATGTATGTGATGTGGCACATGTTTCACACATCTTGAGATTAACTGTATCTTGTCTACGTTGGCATCATGTCCAACAGCAACTTGAATTTAAAATTCTCTTTTTTCTGTATTCAAAATCTCCTTGGCTTTGAATCATAATATCTTTAGAACATAGAACAGTACAGCACAGTACAGGCCCTTTAGCCCTCGATGTTGTACCAGCCTTCTGTCCTACTTAAGATCAGACTAACCTACATACTCATAATTGTACTAACTTCCAAGTGCCTATCCAAGAGTCGCTTAAGTGTCTCTATCTTTAAGATTGTGATATTTTTTTTTAGAATTCTCTATCCAAAAGTTTTATGGATGTCCCATTACTGAGTATATTTAATATAGAGTTTTGATGTCACAAGGAATTGAAAGATTTGGGGCTATCAGTGGGGAAGTGAAATAGTGATAATATCAGCATTGGGCCATATTGAATGAAGGAGGAGGCTTGAGAACTTGAATGGTCTACATGCCCTCTTTTCATAAATCTGTTTATGTCCTCTCCTCATGTTCTGCATCCCTCCATGAACTCTGTATTCCTCTAACTCAAGCCTGTTGTGCATTCCCATTCATCCTACCCTGCCATTGATAACTGTGTCTACAGTCATCCAAACTCTAAGGTCTGGAGTTCCCTCAGTGAACTGTTATATCATTTTATGTTGCTCCTTGGTAAAACACTTGGCTACTGGCTGTAATGCAACTTTGTTTTGATTGGTATCAGGTCTTAGCTAATTAATTTAATGCGAAGCAGCTTTGTGTTTGTTACTGTGTTAAAATAACTTTATAAATCTAAGTTATTATTGAATTGTGTCTCCACATGGTAATTTTAACAAATTAAGCTAATAAAGTTCCTAATGTACTGAGTATCTCGTTTCCTATTGATTGCATGTAGAGTGAAATTGGCATTGTATATAGCTGTATGGAAGACAAGATGTACACAGCTCGAAGAGGGCAAGGTGCATTCTGCAATGGGCAACAATTGAAAGTGTCTGGACAAGAAGGTGAGTTGGTTAGTATCTTTGGATTGCTTCTGGTTGTGGGGCTGGTCAATTACCATGGCATCTCTGGTAAGTAATTATGAAGAGTTAAGTTTGAGACTCCCTCATGTTGAGGCTTCAAATATGAAACTGGGTCATCAAAGATACAGGTACCCAAATGTGGTATTGAAATAGGTCGAAGAAAAGAGAAAATAGGGTGGAGTTATGAACAGTGATGCTCACAATTATGTCAAAATGGCAGATTTTAATTTCAACCTTCATGATTGCTAATTAGATTAGATTCCCTATAGCATGGAAACAGGCCTTTCGGCCCAACAAGTCCATACCGACCCTCCGAAGAGCAACCCACCCAGACCCATTCACCCCTGACTAATGCACCTAACACTGTGGGCAATTTAGCATGGCCAATTCACCTAACCTGCACATCTTTGGATTGTGGGAGGAAACCAGAGCACCCGGAGGAAACCCACACAGACACTGGGAGAATGGCTGTGTGGAGTTTGCACAGTCACCCAAGGTGGGAATTGAACCCGGATCCCTGGCGCTGTGAGGCAGCAGTGCTAACCACTGTGCCACCGTGCTGCCCACAAATTACAATAATAATACAATAATAATCTTTTAATTTAAAGAAAATGCTTATTAAAATTGTCATGTTGGTTTTGAAGTGGCATCGTGAATTTGCTTGTTTTTTACTTGGCGACATTAAATTTAACAGAAACATACCCAGTCTGTCTTTGTCATCAGATAAGATGTTTCTCCCATTTTTTGGGGATTCAAAAGAATGTTTTAATTTAAAAATTGTTGGCCATCGCCTAGACAACATGGAGAGGTAGTTACAAATTCTCTGAGCAGTTGTGAATTATCACAGGCAGAAATTTGGTGGAATATGGCTTTTTCTTTTCTCTGTAGTACAGGATCTAGAGTATTTTGCAGAGTGGGAATTTGATGTACTATAGTTGTATGTCAGTCGATAATGTGTCATAGATTTACATGCACCTTCTATTAGTTTCAGGTTTCTTTTGTGGGTAGGTATTGATTTACATTCATCTGTGCAGATGCAAATATTCTCTCCAGTGGCTCTATTACTAAATAATGACACTGTTAAGACTTGACCTTGTGGTTAGAGTTCAGTTTCAATTTCTAATCATTTAGGTGAGCATACCTTGCATCCCAAATGGAAACTTATTTCAGGTGGACTGCTGCTCCTTTATGTAGCACATATTCTCAGGATGTCCAGTAGAATTTCTCAGCCAATGAATCACTTTCTTGAAATATATTTCATTCGGAAATTCTACATCTGACAAGCCAACTGTGTTAACACTATCATCTCAGGGACTGCAGAGGTAGAAAGCAAACAGAACTATTGTTTTGATTAAGCCAAAGAGTGTTGAGCAATGGATTTGGCTGTATCTGGGGGATATAATTTAAACTGGTCCCTATTATGTCGGTTAACACTGCCTCCAAATTGCATACAATAAAGTCCCACAAATGAGGCATATTAATGTGAGATTTTATTTATTTACAGTTCTAACATAATTTTATAGTATTAATTTTCTTTTCACCCTTTAATGATCTTCATCCAAAAACTGACAAACTAATCACCTGTTTTTATTTAGAGTATTAGTAGATTTAGTTGCTTGTTGAGGTCTGCATTTTATTGAATTTACTTGTGGAATGTGGATATGAAATTTATTGCCCATCCCTAGTTGCCCTTGAGCAGATGGTGAGCTGCCATCTTGAACCTCTGCAGTCCATATGCTATAGGTAGAGTCACAATGTTATTAGGTCAAAATTTTGGAATTTCTTCCCTAACAACAATGAAGGAAGAATATTTCCAAGTCAGAATAATGGCTTGGAGGAGAACTTGTAGGTGGTGGTGTTCCTATATATCTTCTGTCTTTGTCCTTCTAGACTGAAATGATAACTGGTTTGGAAGGTGCTGTCGAAGAATCTTCAGTGATTTTCTGTAGTGTATCTTGCTGATGGTGCACACTTGTGCTATTGACATCGATGGTGGAGGGAGTAGATGTTTGTGGATGTGGTCCACCAGTCGGCTGCTTTGTCCTAGAGGGTGTCGACCACTGAAAAAAAAATCAAAGATGCACAGATCATAATAATCCACAAAGGAATTAGGAGGTGTGAATTCGCCTTGTGCTCTTTTCTTATGAGTCAGGTTAATGCTGATGCAACATCTACTACAAGTTGCTGAGTAGCTGCCTGTATACATGCCCAGGAGTAGATATTCATCATGCCACACTTTTAGTTGAATAATTGATTTTTTTTGCCTTTTAAATTTGTAGACATCAGCAAAGCTCTTATAGTAACTGAGCTTGGGTCAAATCGCACACCTGAAGTCTTGAAGACAGTTCTTTCAAACATGGAAAAATTAATCTCAATTCCAAGTCATGGGTAGGTGTCGTAACTTCTTATGTCATTTGTGAAAGTTAACTTCTATGTTTGTGGACCGTGGTTTATTCAGCTAATGCTTTACCTAGAACAGGTGAAACATTTACAGCTTTCTTTGCTAGAAACTCCTAGAATGAACTAAGGTTACACTTCTGAGACCAGTTTTAGTCCAATCTAGACTTGTGAGGTGAATGTCCATTACTTGTGGAACGTTGAGGTCCTTTAGGAAATGTGTTTTTGTTGTCTCAACTTCAACATTGAGGTGTGCATTAAAAGTAAGAGGGTGGAGACTATTGGTACAGGAGGAAAAATCGGACAGGTGTCTCCAAACTTGAATTTTAAAAACCTTCAGCGTGTAATTCTGATGTTCAAAAGCCAGTCATTTTGACTTTGGGAAAAAATGAAGTTGGGAAGAGGGTGAAGTCATTGTTATGATTAGATTAGATTAGATTAGATTACTCAGTGTGGAAACCGGACCTTTGGCCCAACAAGTCCACACCAACCCGCCGAAGTGCACCCACCCCACCCATTCCCCCATGTTTACCCCTGCACCCAACACTACAGGCAATTTAGCACGGCCAATTGACATTATGGATGACATTAGAATAGTATGTATGGAGTAGGTTGTGAGAGGAAGTGGTGGAAGCTGGTACAATTACAACATTTTAAAAGGCTTCTGGATGAATATGTGATTAAGAAAGATTTAGAGGGATATGGGCCAAATGCTGGCTAATTGGGGCTAGATCAGTTTAGTGTATCTGGTCGATATGGAAGGGTTGGACTGAAGGACCTGTTTCCCTGCTGTGTAACTCTGATTCCATCTATCCACAGGCTGTAAGTAGGTCAAAATAGAAGTTTGATTCTAAGTTGAGCCCCACTGTCTTTACGTCAAATACTTTTCACACTAGTTTTCCCCACCAAACAAGATAACACATTTCATTGATAAGGGTGAAATTCGATCACTTTCACAGCTTTACAAGCCATCAAAAGAAACTTATTTGGATTTAACAGGGCATGACCTCATCCTTAACCCTATCATATAATTTGTCACTGTCGCTATCCAAAGGAGAAAGTGAGGACTGCAGATGCTGGAGATCAGAGCTGAAAAATGTGTTGCTGGATTCTCCTCCTTTGATGCTGCCTGACCTGCTACGCTTTTCCAGCAACGCATTTTTTCAGCACTGTCAATATCCAGGATATTTATTAAGCAGTGGAGCTGCAATTCTTTATTTTTGTGAATTAACACTAACTACGTTTTATAACCTCTTATATGGGTGTGTTTAACATGTAATGAGAATTACCTGTAGAGTATTGATTGTTGTGGAATCATGCTTTGTTTTGGTTCTTCCTAAACTGTAAACTTTGGGTTAGTTGTTACTCGATGTCTCTTATCCTTTCAAGGGTATTCTTTATCAAACTGTCTCTGTACAGAGATCTGCAGCTGTGTGTTTGTAATAGGACTCTTTTGTATATTAATTGTCAGGTTTTTTTTTAGCTATCTTAATCTTATTACTTTGAATTTAACCTATTCCCAAAGCTACGATTGTCCTGACTTATGATCTCACTTTAGTACTAAATAGCTATTGCTTCAGCTAAAAGAAACCTTCTACGCTATCTTTATGTCAACTAAACATCCACGGGTGGCCATTTTGTGTCCACCTTCAGCCATGGGCCGCCCTAACACATCCTTAGCAGTTGGCTTTCCACCATTCATGAATTATCTGCAAAACTTTGCTATTGTATGCTCATTTTGCTCATTCAAGTTATTAACATATTGTAAATATTTGTGGCCCCAGCACCGATACCTGTGGCCCTTCACTAGTTACAGGTTGTCATCCTGAAAGTGCCCCTTTATGACTTTGCTCCTCTCTTTTTTTTGTAATCTCTTCCAGTCCCATAACTCTAAGATACCTGCACCAATATAACTCTGGCTTCTTGAGCATCTTGGATTTAAATCATTACACAATTGGTACCCGTGCTAGGCCCCATGCTCTGGAATTTCCTCTCTGCCCACTTTTCTGTCCTCTGTTATGACACACTCCTTAAAATCACAACCTTTGACCAAGCTTTAACCATCTAATCTAATATTCTCATATGCTTAATGTTGTAAAGCTCTTGTAAAGTGCAATCGAATGCCTTATACTGTTAGATGTGCTGTAAAACTATTTCAAACCTTGCTGGTAATGAATGCCATTTATTCAGAGAGCTCTCATACTAGATGACTTCATCCTTTTATACACTTTCTGAATGTGTTTTAGAGTTCGAGCTATGGGAACTGCAGCTGTAAACATGTGCATGGTGGCAACTGGTGGTGCAGACGCCTACTATGAGATGGGTATTCACTGCTGGGACATGGCAGCAGCCACACTAATCGTTTCTGAGGCTGGTGGTGTTGTGCTGGATATATCAGGTAGTTTTGGGACAGTGGTTCACAATTATGCACATAATTTCAACTTGTAAGTTTGGATTTTGCCATGATATGAATGGATTCAAATTATTTTTTGAAAAAGGAAAAAATACTTTCAGATTTAGCGTATTTGAACCAAAGTGTCTTGCGAGATAATACTCAGAGTAGGTAAGAGTCAACCACATTTTTTATGGCTCTGAAGTCATACATAGGCCAGACCAGGTAAGGGTAGTAGATTTCCTTACCTGAAAGTAAATTAGTGAACCCATTACTCTTAAATTAATCTGGAATGAAATCTATTATCAAATTTGAATTCCTCCCGTGTTGACATGAGATTTGAACTCATATCCCCGACCATTAGTCTGGATCTCTGGGTTGCTAGTCCAGTACTATATTTATCCATAACTTTGCCAACTACAGCCTTGTCTATTCCAGTGCTCTGCTGGAAGACTTCCAATCCGCTGGAAGGCTTCCAATCCACTGTAAGCTTCACTTAATCAGAAACCTTGCTGCTGAGGTATCATAATGTTTTGTTCAACATTGCTCCCATCCTCCTTGAGTTATAACAGTTCCAGGGCTTCCAGTGCCTCAAATTTAAAATTCTCATCCTTGTGCTGAGCTCCTCTCTGAGAAAGTCACTGGTCATTGCTAAAATCTGATGGTGACTCAACAGCTATTTTTCTGATTACACCTCTATGATGTGCATAAGGATAGCTTTCTTTATAATAGTGCTATATAATTGCAAATTGTTTTCCTCATTTAATGCATTCAACATGGTATAAAATAGCAAGTACGTTAACAATTTTTGGAACAAGATCCATTATATATTGGAATATATGCATTGTCGTTAGAACTACATTATAGGTAATTTTAATTCTATTCACAATTTTTTTGTCTTTAAAGATTACTTTAAATGTGACTCAAAGATAAACTACATCTATGAAACACAATGTTATATCCCTCTTCATTTCATGACATTTATTTTATTTTAGGAGGACCATTTGACCTGATGTCCCGCAGAGTGATTGTTGCAAGTAGCAGAGCTATTGCAGAGAGAATAGCAAAAGAAGTACAGATAATCCCCTTTCAGAGAGATGATTAGAAGGAATGAGAATATATTACTCTATAGAATGTTTTTAATACTTTTACTCTGACTTTAAATAGATTTTCACTTTCATTTGCAAACGTGATAGGAATATCTCTGAACTCGTCAAGTAAAATTGATAAACTGCTCAAATCAATTTCAGTTGCTGATGTACCTGGTGCTGTAACACAATATGCATCAATATTTTAGTAAAAGATTTTCCAGTTTCTGTGGAAGCTGATCAGAAACTAATGGATTTAAATGCAACTAGAATTTGAATTATTGCTACCAGTAGTCTACATGGACATTTCCTTGCTTGCTATCTGTTGAAGTACGTGAACACATTCCTTGATTGTTTTGATAATAAATGTTAAAGAGAGCATAAATTGAATGCAACCAATATATTATTTTGGGGTAGAGTTTCTGCATTGGACACAGTGCAGAATTGCACTAATTGAAATAAAGTGCAGGTAATAATCCGGCTAATCGACATAAATTTTGCCTAAAATTGCATCTATTTTAATAATTATTTTCTTTAGTTTTTACTCAAACTTATTTGTATATTGACAAATCCAAATTTTATCATGAAGCAACAAAATTGGACTGTTATGATTGTAATATTTTTAAAATAAATTGTTTTAGAAGGTATTGTTGTATTTGAATTCTAACCTTATGCAATTTGATTGTTTATCACAATAAACAAGCACTTTAATCGGTGTCCAGTCAACATGTGAATAAGCTGAGTTTAGGATCATGGAAATGAGTTCCCAAGAGTGTAAAGGATAATTTGTTTGTGCAAAGGAAAGTTGCCTCCTTATATAATATATGAACATTGATAGAGAGGTAAAGGAGCTTGGATTCATCTGGCCTGTATCACACCCCTGTGATACAGGCACTTGCAATACAGTGATTTTTTTGGGTGTTATGTTAATTTTGGGTGAATTGGGTTGGAAAAACCTAACATGTGCATACAAATGGAAACTCTACCCCTCTATATAATAAATGGAATAGATGCAAATGTCAAATCATTTGTTAAGTACATGGCAACGTCTAGGTATTTTGAAACTCGTGATAAATGCTTTAAGCTGAATTCTTAATTTCATCTACACCTCTTTGCAAGTTAGAGAGTTTTGTTGTGACTGTCTGTGTGGAGTTTGCTTGTTCTCTCCATGTCTACGGGGATTTCGTCTGGGTGCTCCAGTTTCCTCCCACAGTCCAGAAATGTGCAGGTTAGGTGGATTTCTGTGGGAAGTGCAGGGTTGCGGATAGACTGATGAGTCTGGTTGAGATGCTCTTTGAAGAGGCGGTGTGGACTTGCTGGGCTGAGTAGCCTATTTCCACACTCTAGGGATTCTATGGAAATAAAAATTAGCCCCGTTCATTTAAGTTTAGAATCTGACTTCTAAATTGAACTTTTGTCTTTCCTCAATTTAACTTGTACTGAGAACTGTGCCTGAACCAGCATGCTTGCTTTACCAGTGCTACCCAGTTTACTCTTGTATACCCAGCCTTATAGAATTGAATGCAGTGGTTTGTATGCTTTTCAAATTGCATGCATAAATTCAGCCTTCAACTAACCACTCTTGACTCTGCAGAACTCTGAGAGGTCTAGGGAAATCTGAGTATTCTAGTATGTGAAGCAAAAATGTTATTATGCAGATACAGCATGTGATTAGGTAGCATTGTGTTCCCAGTTATTATAAGGGGAATGGATTATAACAATAAAGATGTTTTGATACTGTTGTGCTGGGCAATCATGAGACTTCAGCTGGAATACAGAATACATATTTTGGATTTTTGTTTAAGAAAGGACATAAATGCATTAGAAAAAGTTCACTCTAATGTTGACAACATCCTTGCAATCCCAGGTTATCTTAAGAAGAAAGGTCAGATAGACTCAACCTGTATAAGAGTTTGGAAGAATGGCAAGTAATCTTATTGTAACATAGATGATCCTGACGGAACTTGGGTTGGATGTCTGAATGGGTGTTTTCTCTACAGAATCATAGAATCTCTAGAGTGTGGAAGTAGGCCCTTCAGGTCCATGCTAATCGTCTAAAGTACATCCCACCAAAATCCCCATGCCTGTACCCTTCTTTTCCCATTGCCAATCCACCTAGCCTGCACTTCTTTGGAATGTAGGAGGAAACCAGAACATTCAGAGGTAACCCACGCTGACACGGGGAGAATGTCAAACACCACACAGCCAGTCACCTGAAGCTGGAATCAAACCCAGGTCCCTGCTGCTATGAGGCAGCAGTGCTAACCACTGAGCCACTGTGCAGATGCAAGGATGAGGGGACACAACTGAAAAATAAAGGGTCTCCTATTCAAACAGGAGGTGAGGACACTTTTTTCTTTCTCAGAGTTGTGAATCGTTTGGCACTCTCTTCCCCCAGAGAGTGGTAGGAATAGAGTCATTCAGTATTTTAAAAGCATAGATATATAACCTTTTTGACTCCCTTGTTAGTCAAGAATCGATCAGGAGTAAATGGATTCGAAGCCACAGTCAGATCAGCCATGATCTGATTTTAATAGTAGAGGAGGTTCAAGACACCAAACCAGCTTCCTCCTGCTTCTGATACATATGAATATCCTCACATCTGACAAGTATTAGTGAGCTATTCTAAAGCTGTGTAATGGATAGCAGTTTAGAATGGTGTACCAAACCAAATTAGCAGACTCCCGTCCCATAGTACAGGGAAGGCTCTGGAATTACTGAAAGTTGTAGCTCGAATTTTAGATTCTGGTTTAATTTATAGTGATTGCTTTCTTAAGTTAGAATTCAATATTGTCATTACGAGCCAGATATTTGAATAATTTGGGGCTTTTTTCCTTTTGTAATATTCCTTTGCATGTATGTGGAAAACCAGGAGCGTCTGTAATATTTTATGTCAGAATGAAATCATTTGTGGAGTGATGTTATATTCTGCTTGGGTGCTGCATAAATGCAAATTTTAGGAAAATGTTACAATTTATGGTTATGCATGTTATGGGGATAGACCGCTGATGTATGTCCATTAGCCTGCAACTTCTGGGGAGGAAAGATTCATGCTCGTAAAAACAATCCAACAATAAATATCAATAATGACAGAGTATCCTCTTTCATATTGGAGGTAGTATGATGTACAAAACAATCTAACCTGGAACTAATGGGTCAATTTACCTCCTAACTGATGCTGTGGTATTGGTTGGATCTTTGTGTTAGTTTGGGGTCATTAAGCTTTTGAGACATGTTTCTTTCAAGATTCCCATTAAGAAAGTAAATCTGCTTGTGGTAGCCATGAGTAAAATTTGAGTGCTAGTAATAGCACAATTGCTGCAGTGCCCATCAGGGGTGGGAACGACATTAAAAGACACGTGTTTCAAAACGTCTGCATCAAATTTCATTGAAGGTGTCGAATTTAAGTACTTGGGAATTCATTTGGATAGAGGATAGATGGCTGAAGCACAATATCTCTCCACTTCCCTTCATCCCTCTCCATCAATATCCCAGAAACAACTGCCAAACTTCACCTGACTGTTCTGGGAGGTGGGTAGAGAGACGGGGAAAATAGCCCTGAAATGCAGAGTCCACCTTTGAGCAGGAGTGGCAAGTGAGAGAGAAAAATAGAGATCAGAGATGAGAGGAATGCCTAGAATAAAAATCTTGAGGTAAAACAAAGCAGCATTACATTTTTTTCTACAATTTCTTTATGAATTACAAAATGACCTTAAGTGAGGAAGAAGGCTGATAATCAGGAATCATGCATTCAGGCAAAGACTTTTTGCCTTGGGAGGGAGCATTTTGAATGTCCAGTGCCATGAGTATAGGCTGAGATAGCTGGAGATCGGAGGTCATGTGATGAAACCTCCAGCAATGTGTCCAAGCGGTTACAAACAATAGGATGGAATAGTGATGTGGCCCCTTTTTCATGTTCCTATCCTGCCAATCTATTCAGATAAAATTCAGCATTAATTATCATTTGGAGAAATGAATATTCCTAGTGCACCTTCCATGAGAAAAATCATTAAGATAAACAATAACAGGACAGACAGTACTAATCCTAGAGATGTTAATTTTACAGAAAACTATCCAGGTCTTTAATAATATAAAAATATACTGATATCAAACCCTAGGGCACTGCAAAAGGAATACTCCATGTTCTCCTGAGTTATGCTAACCACTACCTCAGATGTGTAGAAATATAACAACTGGCGTATATTAAACAGCTTTAATGTGTTAAAGCATGTGTTTCACAGGAGTATTACCTGGTGAAATTTGCCATTGAATCAGAAAGATCTAGAAGGACAGTTGACAAAAGCTGGTCAAAAAGATGGTTTGTTTTTTGTTTAGAAGGTGTTAAAAGTAGTCCAAGGTTTTAGGAAGGGAATTCCAAAGCTTGGGCCTGAAGGTGAAACGAATATTGAATCAAGTAAATTGCAATGCACAAAAATCAGGAATTGTTGGAATGCAGAGTCCTTGATGTGTTGTAGGACTGGAGGGAAGTTTTAGGGACTTAAGGCTTTCAAAACATTTGACCACAAAGATGAGAAATTTTTGTATAAAATGTTACTGAATTAGGAGCCAAAGTGGGTTCTCCACATTCTGCACAGAACTACATACAATTGGGCTGTTAACTGAAACTCATGTTAAGGATGAGAATGTAAATGTGGATAATAGTGTAACAATGTACAGCTTTTATAAATATTAAATTGTAATACTGTTGCACTGTAACTGTTAAAGGTTTGCCTGAATGTGTAAATTTGTAAACTTAACACATGGAGTGGGATTGCTGGTTACACTGTAGATTACAGTAGTGTAGTGTTGATGTCACTATCAGCTCCTCTGTAATGTTTAATTTATATTGTGTTGGGGGGGGGGGGGTCTGGCAGGAAATTGTTTGCTTTTATCCAGGTAGAACACTTTCTTATAATTGCGGGTTTTGTTCACTACTCATCAATTCTCAAACATTTTGGCTCTGACCACTTAAAAAGATGAAATACTGTACTGTAAATGAGTCAAAATTCCATTTTAACACCTTCGTTAGTAGTCTCAATAGAAGGTATGTTCCTGGTATTTATAAACCAGTAACTAAACACAGAGGCTTTTGTTCAGCCTCACTTTAGATTAGTGTGGGAGTCATTCATTAATGTGAGCCAAATGAATGAGATGGGATGTTGGCTAATGAAATTAATCATATCACAATTACCGTTAAAATGTTCGGTACTAGGGCTCGATTATTATATGTCCTTTCACCTCTTTGTTTATTGGTCTGGATTGGTAATACAGCAAGTGATACCCTTTTTTGAAGTTTATTTGAAGCCCATGATACCAATCACTAAATCTTGCACCAGATCAACAGACCTTGATCTTTAAATAAGTCTAATCACCAGCCACACCGACAAAATTTAAAAATAAAAAAACTGAAGCATTACAATTTGGAAGCTGCTATCAACATTGTGAATTGACAACAGCTCTACACTGTAGTAATTAACAGAAAAATAAAATTTTGAATTTTTTATTCAAGATTGAAGTTACAATCAATCACAAAACTTAACATTCTATACTACAACATAAAATGATTTGAACATATAAAAATATCAGAAAATGCTTAAGAAACTCAGCAAAAGAAAAAAAACAGAATTAATACTTTAACTCCAATATGACTCTTTTTCAGAACCCAGCATTTTCTGTTTTTACTTAAGATCTCCAGCAATCAAAGTGCTTTTAATATGAAAACATATAAACTGTAGCTAATTAGAATAATAAATCTTTTAAGTCACAAAGAAAGGGATAATGTGCAAAATCATTTGGGCAGCAAGCTTGAACATTTCTCATGTAGCATGTGGCCACATGCCAACTGTAAAATTTATAAATAAAGGATATAATTTTGACTGGCCTCAATGCTAAACTTATCATAGAATCCCTATAGTGTGAAAACAGGCTCTTCAGCCTAACCAGTCCACAGTGACCCTCCGAAGAGTAACCCAGGTCCATTCCCACCACCCTATATTTATCCCTGACTAATGAACATAATCTACACACCCCTAAATATTATGGGCAATTTAGCACAGCCAATTCACCTAACCTGTACAACTTCAGACTGTGGGAGGAAACTCGAGCACCCGGAGGAAACCCATGCAGACACGGGATAGTGGGAAAAAAAAAAGAGTAGAAACTTAATTATTGCTGGGCTCTGCCGTACATGACTCATGGGTGAAGAATCTACAGAGGTGCAATGTCCTCTCCAATAGAAGCACGTGCTTGGTGAAATTTTGCAATGACATCAATTTCTGTACTCACTACAAAAATTGTTCTCATAACTTTTTCTGTAATGCAGACAAACAGTTCTTTGCTCTTTTAAAATTATATCTTAACATTACATAACGTTAATATTTTTCACGGTTTACATAATTTTCCCAGGGTTTCTTAAAAATGTTGAAGGCTACTTTGATGTGTTACATTTTGAGCTTCTTTCTTTCAGGTAGAGCTATTATATTTTTCTTGAAAAGGCATCCCAGGAGCCAAACACTGGCCTGATGCTGTAATACATTCGCACAGCACACCCCAAGCTCTGTGCCTGTAACTGATGTGTAGGTTATTGCCACACATCATCAAGCTCAGCTGCATGCTAAGTTTCAATCTTTCCCCTCATGCACACAGCCCCAAAGTGATATTGACCAAAACCTCTCTCTCAAGAAAAAGCAGTTGAATTTTCATCTAAAGATTGGTGAGAGTGGAATTCACCACCTGCAGTGGATACGAGAGGCAGAAATAGTATTCACATCTAAAACAAAAACTTGGAAAATGCATTCGAAATGCTGAAACCCATAAGACCAATGACCAGATACTGGGAATCTTTTTCAGCTACCAAGGACAAACAGTTTCCTTCTGTGCCACAAATTTTTCCATGTTTCAAATAAACATTTGATTCTGAGCAATGCTACATGAAATTAACTAGTGATTTAAAAAAAGAACAAGTGATCTAAAGATATCACTTGACAAGTATTTTGTCTTGATTCAACATCTTGCTCGTGAAGCATTTTCATGGTAGGCTGCTGGCTCAGTAACTGGCCAAATGGCCTTCTCCTATGCTGTAAATTTTCTATAAGTTCATGTTTAAAGTCTTGTGTTTACTTGGATGCAGGTACAACTCATTGGACATCTGCCCGATGGAAGCAAATCATCCTGTGTTCTTATCAAAAACTTTTTGTGGATTGTCCAGCTTTAATTCATTCAATATTTTCTGTTTTAAAAAAAATAACACGTTATTTTCACATTATGAAATTGTATGCACCATTTCCTAGTCGATACAATAAGCAAGTCGACTGAAAGATTTATCATTGAATACTTTCCTCTGATACCTAAGGACTAAAGTATTTTGTCCTGGAAATCACATCCAGGATCCAATTAAATTCATTACTCCATGGAGAAAGATTCACTTAAAATATAACCAAATTCAATGAATTCACAAAATGATGTCTAACTAGTATAGTTTATTTCATTTTTTATTTGGTGTTAGGTTTTACAGTTGCGCTTTTCCAAAACAGTAGAAGTCAGTGATTCAATGGATATAGTGCTACTGGATGATTGTTTAAATTGGTAAATTTAAATCTGAAAGAGAAGAATAGAATTAAATAGGAATAATTGTTCACCCTCTCCAAACCAAAGTATAGATTAAAATTAACGGTCGGAGCCCGAGAGCCACAGCTGTTGTCAATCAGCTGGTGGGGTCATATTGTGCATGATATGGTTATATCAGTTTCACTTTTCTAAGAATATCTCAATATCGCTGTTTCGCTGCTATGGTACAACCCCTTTGAGAGGGGAAGATCATCAAATCAAGCATTTAAGGTGAAAGTGAGCCCTGGATGCTGCCTGACCTGCTGTGCTGTTCCAGCAATAAAGTTTCAAATCAAGCATTTAACAAAACAAGGCACAGAGTGATCCTCAAAGATTCGATCTACTTTGTGATGAGGGCAAATTCAAACGTGCTGCTTGTTAAGAGACTTTGGATCTGAAAACTTGCTACCCAGAACTCTTGTGCTGCAGTGGTAATGTCTCTATCTCTGAAGTAGGAGACCTAGGTTCCATCCTACCTGCTCCAGAGGTGTGTAATAACATCTCTGAACAGGCTGATTAGAAAACATTCCTATTGACAGCCTGACACTGGAATTTCTCAGATCAGCAAGTTTGGAAACTCAAAGATCAATGTCAATGAGTGCATCATCAGTAACCAGGAGAGGGCAGCATAATAAAACATCCTCTTAGGAAGTAACTTTCAGTGCAAAGTCATCAGGCCTACTTACAAGCTCTGTTGTGATCCAGCAGCCCTCCGTAAATGAACACTGATTTCAATACAAGTGTTCTCAACTTTCCAATGTCCAGATTAAAACTATAGAATTTGTTTTTATCAATTTGGCCAGCATTTTGTACAGGGAATGTACAAGGAAGTGTGCAGGACAGGAAATGTAGTTGGTGATGCCATCCACCCTTCATCCAACATACTCTGATCACCCAGGCCTCTGAGAGAACGTTCTGTTAATGGCCTTTCCACAAGCATCCAGCATTGGCAAGTCTTGAATTTGCATTAGAATCCCTACAGTGAGGAAACAGGCCCTTCGGCCCAACAAGTCCACATCAGCCCTCCGAAGAGTAACCCAGCCAGATCCATTCCCCTACCCTATATTTACCCCTGACTAATGCACCTAACCTACACATCCCTGAACACTATGGGCAATTTAGCATGGTCAATTCACCTGACCTGCACATCTTCAGATTGTGGGTGAAAACCGGAGCACCAGGTGGAAACCCACGCAGACTCGAGAAGAATGCACATACTCCACACACACACAGCCGCCCGTGGCTGGAATAGAACCTGGATCCCTGGCGCTGTGAGGCAGTAGTGCTAACCACTGAGCCAATGTGCCGCCCTCATCAAGTAAATTTCTCTCTAAATCCGCATCCTGGCCATAAGAGAATCTGAGATTCTTAAAATTAGTACATTACTGAACCAATTTTCCAAATGCATTTCCCTAGCAGTTAAAAAGACATTGAAAAGTTCTCTTTAAACTTCTGTGCTTATCAAAAGCAGGGAAGTTGATGTTGGGGAGTGGATCATTAGCATTTTTTTGCATCAAGCACTTCAACTCAGATATTTGACAGATGCTAAATTAAGCTCTTTCTGCACTTTATCAATAATATGCTGTGGGCCTAAAGCTGACAAGCTGCATTTTGGGTGAAGAGAATGAATTGGTTAAAACCTGTTTAAAGACAAACTACATAAAGAGTTTTGTTCAAGACCCCAAGGTTTAAAGAGCTAAGACTACCAAGTTTCATATTAATGCTCTTGTACTGCAGAACAAAATAATCTATGCAATTCTGAAACTAAACTGGAAGAATTAAAGGGGTAACTAATCACAGAGGTTGAGTTGTGCCCAAAAAAACAGAAAAACAAAAATTGCAAAACTGGTAGATATGAAAAACAGAGGGCAGTGAAGCAAGGAGACAGGAAAACAAAATAACAAAGGGATTTCCGAGCAAAGGAATTCTAGAAAATGGAAAATGAAAGTGAAAGGGAGTTTAAATTGAAACAGCAGGAATTGATAAGGAGGCTGAAGGCAACTTTGGTGAGAAAATCACACCCAATTCCAACTTAAGGTCTGGAGCATTTGTAAGATCAAAAGATACATGGCTCAAGCAGCTCACAGTGGGTAAGGCCATTAAAACTGAGAACACCGACCCAAACATTTAAGAGGCAATTCTCAAGAAATTGAAAACCTCAGCACTGTTTTGCATCCATATGCATGCAGAGAAACAGAGGCTGACAACTCCCAACAAATTTGGTTTAACACGCAAATACAAAATCAGTGAAACTAGGAGCTGGTAGATGTCACAGACTAGAGAAAGATACGCCTAAGGTAATTACCATGACAACACAGGGAAGACTAGTGGAAAGTCAGGCAGCAAAAACGGAGTGGTCCTCAACTGTCAAAAGCAGATATCAGGATGGGAGACATGAAAAATCACATCAAGTGCTCCCACACCAAGATACCAGCACACACAGCAAAAAATTGTTAGTTCTGGTATTCCACAGAAATACAGGCTGCAAAAACAGCATCATTAACATTGGCAGAATGATCAACCAGGAAAGTGGTCATGATTCCACGTCCAAAAGGAACAGCAACTTTAAAATGCAAGAGAGAGAAACAGCATTCTCAATACTCCAGGATCCTGCTAGTGGGGAAAATAAATGATTTTCCACCTGGAAGCAAATTAAATTCCAACATGCCGATAAAAGGGCTCATGACAAATAATAGAGTTGCCACTGGTTAGAGCTTATTTAGAGAGTGAACTTGTGATAGGTAATAAGTGTAAAGACGAGGGATTGACCTGAGCTTGCCAATGCCAGGGAAGAATGTCACGTAGCAAAACATACCCTGACAACAAGAAAGGTCAGCTGAGAGAGACTAGAAAGGTTGAAGAAACTTTGGAGCAAGTGGCAGCAAGATAAGGCAATAAAAGAGGTTTGGAAACCCCACAAAGGGCAGTAAAACCCATGAGGTTTGGACAGCCTCAGGAAGGGCCACCTGAATTAAACCTGGCTGAGGATAAGCCAGTAGACATAAAAGCAAGCAAGAAAGGACCAGGTAAGGTGGCAAAAAAAATCTGACAGGATAGAGATATGTTTAATAGATACCTTTGCGCCAAAATTAAAGAATGACCAATGTACTTCTCAGATAGGTCAAGACAAAGGGAAGGTGAAGCCTCCCTTAGGAGGTAGAGTTGCAGGGGAGTATGGTAGAAGCTGAATATTCTCCTGATGGTGGTAGTGTTGCAGGGAAAGTAGAACAGGTTAGAGGAAAACCCATTCTCATAGCAAAACATGTCCTAAAGCAGATACTGCTGGTAGAAGTCACCAGGTGCTTATCAGTGAGTTAAACACAGAATTAACCCATGGGAGATCAGAGGCACAGAACCAGGTTTCAAGCCTCAACAAGTGCAATGAGGTGGTTTTAAAGTTAAATGAAAGTGAGGAGCAATTTTAGACACCCTACAGGAGGTAAATCTCAGTTTACCACTGATCTCCTAATGATCAAACTGGTAAAGATTCCTAAATCCAGTAATGGATAGCAAAAATTTGAAACTTGGGAAGATGTCACAATCTGGGGAATAAAAGCCACCCTGTGAACCGTGGTTAGAATGGAGAGAGTAAATGCAGAAGAAGTGTTGTTGCAGCTTTTGTATTTGTATTTCATATTAACCTTGGAATGAACATTCACTGTAAACAAAATGGAGAAATAAGGTTTGTGTTGTTCTTTGTGGTGTGGAGGGATGACAAATGTCGTACTATCTAACTTTAACTTCTCATTTAAATCATGAGCCCTTTCATGGATTAAAATGGTTTCTCAAAAGGAAAAAGCATAAACCTAAAATATCTGCAAGCCAAATTTCCGAAGACCCATTTAAGAAATAAAGCTGGCTACATGGAATAATCATTTTTATTCGAAGACATCAGACCAGGCAGCTGAGTTATGGTCAAGAAATTTATATCTCTTGTTTAATTCACACATGGATGTTAATTTCACATATTTTGAGAAAAAGACTCACCAACTAGTTTGTCAGCTTGGAAAGACAGTGGAGTTAGGCTCCAGAATATATATTGAACTACACTCCAACAGTCACTTTCATGCAGAACAGAGAGAAGAAAAAATGAACTTGCAACAATAAGGCTTGAACTTTCTCTCTCCTTGCCTATTCCTCTCATTATCTCAGAAAACAACATCCAGTAAGAAAGCAAATTGAGGAAACACCCATTTACCGAAAATTCAAAAACGTATAGATTCTGCTCTGACTGAAGATATAAAATACATTAGAGTAAAAATAACATGAAAGATATAGACTGCAGGGAAATAGATGGTGACATCTTGCAAAATGTCCAGATTACAGAGGAGGAAGTGCTGGATGTCTTGAAACGGTTAAAGATGGATAAACCCCCAGGACCTGATCAGGTGTACCCGAGAACTCTGTGGGAAGCTAGAGAAGTGAATGGTGAGCCTCTTGCTGAGATATTTGTATCATCGATACTCAGGTGAGGTGCCGAAAGACTGGAGGTTGGCAAACGTGGTGCCACGGATTAAGAAGGGCGGTAAAGACAAGCCAGGGAACTATAGACCAGTGAGCCTGACCTCAGTGGTGGGCAAGTTGTTGGAGGGAATCCTGAGGGACAGGATGTATATGTATTTGGAAAGGCAAGGACTGATTAGGGATAATCAACATGGCTTTGTGCGTGGGAAATCATGTCTCATAAACTTGATTGAGTTTTTTGAAGAGGTAACAAAGAAGATTGATGAAGGCAGAGCAGTAAATGTGATCTTTTTGGAGTTCAGTAAGGCGTTTGACAAGGTTCCCCATGGGAGACTGATTAGCAAGGTTAGATCTCATGGAATACAAAACTATCTCAAAAGGTAGAAGACAGAGGGTGGTATTGGAGGGTTGTTTTTTAGAATGGAGGCCTGTGACCAGTGGAGTGCCACAAGGATCGGTGCTGGGCCCTCTACTTTTTGTCATTTACATAAATGATTTGGAAGCAAGCATAAGAGGTACAGTTAGTAAGTTTGCAGATGACACCAAAGTTGTAGGTATAGTGGACAGCGAAGAGGGTTACCTCAGATTACAACAGGATCTGGACCAGATGGGCCAATGGGCTGAGAAGTGGCAGATGGAGTTTAATTCAGATAAATGTGAGGTGCTGCATTTTGGGAAAGCAAATCTTAGCAGGACTTATACACTTAATGGTAAGATCCTAGTGAGTGTTGCTGAACAAAGAGACCTTGGAGTGCAGGTTCATAGCTCCTTGAAAGTGGAGTCGCAGGTAGATAGGATAGTGAAGGCGGCGTTTGGTATGCTTTCCTTTATTGGTCAGAGTATTGAGTACAGGAGTTTGGGAGGTCATGTTGTGGTTGTACAGGACATTGGTTAGGCCACTGTTGGAATATTGCATGCAATTCTGGTTTCCTTCCTATCGGAAAGATGTTGTGAAACTTGAAAGGGTTCAGAAAAGATTTACAAGAATGTTGCCAGGGTTGGAGGATGAACAGGCTGGGGCTGTTTTCCCTGGAGCGTCGGAGGCTGAGGGGTGACCTTATAGAGGTTTACAAAATTATGAGGGGCATGGATAGGATAATTAGGCAAAGTATTTTTTCTGAGGTCGGGGAGTCCAGAACTAGAGGGCATAGGTTTAGGGTGAGAGGGGAAAGATATAAAAGAGACCTAAGGGGCAACTTTTTCACACAGAGGATGTGGTGGAGGCAGGTACAATTGCAACACTTAAGAGGCATTTGGATGGGTATATGAATAGGAAGGGTTTGGAGGGATATGGGCCGGGTGCTGGCAGGTGGGACTAGGTTGGGTTGGGATATCTGGTCGGCATGGACAGGTTGGACTGAAGGGTCTGTTTCCATGCTGTACATCTCTATGACTAGGTTATAGTCCAACAGGTTTACTTGGAGGCACTAACTTTCAGAGTGCTGCTCCTTCATCAGGTGTATTTGGGAGCACAGCACTCTGAAAGCTCGTGCTTCCAAATAAACCTGTTGGACTATAAAGTGGTGCTGCATGATTTTTACCTTTGTACACCCCAGTCCAACATCGGCATCTCCAAATCATGACTACATTAAAGTACAAGATGCATGACATCAAACCAAAAAGAAACTTCAAGGATACGAAGGACTGCTTAATTATGTGAACCTTCTTTTTGCAGTCTGTATCAGGCAGTCTCCCTTTTCAACATATCACTTGTGTTTGATGTGGTGTTTTATTATTTTTTTCTGGAATTGACTAGCAAGTAATAAAATTCTTCACTCTTTCAATCAAGGAAACTTTCATAATTGACTACTTCATTTGCTAGCAAACCACTGAAGAGTGATAACTGCATTCCAAAAAGATTTTGAAAAATTTGCTGTGCCTGGTTCTGAAGAGGGTTTCTTTCCCCTCCTCACCTGGTTGTAAAAAAAAGTAACACAAAAGTGAGCCAGCAAAAAATACAGATGAGCAAGAACATTGAGAGATGCAGCCACGTTCAAAACTGATAATCATCACTGGTACGGAACTGTCAGTTCAATTTTAATGATGTAATAAATTAATAACATTTTGATAGCCAAATGAATTCTATTGTACCCATAAGTTAATTTCATTCTTTGAGAACTTACAACTCTTAGTCTTTGCGTAAATTGTTTGTCTTCTTCATTCACATGTTGGTTAGGGATTGCTACACCCCAGCGTTGTAGTTCAATTAACATTTCCTCCTTATTGTATAGTAGGACTGGGTCCAAAGAACTTTTATTAATGAGTTCCACCAAAAACTCTATAAAATGCATTCTGAAATAAAAAGATGAGATAGTAGTGTTAAAATGTTTTAGACCTTTTATTTGACTTTTTTTAAATTGTCCCCACTTAAAGAGTAATTTCAAACTTATTTTTTATACTAATAATGTATTGTGTTAAAATTTATCTCTTGAAAACTGCAGTGAAAAACTTAGTCAGTTATTTGCCAGATAGATATCAGCTTAAGGGGGTAAATTCTGTTTACTCGAAATAAAATATATTTAACTGTAACTCCCAAATGTTTGCAAGAATAGTTTGAATTTTAAAAACTTGGTATGTTGAAACAATGACTGCAACAGCAGCAATATAAAAATATTCATGCTATACAAGGTCAGGCATTGTGTCTGGGCATGAGCAAAATTATTCAGGAGGAAACCAAATAAACAGTTGAGACGATGGTTTAAGTTTTTTTTTAAATTGGGAATAGAATTGCAGATAAATTAATGATGTTTATAAAGTATTTCAGAATAAAAGGATATAATGAGTGAAAGACATCGCACCATTTGTTTACTTATTGGATTGATAGGCTGAGAGAGATTAGATGAGCAGGGGAGAGATCATGGATGGCTTTGAAAGCAAGGGTTGAAATAATGCTTGACTGGGAGTCAATACATGTCAGTAAACACAGATGATAGATGAATGGGAATTGGTTTGAACAGGGACATTGGCAGGTCGAATGTGAGAGATCTGTCAGAAAAACACTGGAATAATCTAGAGGTAACAGACATCTATGAGGATTTTCACAGCAGATAAATTCATACAGTCATACAGCATGGAAACAGACCCTTCGATCGAACCAATCCATGCCGACCATAACACTAAACTACACTAACCTGCCTGTGCTTCACCCACATACTTCCAAATATTTCTTATTCATGTATTTATCCAAATGTCTTTAAATCTTGTAACCGTATCAACATCTACCACTTCCTCTGGAAGTTCATTCTACACACAAACCACTCTGTGAAAAGAAGTTGCCCCTTATGTCCTTTTTAAACCTCTTTCCTCCACCTTAAAAATATGGCCCCTACCAAATCCCCCATTCTCAGGCAAAGACATTTGCTATTCACCTTCTCTATATCCCTCATGATGTTATAAATCTCTATAAGGTCATCCCTCAGTGAGTAAGTTATTCCTTTGGATGTGTTGCTTGATAGTAAAGACCACTTTCATTACTTTGATGATGATTGACAGTTGACTGATGGATGATAATTGGTAGTGTTAGATTGTTCCTGCTATCAATAGAAAGGACATACCTGGGCAATTTTCCACAATTCCCTTCCATAAATCCATAATGACACTGACTAATCATATTATGATTCTCTGAGTGTTCTATTACCATATTCTTTCATTTTTCCTACTTTTGACATGGAAGGGACGATAAAGTGAATCAAGAAACATACATTGATAAAATTTGATAAGTGGAAGGTACCATTAAATACAAACGTAATAAAATGGAGTAAGAAATTCCCAGACTTCAGACAGATTAAGAACATTGTGCCTACACAGTATTAGTTTAGCCTGAGCAGCGAGCCTTGTTCTTAATGCTGGAAAGAAATAGCTTCAGTTTGTTGACAAAGTGGCAACCTCAAGATTGTGTACAATGGGAAGTTGGGAGGGACGGGAACAGACTTGAACTTCACATTGCCCGTGGACAGGAAAAGTCAAATGTTATCAGTAAAAAGGTGAAAGCTGACTTTGTGTTTGAGAGTGATCTCACTGAAGCACTGTAACTGTAAAATTGGAGGGAACAAAGGGGTAAAGTTCTGGGCACTCAGGTGGAGAATTAAGAAAAAAAAATTGCTGGATTGGGGTGATCTTAGGTATGGCGAGAAAATTAACTGTCCTTATCAAAATTCAACATTAAGCTGCAGGGTAAGGCACAGAGATGAACCTTAATTTTCAATGACACTCAAACCTGGGCAAATATAAATAAAAAGAAATCAGCTCAGTGGCAGTCTCTTACCTCTGAATGGGTTTTAAGTCTACTCTGGAGATAAACACATATTAGCTATCTTTGAGAAGATTTGTAGCTCAGGTTGATGATGTGTGTGTTAAGTTAGCTCGCTGAGCTGGAAGGTTTGTTTTCAGATATTTCGTCACCATGACGAGGTAACATAATCAGTGAGAGTCTTCGCTGAAGCGCTGGTGGTATGTCCCGCCTCTCTATTTATAGTTCTTCGTTTCAGAAGATGGTGATGTCATTTCAGTTTTTTTTCCAAGGGGAGGTAGATGGGGTCTAGATTAATGTGTTTATCGATGGTGTTCCAGTTAGAATGCCAGGCCTCTAAGAAATCTCGTGTATGTGTTTTTTTTAACCTGTCCTAGGATGTATGTGTTGTCCCAGTCAAAGTGGTGTCCTTCTTTGTCTGGATATATGGAAACTAGTGAGAGTGGGTCATGTCTTTTGATGGCTTGTTGGTGTTCATGTATCCTGATGGGAAACAGCGAGGTCTGCAGATGCTGGAGATCAGAGTTGAGTGTGTGTTGCTGGAAAAACAAAGCAGCTCAGGCAGCATCCGAGGAGCAGGAAAATCTGCGCAAAAGCCCTTCATCAGGAAGAGAGGCAGGAAGCCTCCAGGGTGGAGAGATAAATGTGGGTGGGGGGACACGGCTGGGGAGAGGGTAGCAAAGAGTACAATAGGTGAGTGGGGGTGGGGTTGGAGGTGATAGGTCAGAGGGGAGGGTGGAGCGGATAGATGAGAAGTAGATTAGCAGGTAGGACAGGTCATGAGGACAGTGCTGAGCTGGAAGGTTGGAACTGAGGTAAGGTGGGAGGAGGGGAAATGTGAAAACTGGTGAAGTCCACATTGATGCCCTGGGGTTGAAGTGTTCCAAGGTGGAAGATGAGGCATTCTTCCTCCAGGCATCGGGTGGTGAGGGAGTGGCAGTGGAGGACCTGCATGTCCTCGGCAGAGTGGGAGAGGGAGTTGAAATGTTGGGCCACGGGGTGATGGGGTTGAATGGTGCGGGTGTCTCCCCAATGTAGAGGAGATTGCGTCGAGAGCAGCGGATACAATAAATGACATTGGTGGAATTGCAGGTGAAATGTTGATGGAAGTGGAAGGCTTCTTTGGGGCCTTGGATGGTGGCGAGGGAGGAGGTGTAGGCGCAGGTTTTGCAATTCCTGCGGTGGTAGGGGAAGGTGCCAGGACGGGAGGGTGGGTTGTTGGGGGACCTGACCAGGTAGTCACGGAGGGAACGGTCTTTGCGGAAGGTAGAAAGGGGTGGGGAGGGAAATATACCTGGTGGTGGAGTCTGTTTGGAGGTGGTGGAAATGTCGGCGGATGATATGATTAATGGGAAGGTTGGGAGGGTGGAAAGTGAGGAGCAGGGATGGGGAGTGGTGCCGGTGTAACTACGGAAGGTGGACTGTTCTACATAGCCAACAAAGAGACAGGCATAACTGGGGCCCATGCGGGTGCCCATGGCTACCCTTTTGGTCTGGAGGAAGTGGGAGGATTCGAAGGAGAAATTGTTAAGGGTGAGGACCAGTTCAGCCAAACGAATGAGAGTGTCAGTGGAAGAGTACTGTTGGCTACGTCAGGAGAGGAAGAAATGGAGGGCTTGAAGGCCCTGGTCATGGCGGATGGAGGTGTAGAGGGATTGGATGTCCATGGTAAAGATGAGGCGTTGGGGGCCGAGGAAATGGAAGTCTTGGAGGAGGTGGAGGGCGTGGTTGGTGTCTCGAACATATGTGGGGAGTTCCTGGACTAGGGGGGAATAGGACAGTATCAAGGTAGGTGGAGAGGAGTTCGGTGAGGCAGGAGCATGCTGAGACAATGGGTCAGCCAGGGTGGCCCAGCCTTGTAGATCTTGGGAAGGAGGTAGAATTGGGCGGTGCGGGGTTCCCAGACTACGAGGTTAGAAGCTGTGGGTGGGAGATCTCCTGAGGTGATGAGGTTCTGTATGGTCTGGGAGATGATGGTTTGGTAATGGGGGGGATGGGGTCATGGTCAAGAGGGCAGTAGGAGGAGATCTTCGAGTTGGCGTCTGGCTTCAGCAGTGTAGAGGTCAGTGCGCCAAACTACCACTGCAGCCCCTTTATCCTGGCTTGATGGTGAGGTTGGGATTGGAGCAAAGAGAGTGGAGGGCAGCGCGTTGTGAGGGTAAGAGGTTGGATTGGGATGGGAGTAGACAGGTTGATGTCTCGACGGCAGTTGGAAATGAAGAGGTCAAGGGTGGGTAATAGGCCAGCGCAGGGTGTCCAGGTGGATGGAGAGTGTTGGAAGCGAATGATGGGGTCCTCAGAAGGTGGGCGGGAGTCCTAATTGTTAAAGCAAGCTCGGAGGCGGAGGCGGTGAAAGAAGTGTTCGATGTCACGATGCGTAGTAAACTCATTGATGCGTGGATGGAGGGGAATAAAGGTAAGGCCTTTGCTGAGGACTGACCATTTGTCCTCAGTGAGGGGAAGGTCTGGGGGGGGATGGTGAAAACTCGGCAGGGCTGCGAGTTAGGACCTGGTGTAATGAGGAATCGTGAGGGGCGGAAGTGGCTGTGGAAGTAGCCATGATGGGGGGCGGAAGTGATAGCATCGATCACCGTGGAGATGGTAGCAGTACCAGCTAATGGCGTCTGAGCAGTTGCAGAGGCTGGGGGAATCTTCTGGAATGTTTGAGGAGCACTGGTTATGGAGGTGGGTGTGTAAAAGTTTGTTGTACTTACAGTTTTTGACGTTTGAGATGGTGTTGAAATACTGTTTGTTGAGAGTATGAATTCTTCTTAGAATATAGTACAGAGTGGGTCCTTTGCAGTTATGAGTGAGTGTGACCCTCAGCTGAGGCAGGGCTGACTGTAGAGAGGTTAGGTGCCGGCGCATTGCTGCGAGTGTGGAGCAGAGGATCCGGAAGGAGAACAGTTTCTGATGGTTTTGAATCTGTAGTCTGTACTGGTTGTCCTGTTCGGTTCCAAACTATGCTGGGTGGAATGTAGTCCGGAGTCCATGTGGGATCTAACAGTCATGCGACCCTTGCCTGCAGTAGGATAACGATGTTTTTGTCTTTTTTAAAAATATTTCTAAGGCTTTATTTTCTTGTGCATTGAGTGTATTTCCTTCTTTTTCTCGGTCTAATATTGGTACAGTTTTTTGTCTTATGGTCTGCTGTGATTCCTCTGAGAGACCGTTATTTTTTAATGTAGATTCAAATGCTGAGTGGAAGTCCTTTTTACTCGTGTCTTTGTAATTGTAGTTTAATCCTCTGACTAGGACCGCTTTTTCTGTATTAGTAAGTGGACATTTTGAAAGATTTTTATCCAAGCATCAATGTTATATGAAATGTATTTTTGTGTGAGTTTATCTAACTTACCTTGAAGAGTGAGTTTTTTCTTTGTTTTTTGGCGCAAAATAAAAGAAATGACTTCCAGACTACTCAGACCCCTTGGCATCATGGCAGCCCACAAACGTATCAACACACTTAAACAGCGCCTAACGAACCCAAAGGATCCATTAGATACTACGAGCAAACTAATGTCATTTACAAAATACCATGCAAGAACCGTAAAAAAACACTATTTCTGACAAACAAGCAGGAAATTTGGCACCAGGACACCAACTACCCACCAAAAGACATTTCCCAGTATCACTAGTTTCCATATATCCAGACAAAGAAGGTCACCACACACATCATCAATAAACCCATCAATTTAGACACCATCTACCTTCCCTGAAAAAAAAGAACCAGGAATGACATCATCCACCTTAAGAAACCAAGACCTATAGAGAGGCAGGACATACCACCAGCACTTCACAGGAGAGACTCACCGATGATGTTACCTAACCATGGTGACAAACATCTGAAAACAAACTTTCCAGCTCAGCGAGCTAACTTACATCTATAAACACTTATTCTTAAGATGTCATTTCAATTCAACACTGAAGGAGAGCTGCACTGACAAAAAAAACATAATTATTTGGATGTGAAATTAAACTGAGTTCTCATCCATCTTGTCAGATGGAAACAACAGATCTCAGGAACTACGCCTTCAGGATTCACAAGCAACTCTTACCCTTCTGCCAACATCAGAAAACCCGATTACTCTAACTGCTATGGATCTTTGTTAGCACTGTTTGAAACAAATTTAATAAAATTTAGACGAGACCACCAAAACTGGAAACAAGACAATTTATTCTACAATCTTGCAAGAAAGGGCATCAAATGCAGAAGCAAATGAGCAATGAACATTCAAACTAGTACACAGTTATACTTTTGAACTGCGTGAGGTCAACTCTTCTGACTCCTACATTACCCAATCAACTTTATTCTCTGACTAACTTGCGATCTGCTCTTATTATTTCCCCCCTTCTCCAAGTTGGCGACCCTTCCCTCTGTAAGTGCTGACATAAGGAAGATTTTGCTAAACTTGGATCTTGATATTCCTTTCACTTTATCTGTTTGCTTGTAACATCTTCCATTGTTCATAGGTACATTCCATTCCTGAATTTTAACAATGTATCTTTTCTTGCCTTCTTTATATGTTTCAGCTATCTCAGCTATTTTGCTGAAACTAAATTATTTAAACTATCATGACGAAAGAAATTATTTACTAGAATAATTATGCACTAAAGTTAGTATCCAATTATACATTTCCTTAGTGCTTGCTGATTTAATCATTGTCTGCAGCTGCCCTTTACACTTGATTTTTCAGCACTATACTTAAGCTTATTATCACTACCTTTTTGCGAAAACAACACACTTCCCCATTTCTTACAGCACCATGTATCGTCAGTTTTCTCCACAGTTTATTGCAATGAGCAGGGCTCGATAATACAGCAACTTTGATACATATTAAGCATTTTACATAGAAATAAAAAGGTTTATCACCTTTGGGATTGACTTGGTGATGTCCAAAAATTAGAATCACCAGGAATGAAGTAAGGATGACCTAACCTTTCAAGTTTTAACTAAGTTGGAATAACTTCAGTTGCCTCAACTACATGCCATCCTTAACATTCTCAAACTCAGGACAACGATAATCAAGATTGTTATTTCACTTACTTGCAGAAGCCCAAGTAGCCTTTCACTGATGGATGCCCACACTGTTTATCTTTCAGACCTTGTGATGTATCTCTTTGCTCTGTAACTTTACATTTACCTAAAGCAACACAATTTACATGATAGTGAAGTGAACTTTGCAATCCACTACTGAAGATTACCTTTTCCAATATTTAAAGTTTATTTATTAAACTGGATAAAATTCTATTGAACATTCCCATTAGATGCAGCTTAAAATCAAAAAGGGTACTAAATTTCACACAACATTAAGTTGGTATTACGACTGGTTCACATAAATCCACAAAATTATTGAGTCATTGCTTATATGTAAATTAAAATGATTACAATGATGTTTAGGGCAACAATATCAGCAAAGAGTCATTTGGCAGTATAGAATTGGCGTGAAAGACAACAAACAAACTCCAAACAATGTGTCTTCTTTCAGCAACACTCATCTGTATATTTGTATTCTAGCAAATGTCAAAGGGAATGAGAATGACACTTTATGAGAAGTTTTAACTTAACAAAAAAGGTAACAGCCATTTTCTGGTTCATTCCCTGTACCAATCAGAGTTTACCTGCCTGATTTAAATTTAAACAATGCTGGCAGTTAACTCTTAGTTATCAATAACTGGGGCATTATTCATGGAACACTTCTACTAATCAGAGTCTACTTGCCAACCAAACAGCATCTCTACTCAAACAGTATAATATGTCCTTCCACTTTACATTGGTGTTCTCACTTTATGTCCTGATAGAAGTGGATTGCAAGACAAAAAAGCTTCAAGAAAATGTGCCTTTTTTCAGGAATATCTATATAGCTGGGTCAATCTGCTAATTTATTGAGGTGTAATTTCACAATATTTAAGAAATGAACTTTCCTTTCTATACAGTTCTGCAGTTTGTAAAAATCCTGCCTGAGGCATTACTGAAGTTGGAAACAGTGATACAAATTAATCAGTTCATTTCTGTCAACTGATTAAGTAATGTATAGATACATGTCAAGATGATCTATGCTAAAACTACATGTAAACAGAACTGTAACTGAGCTACTCAATGCCAAAGGACAACTAAGATTAAGAAAGCACAAATATTCACACAAACTATGTTTTATGCAATATATTACCCCCATTATTGAACAATAATAATTATTACCTTCCATCTGTTCTAGACTGTTATCTGTTACAATGCCAGTCAAGGAAATACCCGCATTCTGTACAATAAAAAAAATACATAAATGAAGTGCTGAAACAAAAAGCCAATGATTTTACATTCAATACATGATAACAGCTAAGATTCTGCAGAGCGTTTTGATGGTAAACGGTCATTTGTTCATTGTCAAAGTTTGTCGGAAACTGGCTGCAATGACAGGGTTTAATATAAGATTAACACTTTAATCTTGAAGTTGCAATCTGTTGTTCGTTGTTTCACCACAGGCTACTTGTGAAACTACCGCATCCAGATTCAGCGATCGTTGCATTTAACTGAAATGGTGAGAAGGTCGCTTGCACCCTTTTAAAACTGTCTTTGAAACCCCATTAAAATGTTACATATTAGCCCATAAAAATACAGTGCATTATTGACTCCATTGTAATAAAGGACTCTACTTTCAAAGCCTAATTTTAAAGGTTTCTTTCATGCTAATTCAGTTTTTACTTCATCCCAATCTTTATTTTGATCCATGTAAATGGTTTCTTTTAAATGACTTAATTTTAATTTCTTGGTTGCTGTCTGATGAATTCTATTGAAGATTGTACTGCATCACTGCAGCTCTATAATATGGATCCCCAATAGATTATACAACAATTCACTCGCTGCTCAGTGAGGTAATGTTCTTGCCGCAGAAAATGCTACTTCTCTCAGCAAAGCTTTTTTTCCTCCAAGGTCAGTGATAAGGCAACCTTGCTCACCAGCGTGACTCAAGTACAATATAACTGTAGATGAGCAGCCTTCACTATAAAACTGGCTGTGTTAAAAAAATAGTGTTGACAAACTCAAACATTGCCCTGTGAAAAACTTCTTTCCTACAACAAATCTTCTGACAAAGCGTTGCTGTGATGTTCTGACATATCATGGCTTTGTGATCAAGCTCGTCTGCAAGAGGTACAAAAGAAAATTCCTGAATCAGCAAAATAGACACCATTCATGAGCTAATTTCAGTTTAGGGTTTTCTTGGAGTTAGCACCATAAACAGGAGTGGGGGAGTTCTGAACTGCTGTGAGGCGCAGAAACCAATGAACAGGTTGCGTTAGAACCCTTCCATCTGCACTGATACTCCTTCTTCTTGAATTATTTGAGATGCATTTAATAAAGTATTCTGGGAAGAGCAGAAATCAAGATATTAGGTATGACTCACTTTCAATAGCTGCTGCAGCCGTTCCACACTCCAGTCTCTGAGGTGATAGAAACAGTCCCGGGGATGATGCGCATGTAAACCCTTAGTGTGGCAGTCACTCATGAATCCACAAGCCTGTTATAATCAATACATTTGACATAATGTTTGCATAATTATATGAAGCAACCTGTTACTATTATCTAGCCTGGGTTATTAGTGAATTGCAGAGGAATACAGCACATACTCACGATGAAACTACAAGAAACCCTTTGAACCTATTCTCGCATTCAATGACTGATCTATAATTACGTCTTGTTTAAGTAGACAAGATTCTTAGGGGGCTTGACAGGGTAGATGTGGAAAGTTTGTTTCCCTTTGTAGGAGAGTCTAGGATGATAGGGCATAATCTCAGAGTAAGGGATCATCCATTTTAGACAAAGATGAATTATTTACTTTTCTCAGAAGGGAGTCAATCCCCGGAACTCATGACCATAGATTGCTATAGACACGGAGTCATTAAGTAGACTCCGTTGAAGGATAGACAGACAAACTTTTAAACCGTAAAGAAATCAACGATTATGGGGATAAGGAAGGGAAATGGAATTGAAGATTGTTAGATCAGCCATTATCTCAATGAATGGCAGAATTGTCTCAATAGGCCAAATGGCCTACCTTTGTCCCTCTACACCTTATAATATAATTTTATGTTTCTTTTTCCCCATACTTCTTAATACCTGTGATTGATTTTTGCTAACCAATCTCAGAACACTTGATATATCATTGACTTTCAACAAAAATAGTTAAATTCTGTTATAGATATTTAAATTTTACAGCACTAAAATATTTAAAGTTAGATCAAAATGGATCAATGAAGTAAAAAAAAAATTTAAAGGAATTAACTGAATAAGCTTTAGTTCGGCTAGAAGCTGTGATGGAGCCAGTTGTCAGAGAAAAGTAATCTTAGAGTAGAAGCTGCCAAGTTATATAAAGGAAACCGGATCAAGAAAAAGGCAGCACTTACATCAATATTTATTTACACAAACAGAATCATATTATAACCATTTGTAAAAGTATGCTTAATAAATCTGGGTAATTAGTGATTTGTTAGCAGAGTAAAAAAGATAATGAAAGCTTCGGGAATAATTTTAAAAATTCAAATGCATCATCAATGCTATTCTGCAAAGGAAATGGTCACCTATATTTGGTTTAACCTACATATGTTACGCCTTAAATAATGCTGCAATGTAGCTTTAAACCAATACTCATTTCAAATGTAATTCTGAGACATAGAAGATATAGAAATCAGATATCCTTATGGCTATGGAATTATAATAGAGTGGGATGAGCACACTAACAATTTAACAGGTGTAATGACAGTGAACAGAAAGAAAGAACCGTTGACCTATATGTCAGGACACATGGGTAGTTAAAAGAAGCTGATTATACTGGAATTTCTCATTGCAAGCTGTCTCTCAATTGTTACTGATGATGATTGTCTGCTCAGGGGTGAGGGTTTTTGGCGTGAGTCTTTAAGTGACTGAACAGATTTAGGACCCATGGGCAGGATGACCCACAGGGTAGTGGGAACCAGAGTGTAGGATTCAATTTGTTTTCTTTGATTCTCTGCTGCTATTGTGCTTCATCATTAGAGGTTTTGACTTGAAGCATGATGCATCTCAATGGACAGACTGTTGCCATTTTGAACAATGTGTGGCAAGTTTATTCTCGTCATCACTGTCACTGCTGCCATATTTCAGTGGCAGTTTGGTTCTATAGATATTCAGGGAGAAAGTGAGGTCTGCAGGGCCTGTGCCCGGAGCGTCGAATCTCCTGTTCCCTGGATGCTGCCTGACCTGCTGTGCTGTTCCAGCAATAAAGTTTCAACTCTATAGATATTCAGACAAAGTCATGCAAAATAAATGATGAGGAAAGACAGTTTTCAGATAGCTGAAAAATGGTTTCATCACCAAGTCCTATTTTCACAACTCTCAAAAGTATATCAGGTAGCAAGTTATACAATGAACTACTCTGGCTACACATGTCTATGGGAAGAGAAAATTAGCCCAACTCCAGTAATGTTACATGCTAACCAGCTTATCCTGAGGAGGAAAACAGTGTACTCCATAAAGTAATAGGAAGATAGGGATAATTAACTGCATAACATCAAATCTATCAAACCTAAAAAGGAAAGTAGTTTTGAGATCATGTCACATGACTCAGCCAAGATGCAGGTAACAGAAGTTACAGGAAAGGAGTTTTTACATAGAGACAGGAACATCTATCATTTATAGTCCTTTCTTGATATGAGCCCCAGCGAAAACTAGCAATATTAGAGAAGCATTGTTCTGTGGAAAGGTGTGTGAGAATGATTTATTTAAACATAGAGTTGAATTTTCTTTAAAAAGGACAACTGAGTATTCATCAAGAAACCTCAAGGAAAATGAAAGTCAAAAGGAGTCAGAGGAACAACCTTGCATTGGGTGCAGTTATTCCTGGCATAATGTAAGATAGTCATAGTTGTCAAAGATTAATCAATCCTCTGTACCCAGCATGTCGCTGGAATTCCTCAAATAAACACTCTGCACCCAATTACTTTTAACGTTGCACCAATTACCTTGTTTGCATCATTATGAGAAGGAGTATAGCTGTTAGCTGACAATTTCACGTTATTTCATTTGCAATTGCTATGATAACAAATCAGTCAGTGCTAACCTAAAAGCAGGAGTTACAGGGTAATAGATTCAGCCTGGCAAAAGCAGGTTTCATAAAAACTATAAAAATGCATGGTACTAACTATCTCAAACATCTTAAAGTTCAATGATCTCTCTTGAATCCTTAATCACTGTCAAGCTCCCCACCATCAACACAGCAAAACAATGGAAGGGTACCAGATCATCTCCAGTGGAGGATGCACAAGATGACTTTCAGGGAAAAAGAAGAGAAAATGAAGAAACATATTAATAGTGGGGAAACACGAGTTATGCAATTTGAAATGTTCTTGAATAAACAGACACTTTACATATGAATGTACAATTCAATATCACACCTTCCACTATTCTCGTAAAATGATTTTGGTCCTGAAAAAACTTGCCTTATAAGAGGGACACAAATCTAAAGCTCAATGAAAACATGTCATTTGTGAATGAAAGAGCATTCATGAATCTGGGAACAACTTACCGATCCTAATTTAAAGGGTTGCTTACAGCCACCACAGAACTGATAATGGCACTCTGTGCATCTAAAATGAATACAACCTCCTCTTGACAGATCAAATCGAACTCTGCAATTAGGGCACTCTAGAGTGATCACAGAACATACAATTAAAGAAAATAATGACTCACAAAACAGGCCAACATATTTGGAAATGCCGTCATATCAATTAGATATTATGTAAATGAACTCAAGAACCAGGTATCACCCGTCACACAAAGGTCAAATTCTTACCGTTTGTTATTTATATTACAGAAAGAAACACATGCATTGATATCAATATAAATGGGGAACAAAGAGTCACTATAATGGGCAACATCCACAACTAATTTATTCCAGCTAGGAAACTCAAAACTATTCACCTCAAAAATAGTTTATTACTTTGGTGTTTCAACAGTAATTTTAGCCCTTAACTCAGCAATGGTACTAGAACATTTCTGACTTCATAGCCAATGTTCCTATAAATATTTAGGCCACATATGAACAAGACTGACACGATGCAATTACCAAAATAAATGCACTTAAATGTCTCAAATCATTTTATGCTCTAAACAGAAATAAATTATTGTTATAAATTAAATTATAAAAAGTGCACACTATCTTTTCCCTTCTCTGTCACAGTTTAACTAATCTTTTTATAGTATACTCTATTCCAACATATTCCCTAATTTAAAAACAAAAGTACATTAGTCTTGCATCTTGCAATTCCTGCTCTAAGCTTTCAATTGTTACAGAATATGACCAACTTAATAAAATCACAACTTATTTGAGTGAAAAGTATTTCTAAAATTGAATCTTCTAAGATAATTGAACAGCAGACAATGAGCCACAATTAGATGACAGGTGCATCCTTAACATACATTTCCTTATGTCAAAACAATAAAATTCTGCAGGAAGTGCAATTTTGGGTCAGTAGCCAGTTGATTTAAGGTACTTGAGCATGATAACTGCCTGGAACATGCTTAAAAAGTTAATTTATAATCTTAGTTGCTGTCAAATGTAATTGATTACCTATTCCATTTTTGGCGAGGTAGACATCCAGTTTGCTTGCCTGATATTCAGGGTTATTCTGCTGTTTCCATAACCTAAACTTTTCACAGCTGATTCCTTCATGCTGTTGCTCCCACTGGGGAAACAAACGAAGTATCAGTATTAGTACCATTGGGGTAGATGTAAGCTAACTTGGTAGAGGGATGACAAACTGCATATAAGGAGGATGAGAAGTAAAGCTGGAATGAGAAAGTAGAATATTAATGAAGGTGGAAACAAAAAGCAGAAAAAAGACAAATGAGTTTGGCAGTGCATGAAGGGATAAATCTCAATGCAAGGAGTTTTGTGAAGAAGGCAGGTGAGCTGACAAACAGTAAAGTAGTATGATATCATGCAGTATAAAACTTAAAGGAGGGCATGAAAGGCAACTCAACATTGCTAGTTTGGAAATCACAAGTTGAAAGGTCTGTTGGGGCAGAAACTTTCATCTCATTTAATAAAGAATTTTTTAATGCATTTAAAGTGCTGAAACATTCAAAGCTACTGACCAAGTATTGGAAATGTGATTTAGACTGGCTTGGGGATTCTGAAAAAGTCATACCAGATTCAAAATGTCCACTGATGCTGCCAGATCTGTGGAGTTAATCCAGCCCTTTGTTTCTATGTTATATCCCCAGCATTCACACTTTTTACTTCAATTGGCAGATTGAATAGCTTCCTCTACATCACAAATGCTGTCTGTCATTTTTATAAATGACCTGGAGGAGGGGCTAGAAGGTTGGGTGAGCAAGTTTGCGGATGATACGAAAGTCGGTGGAGTTGTTGACAGTGAGGAAGGATGTGTCAGCTTACAGCGGGATATAGATAAGTTGCAGAGCTGGGCAGAAAAGTGGCAAATGGAGTTCAATGTAGGTAAGTGTGAGGTGATTCACTTTGGTAAGAGTAACAAAAAGACGGGGTACTGGGCTAATGGTCGGCTACTTGGTAGTGTGGATGAGCAGAGGGATCTTGGTGTCCATGTACACAGATCTCTGAAAGTTGCCACCCAAGTAATTAGTGCGGTGAAGGCGGCATATGGCGTACTGGCTTTTATTGGCAGAGGAATTGAGTTCCGGAGTGTAGGAAGTTCGTATGAGGAAAGGCTGAGGCATTTGGGGCTGTTTTCATTGGAGAAAAGAAGGTTTAGGGGTGACTTGATAGAGGTGTACAAGATGATTAGGGGTTTAGATAGGGTTGACCATGAGAATCTTTTTCCAAGTATAGAGTCAGCTATTGCGAGGGGGCATAGCTTTAAATTAAGGGGTAGTAGGTGTAGGACAGATATTAGGGGTAGATTCTTTACTCAGCGAGTCGTGAGTTCATGGAATGCCCTGCCAGTAGCAGTGGTGGACTCTCCCTCATTATGGGCATTTAAGCGGGCATTGGATACCAAAGGGCCTGTACTGCACTGTATTTTTTCTATGTTTCTAAATATCAGTTATCGGTCACAATTCTGTGAAATTGTGACAACGACTGGAAGGCATATGATCGAAATACAAAGCTGTACACAGAACAATGGATTACTTACTGGAATTTTGCATTGGAAGCATGTGCTTTTCTTACAAGAAGGACAATCCATTCTCAGTCGATCTACTTCATGTAACAGTCCGAAGGAACACTGAAAGAAACAATATAACATTTGATTATTGCTTGCAAAAAAATACATTGTATTGTCTTGCGCTGATCTGAGCAAGTCATGAGAATATCAGCTTAAAGGGAAAACTAACATTTATACTGTATGAGAATGCTGTTTGGTGGCAAGTAGACTCATTTGTAGAAACATTGCGATGGAGAATACACTGGTTAATGATGATTTTTCAAGCTTTGTTTAAATTTTAAACAAGACAGGTTGACTCTGACTAGTCAATGCATTGCACCAAGAAGTGAACCAGTGATCGACTGTCATTTATTTGTTGATTTGAATTGGCGCAGTGCATGTGCATGCATGCTCGCAAAAAGCAAGGTAGTGACCACAGTCAACCAGCCAGCACTTACAAATACCGCAAGCATTCAACAGTAAATATCATATTGCATGCAAGGAGTTTTGTGAAGAAGGCAGGTGAGCTGACAAACAGTAAAGTAGTATGATATCATAAATATAAAAATTAAAAGGAGGACATGAAAAGCAGCACAACATTGCCAATTTGGCAATCAACTAGTTGAAAGGTCCGTAGGGGCAGAAACTTTCATCTCATTCAATAAAGTACTTTTTTATGCATTTAAAGTGCTGAAACATTCAAAGCTACTGACCAAGTATTGGAAAATGTGATTTAGGCTGGCTTGGGGATTCTGAAGTCATACCAGATTCAAAATGTTAACTCTATTCTGATTAGATTAGATTACTTACAGTGTGGAAACAGGCCCCTCCGCCCAACAAGTCCACACCAACCCGTCGAAGCGTAACCCACCCAGACCCATTCCCCCATTCTCAGACCCAGACCCATTCTCTTTCCATGGATAATACTTGCTGGATAATTGGGAGTGTGCACAAATTTAGACAACTAATTTAGGATTGCCAGTCAGATCCTCAGTGTGGCACATTTGTGTGTAAAGGAAGCTACATACATTCATACACAGGACCCTGTCCTTTGCAGATGTGTGTACACTATACTTGTTTCAACTCCACAACAAATGTTACGATCACTGCTGGTTCATTTTTCAATGCAATTTCTTGACCAGAGTCAATTTGCCCTTTTTTTTAAAAAGCCTTGCAGTTAACTGTTAAACATCATTAGCTGGCACATTCTCCAGGGCAATGCCTCTAACAATCACAGTTCACTTGCTAAATAATCAGCATGCTCCGGTCATATAGTATAAATGTTGCTTTCCCCCTTAAATTGGCATTCTTGTGAATTTTTCTCATTCATGCAAGAAGAAAAGTTTGACAAAATGTGTTTTTCTCCAGCAATAAGAAACTGAACTGGGACAACTGCAAGACATTCTTACATGTGCACACCATCTGAAGTTTGGCATTTCCATCAAAGTTCGGTCTCGAAGCTTTCTTTGGAACAACTCATGAAGCCCTTCGTCAAGATAATAGCGAATCTACACATAAAATATATGCAGATATATTGGTTCATCCAATTTAATGTATTTCATTTAAAAGTCAATGGAGACATAGACTGTGACTTAATTATTAAAAGAACTAAACTACCCAAACCTTTGCACTCATATTTTTAAGAAGTCACACATGAACAAATATATTTATTAATTCCAGTACTATACCTTTGACTTTAAATATTTTACTGTCCTGTATTGTTTCCCAGAGTGCTTAGTGCTTCCATTAAGATAATTAACCACATTACTTCCTGAACTAAGCTTCTGATACTGTGCACTGTGCTTCAGTTCTGTGCACTGAAATTTTCTCAGCAGATTCTAAAACTCTAACCTGAATATCCAAGAAGTTGAAGTATTCTGTGACATCCTCTTGGAGGTTGGGACTTTTCAGATCTGGTGCACTGCATTTTGGGCAAACCATATTAACTATACTCTTCTCCTTTATAACTGATGAAAAATATTGTCTAAAACAGTCTTTACAGAATGAACAGTTACAGTATGTCATTGTCACAACCTGCAAAAATAAAAAATTAGATTCTAATCAATTTGTCACAAACAGTAAACCAGAATAATGTTTCTAGTTTAACACAAGTCATTTAAATAAACGTTCGTCTACAAACAGACAACATTCGTTATAGCACATCACAAAAATAAATCCACATTTAAGAGTTGCATAATGGTCAGAAAAGACATATTAGATTATGTAAGATTAGCAGTGGCGACAGTTCGACATTATACAAACATAACTGACTGTAAGTGATTATTGGTCAGGCAGGAGGCTGGAAGAACACAGCAAGCCAAGCAGCATCAGGAGGTGCAGAAGTCAATGTTTCACGTGTAACCCTTCTTCAGGACTGGGAGTGGGTGTGGGGGAAGCTGCAGATAAAGGGGAAGGCAGAGGCAGGGACAGTGTGGTGAAGTGGGGATAGGTAAAGGCAGGTAGAGGGTACGACCTGGTTGGTCAGTGGGAGGAGTGAATCTGGGTTGGTGGCAGGAAGGGGAAGGGGAGGAAAGAGAGGTTATTTGAAATTGGAGAACTCAATGTCGAGTCCTCTGGACTGTTAGCTGCCCAGGTTGAAGGTGAGGTGTTGTCCCTCCTACTTGTACTGTGGTTTTTTTGGCAATGGAGGAGACCAAGGATGGTCATGTCGGAAAAGGAGTGGTTGGAGGAATTGCAATAGGCAGTTACGGGAAGGTCCGGTCGGCACCTGCGGATGCAGCTGAAATGCTCGGCGAACCGTTTCCTACGTTTACGTTCGGTCTCCCCGATGTATAGAAGGTCACATCGGGAGCACCTGATGCAGTAAAGGCAGGTTGGAAAAGAGGCATGTGAACCTCTGTCTCGCCTAGAAGGACTGTTTGGGCCCTGGAGGGAGGTGAGGGGGTGGTGTACCGGCAGGGGGTTTTTGTTTCTAAGCAATTATTGGCCGGAAGTTAACACGGGATTTAAAGTGTGCTTGAAAGCTGCTACAGCTCTCATCGAATCTTTTTATTTCTATTGCTCTAAGTGCATACTTTTCAAATACTTGGAAGACAACAAAATATTTTTAAATGATAACATAATACAATCCTTGCATCACAGTGAGAAAGAAAGTTTACAAACAGATTAATTAGGATTCTATATATGAATAAGCACTGTTCTCCCAGAAAGGTTTTGAAGAAAATTTACTGAAATTCCCGAAGGACTTTATTAAACACTTAAATCATCTGATTGGTTTTTTAAATTGCTAGGCAGGGCAACTGCTTTCATTGCAATCATTACCCATATCAAACAATTACTGACTGGGTACAGAATGTTAGATGAAGAATCTAGTTTGCTGTATGGTGCTTCAACAATTTACATCATGGCCTTAAAACATCATCCTCAGAGCACTAGTCTATATCCCACAAACGTTCCAAACAGCCTTGCTGAGTAGAATAGATGGGACTGTTCGTGTGCTATATGACCTTGGTATGTTTTTGGCAATCCAATGTTTTCATACTAAACGTACAATTTGTCAAATAAATACATGATAATCCTACTTTGGCACTTGGTATCAAGGCAGCTGGTGAGCCACGTGGAACTTGAGTGGTTGGCAGCATTACAACATTGTCAAGGTGCGGAGTGGTAGGATGTGAGCCTGGGCAGGACTCTGGTGATGGGCAGTGAGATAGCAGTGCGGAGAAGATCGAGCCCAGCAGGAGTGAGAGAACGTGTCCTTGTGGGGAAAGCCCAGCGTGAAGCGTCTGCAGGTCCACGGCTGAAGGAGGATTGTAATGCCTACCTTTTAACTTTATCTCTTTATTTTTCTACATAGTACCTAAGATTTTGTACCCAGGTACCTTTGTACCCAAGATGTCACTAGGAATGGCGACATTGTACATTTTTCGCTGTATCACTGTATCCCTGTACTTGAGTACATAGTCATGGAGATGTACAGCACGGAAACAGACCTTTCAGTCCAATACATCCATTCTGATCAGATATCCTAACCTAATCTAGTCCCATTTACCAGCACTTAGCCCGCATCCCTCTAAACCCTTCCTATTCATATACCCATCCAGATGCCTTTTAAATGCTGTAATTGCATCAGCCTCCACCACATCCTCTGGCAGCTCATTCCATACACCTACCACCCTCTACGTGAAAAAGCTGCCCCTTAGGTCCCTTTTATATCTTCCCCCTCTTACCCTAAACCTATGCCCTCTAGTTCTGGACTCTCCCACCCTAAGGAAAGACCTTGTCTATTTACCCTATCCATGACCCGCATGATGTAAGGTCACCCTCAGCCTGCAGCATTCCAGGGAAAACACCCCCACCTGATTCAGCCTCTCCCAAGAGCTCAAATCCTCCAAACCTGGCAACATCCTTGTAAATCTTTTCTGAATCCTTTCCAGTTTCACAACATCCTTCTGATAGGAAGGAGGCCAGAATTGTACACAATATTCCAAATGTGGCTGAACTCCATGTGACAATAATTTCTAGTACTAATAATCTGAAACCTTCAGTAATTATATCACCACTACCAAGAAAGCACAACTAAACCATAATAAGAAAATTCGAATCTGCGTCTGACAAAACAATTAATTTTCCAAGCCATTATTTTAATACTAATGTATTGTTAACAACTCAATCAGTTATAGCAGAGCATGTGCTCAACCATCTTATCACTTGAATATTAAAAGTGTTATTTACCGACACTAGCGGACTTTTGTAAATCGATCATTTTATCAATGTTTGATCAAAGCACATTGCAACATGGGAAGCTTCACAATACCATGACACAGAATCACATTAGAACTCATGTCCTGTGATGTGGCAATGTAAAAGGGGAAAGTGGATCAAAATAAATTGAATTGCCGAAAGGATCATAAGAAAAAGTTTTTAAATATTTAAATATCAGTTTTCTAATGGGGACAGCTGGCAGCTTGAAGACAACTTCAGCCAGAAGATTGATGAACTGGCGATATATGTTTTTCCTGGTCAGTGCACAGGAATTAAATCAACTGATTAATGTGTGCAAGAACACATGGGAATGATTTTTTTTTGCTGTGTCTTTCTTACATAAATACAACACACAAAGTCAAAAATGTGAAGTACTTCAGATTTGAAAATAGTAAATCTGAGCTGCTTGGGTCATATATTCTGTAAAAGCAAGTGAGTGGATATACAGCTCTGTACCTCACATTACAGCCAAAATTCTATATATTAAACCATACCTTGCTAAAGGTTACATGCTCTCCACAAATAGGACACTCATGAGAAAGATACCGCAAAGCTGATTCGAAGTTTAAACCAGACTCCACAGCTTCCATCACATCCTCAGCAGTGAAATTATTGTCCTGAATGCTCATTAAACTCTGGAAAATTTCTGATTTTTCCTTTGGCAAATCAACAGGAATCGATGATGACTCCACCTGTGAATTGACAAAACAAAATCTTGCTGTTCTGTAAAATTGTATTTGCCAAAGAAATAGTTTTATCTCACAATAATATACCCTTCCATTCTACATGCTGTCTGTTGTCAAATTAAGTGAATAGACATTAAAATACCACAAACTAAGGGAGAAAACATAGTTCTAGCTCACTAGCAGCAATGCAACAGTATGTAAACAGAAACTGCTGAAAATGTTCAGTCGGCCAGGCCACATCTACGAAGAGAAACAGTTAACTAGTTATGATACTGCTTCAGGTCTCTGATCTTTTAAAATACACTTTTTAGCAAAACACTCTGGATGCTGGAAATCTGAAACACAAACAAGATTGGCAGCATCTATGATGAGAGAAACAGAATTAGTGTTTGGAACTTTTATTCCAATCTGAAGCATTAATTCTGTTTCGCTCCACAGATGTTGCCTGACCTGCTGAGAATTTTCAGATTCTGTTATTTTTATTTCAGATTTACAGCATTAGCTGTATCTATCTTTTCTGCTGATATTTAGAGTAACCTACCCAAGTTTGGTAAATACTCACCGTAACCATAGGGCAAATTTCAGTTCCAATGACATCTTTATCCAACACACCATCTTTTTCATTGTACAACTTCACTTGTATGGGAAATTTTTTATTATTAATGGTGATCAAGCGATGTTCCTGTTTGACAACTCTTTCTGCAACTACATAGAAAATAAGCACATTTAGCATATATTTGGGCCAGCGGACATAACATAATTTTTCACAACAGTACAATTAAGGAAGCTACTTTGCACCTATATTTTTGTTTCATGAATTGTGTATTAAGTATTATGCATATTTCTCTGAGGCTGGAAACGAAAACAATTGAACCTTTTGCCCTACAGGTCACATTGTTTTCGAAGGCTATTAGAATAATTTCCAAGTTTCAAGACAAATTTGCATTTTGTAATTAGATGTCATTTCAATTTGCATTTCAATACTAACTTACATGATTATAAAATTTCAGACAAAAAATGCAGCATCTTCCAAGAAAATATCCAAAATACCTTACCAATAATTTTAATGATCATCTTACAAAGTCAAACCACATATTTCATTTAAAGCAGAACCATACCCATCAGGATCCTTTTAAAACAACACTACAATAAAGCATTTGAGAAGGTTATTCTTTTTCTTTTGCTTAAACAGAATATAATGCTGACAGTACTTTGATAACCACTTTTGAGGAGTTACTGAACTGAGTAAAATAAATTTTCATAAATACTGAAAATACCCAAGATGGATTGTGTTCTTTGTTCGATAGATGTTAAATTCAATCTTTCGAGTCGAGAGAATTATGGTGCTATCTTCTATATGTGGGTCCTTGAGAAAGTATATCTGTAGCATCACTTGAATTTCCAGAAGGGATTTGACAAGGTGCCACTTAAAACGTCATTGCTCAAAGTAGGAACTCATGGCATAGGCTATAGCAAATTTTCATGGATAGAAGATTAGCTGACTAATAGAAAACATTTTTTCTTCTCTGATTGGCAGGACATGAGATGTCCTGCAAGTATATGTCATTCAACTTTTACAATTTATTTCAATGATCTTGATAAGGGGAATGAAGGTATGGGCAGCTAAATTTGCAGATGTCACAAAAATAGATAGGAAAGTTGTGAACAGGACACAAGGGAGATGCAGACAGACATAGATATAAGGGCGTAAGTAAAGATGTACGTACTTTGGAGACAATTCAAGGATTTACTCAACTGATTCTGGAATGCATTCCTTGTCTTATTGGAAAGACTGGACTGTCTGGTCTTGTTTAAACTGGAGCTGAGAAGTGTACAAGGTGACTGGATTGAAGTACAGATGATCCTGAATGGTTTCAAAAAGGTAGACGTGGATAGGATGTTGGGGTGAGTTCAGGACTAGGAGGCTGTATTTTAAAATTCAGGTCACCTTTTTAGAACAGGGATGAGTATAATGTTTTTCACTTAGAGGCCATGCAACTTTGGAACTCTGGCTTAAAAGGCAATGGAGATGATGTCAATGAATATCTTGAAGATGGAGGTAGGTATATTATTATTAGGTAGCGCATCAAAGGTTATCAACAACTGATAGGAATATGGAATTCAGAACACAGACAGCTCAGTCATGACCTTATCAAATGGCAGAGCAGGTTTGAGGGCCCAAATGGCTACATTTGCTCCTAATTGTACATTTGTATAGGGTACAAACATAACCTCTGTGCACAAAAAAAATGTGTTTTGAGTAAAATTCTGCATTATTGTTAAGAAACATTTTGAAAAACTACATCTTACTTCAAGTATACAGTACCTTTGGCATCACAAAATGTAATAACAGCAGATCCTGGAATTCTAGTCGGATACTGAAAGTTGACTATTTCTCCACCACCGTTGACAGCACGCTGAAAAATTATGGTAAGCTTATCTTTCATCCTGTGTGCTGGAAACTCAACAGGAATGTTAAGTACATGCACTCTCCGTTCATCCTTGTGAGAGCTTGAATTTTGAGCATCGTGTAACCTCAAAGGTTTTGCATTTTCAGATTCAATTCGATCAGAAGAAAAAGTATCATCAGCTACACCTTCAAGAAACAAAGCAGGTTATTCTCAAATCTGCATGACACAGTGTTACTAGATTTGATACTGGTAAATTCATGAAGAAAATTTGCACTCCTCTATCTAAAGAGAGAATCTCCAAAGATTAACACAAAGTTAATCTGACTGCGGTGCACATTATAGGAGGCAGCATTACACAAGTTTTGGGTTGCAGGAGATGCAGTCTCACCCCAAGCTGATACGATACAATGTTTCAGAATTCCACACAACCATTTAACCAACTGAACACTTTCATAGATTTTTCAGCATTAGGTGAAAGCGATATTCCCACCTACACCTTTTTTTGTAAATATTTTAATTGAGAAAAAGATTAATTTTTTTACAAAATTGCAAAATCACTACAAAATAGTATAACAACCTTATAATATAATGACATTAACAAAACAAACTAGTATTCTACTCCACAAACCACTGGAGGAGAGGAAAGAAACCCTACAAAAACCACAATTCAATAAATAACTAAGAGAAAAAAAATTAAACCAAGTGAAACCAACGTAAATTAAGTTATATTCAGTTAAGTTACTGTACTCAGTGCAAGACCACCAAAGCTCCCACCACTGGGAGCATTAGTAAGCAAACCCGTATTTGTTTGGAATTCTTCCCCCCGGGGCCCCTCGACCGCCAGACATAGTCCTACACAAAGGCCCTGATCAATATAGCTGACAATTATGCACCTACATCATTCAGAAAGAGCCGCCACGTTCTATAAAACGGTTCCATTTTCTGCACCATACTCGTAAGGAAGTCCAGAGGGATGCGCTCCATAACTAATCTACACCAGCCTGAAAGTCCCGGTGGACTGTCCCACACCCAGCTCATTAGAATGTTCTTCCTCGCACAGAATTAAAGAATATTAAATAGTTACTTCCCATGCACGTCCAAAGCGGGGAAATTTAGCAAAGAGGAGGGACACTGGATCCAACTTACCTCAGATCCCAAGACCCCTTCCAAAGCACTCGCTATACCTACGAAGCTTGTGACATGATCACAAGCAATGAGTAAATGTGCCAACATCTGTTTTACATTTGGGGCACAGTGGGGGTGCTCCTGTCTTAAATTTCGCAAGCTTCTCTGGTGCCAAATGAGCCCTGTGGAGTACCTTCAATCGTACAGCCTGTGTTCTGTTATAAATTAAAATCTTCCTTACGTCCTCCTAAATATCCTCCCACACCTCTGGCGAGATTTCCACCCCCAATTGCCAAGTCCAGATTCCGCATAGCCACTCAATATCCTTCGAAACATTACTTCCTAACAAGTGACAGAGGATGCTGACAAAGATGGCACCCGTAGACAGGAGCACTCTCATCTCCATATCTGACTTATAATAGGGACTAACCATCAACGTAGTCTTTTTCCGCACAAAGTCCCTAACCTGAAAGTAGCGAAAGAAGTCCCTCCTGGATGGCTCATATTTCTGACTGAGCTGCTCAAAAGACATCATGACCTCGCCGCCAAATAAATCTCCCAAACAGGAGACTCCCAGAGTTTAAAGCCAGAATCCATCGACCCTGAACGGAATCCTAACATTCCCACTATGGGAGTGAAAGGGAAAGTTTTTTTTTGTAAGTTGCCCTCACCAGGCTGCATCATTTTCCATGCTTTACCTGGACAATCGGATTTCTGCAATGGTCCATAACAGTCCTCATCTTGTCCATAAATAACAAATTGATGAGTGGCCATTTTGCCTGGGAGGCCTTGAGGTCCAACCAAATTGACCACGGATTCTGGCAGGCCCAGTCAGCCACAGGATAGAAAAGAATTCAATTGATATTTCTTAAAGTCCAGGAAATCCAAACATCCCATCTCCTGCGGAAACTGCAATTTGTCCAGCTTAATAAGAGGCCATCTATGATGCCAGATGAAAGATCCAAGCCAACTGTAAAGTCTCCGTAGTGCTTGCCTAGGCCGCATCAAAGGGAGCATTCGCATAGGATATAATAAACGAGGAAGAACATTCATTTTGACCAGAGCTATTCTACCCAACCAAGATATCGGAAGATCCTCCCAGTGCCAAAGGTCTTGCCTTATCTTCTCTAGCAACTGCACAAAGTTAGCTTTATATAATTGATCAAAGGCCAGGGTGATAAAAATGCCTGAATACAAGAAACCTCCCTGTGACCATCTGAAAGGGAAATCACAGGCTCGGCCTCCGACTTCATAATGTTAACTTTATACGCTGAGGACAAACCAAATAGATTAATCACTTGTATTAAACAAGACACATATGTCATCAGATCAGTTAAAAAGAGAAGAATGTCATCTGCATGGATATGAAAAAAACAAAGCATGATGGGAGGGGAGAGAGAAGAGAGGAGAGAGAGAAAAAAAAGGAAAAAAAAACACAATTATCACCCCTACATATATTTAAAAAATGGTCCTCCGACAACCAGGTAAACCAGGCAAATTACAGAAAAAAAAAACATTATTGTCCATATTATTCAAGCTAACCAGTCTATTTTAAAGCATCCAGAAAGTCCTTTGCCTTTTCCGGTGAGTCAAAATTGGAAACGGACCCTCTATGGCTGAAATGTACTATTGCCGGATACTTTACGGAATACTGGATATTCAAGTCCCTCAGCCGCCTTTTCACCTCAGCAAAAGCCTTCCTCTTACGAATCTTGACCGCAGAAAAGTATTGGAAAACTATAATTTGTGATCCTTTGTATATCAGAGCCTGTGGATCCTTCCCCAGTGCTCTAGAGGCTTCCAGCATTTGTTTGCCTCTATAATGCTGGAGTCGCACTAGGACTGGGCCTGCGCACTGCAACCCGGTGGGCCCACTCCACTCCAATCTGGCCTGCCTCGACTTCCAGCTTCAAAAACTGCAGGAGCCAGTGCTCCAAGCTGATGAGCTGGTCTTCCTCCTCCCGCTCTGGAAGCTCAATCTGACGCATGTTTTTCCAATGGCCTCCATTTTTGAGGTCATCGAAGTGCTCCTTCAAGGCCTGTACCTGACCCGCCAAGGATTTTGCCGCAGTTTCGGAGGCCGCGGCCCGTTACTCCACCTCTCCGACGTGTTGCCAGAGACGTTGGATCACCTGGTCATGCTTCTGCAGCATGACGGAGATCAATTCAAGCCTGCTCTTTTCCATCGACGAATCAATCTTCTCTCAGAGTTTCACAAACTCAGAAGCCAGGCCCTGCTCCATAGGTAAGTCCCCTGGGGCGATCGCGGAGGCTGTGCTGCGGCCAAGGGCATGTCCATTATTGTGTGGGGGGTTCCGGTCCAGAGCTCAGCAGGGCAGACATACTGGGTCGCTTCCATCTTGTATCCCCCCGCCATCCCCAACACACCATCTTAATATTGTTTACCAGGGCAGCAGAGCTCTGAGTAGAACTCAAATATATTTGTATAAATCTTCTTTCTGTCATGTCGCAGGAGCAGTTATGTCACCAGTTTCACACTGCAATCCACAGATACGAGGCTTAACTGTCAATGACAGGCAGTTCCTAAATAGTTAAATGCACTCAGTAATCTATTCTTAAAAAACCACCCTGAGAACTACTTCAAATATTAAGAGAAACTGGACTGAACCTGAACTGTCAAAAATGATTGGGTTAGGATTGTGTCAGGGATGGAAATGCAAACAACTTATAACAAGAACCAAATTCACCCCAAACCCATTTATCTCTGACTTTAGTGGAGGTGGAATAACTGAGTTATGACTAACCAGCTTCAGGAAGCAGACCAGTTAGTCAATTGTAATGAAACTCGCTACCTTCTTTAACATTCTGTCTATTTTTAACCATTGTCCAGGCCTCAGGAAGACCCAGCAGCCTATCAGAGGCAAGAAGGGATGAATCCATGAGATTAGTGACTTCACAGGACTGTTAGTAGGCCAAAAACAATAGAAATATTTCCTAAAGACACAACAAGCTAGCCAGTCAAGCATACTCACCCCCACACATCATTAAACATATTCTATCCTTTTCCTTGCATTTCAAATTCATCCACATTCCCTCTCTCCTTCCATTCCACTACCCAATACGGATTATAAGACAAGCTATACATCACTCTTTCTGCAACTTAAACCCCTGATTAATATTGGCTCTCTGACCCAATCATCAATTATCACTCTTACTCCTCAAAGCTTCGACCTTGTGAAGCAGGCTTCCAACCAAAAGGTCAGTCCAATCTAAATACCCAGTCAACCAGGCATCCTGTAGACACCAAGACAGAAGAAAAAAAAATAGAAGTATTTCTGTAATTAAATTCTGCAGGACTATCAGGAAATTATCTTCTTCTCAATTTCACAACAGCCTTGAGGCTAAACTCTAAGTCATTAATTCTACAACAATATCTTGCATAGCACTTTATTTTCTTCGATGAAAACAAGGTAGCTATTCAATTTAATCACTTCAAATTTCAGGTGGATTGTTGTAATGTACAAATGCTACCTTGTTTGTTTTTCAAAGATGTCGCCAAGTCAAATGCATTTAGTACTTTGTCCAAATGCAAGTCTTCAAAAAGGTCTGCAGTTTGTTCTACAGAATCCATTTTCTTCTTCAATGCTTGATCTATTAAACAAAAGGAAACAATAACAAAACATATTAAGCAACTGATTCAAAATATACAAAGAGTAACTACACACATACTGACAATTTCATATTCAAAATTAAAAATCTCTTAAGGCAGCCTGGTAACAGAAACGGTAGGATGGTACATTTCTGTGCTTATTTATCTGTAATATTTCTTCCATTCACAATAATATATGGAATATTACTGATCAGCAAGCAAAAACACTGAAAACCCCAGTCATTTGGCTGCTGCACTGTACTGAGGAATAAGGTGCAAGTTACATACCAGATTCAAAATTTGGTTTTAATTGTCAACAAACCAATTCAGTGAAGATGCTTCCACTAGGAATGGAAGAATAATACAACAAATAAGGACATTGTTAACCTCATACTGCTTTCTCACACCTCTATTCAGCAAAATCAGGCCTAGAGCATGACAGACTTCCCGTATTCTGTGGTCTTGCAAGTCGCATGGAAATGAAGTGAATGATGACATCATCAATATGTTGAAAAAGGAAGATACCTTACTGCCCCACTCCCCAGGGAAACTATGATCCTGTAGATTATTAGAACAAGAAAAATACCTAACAAATAACAGCAAGATTGAGCAATCCTGAAATAAAAACGAAAAGCTTGAGAAACAGGTCAGACAGCATATGGAGAAAACAGTCTGGCAATTCTTCTCGAAACAGATGAACAAGTACATTAATGGCAACAGAAGAAAGACAAAATGAAATGGAGTAAGTATCGGTAGTATGATGCAACCGATCAGTAGGAAGTCTGGAACAAGTTAAATAAGTTTCAATGTCCAATCAGTTTAAAGAATAAGGACAAACCAAAAGTGAAAGTATAACAGGTATGGCAAGGTTAAGGAAATGAAAGAAGTGGAAAGCAGCCTGATGATTACATTTGACATTAAAATACAAAATGCGAGCAAAGAACAGCAAGTTGATTGGCTCTGAAAAGTGAAAGAAAATGTTAACAGTGTTCGGTTCTGATAAGGAGTCACCACAACCAAAACAATTCTTCCTCCCCGAATACTAAAAGCTGCAATACAGCTTGCTGTAAAAATAAATGATGCGTACAGCCACGTTTGTTTCCTTGCTATGCTGCTTTACAGAACAGAAATGCATTTGTGATGATGTACACACACTCAGATATTTTTATGAATAAAGTATATTTTGAAATTAAAAAAACTGAAACCTCTCCGCCTAGGGATAGCATTCTGGCTCAGCGGTTAGCACTGCTATCTCACAGCGCCAGGGACCCAGGTTCAATTCCACTCAGTGACTGTGGAGTTTGCACATTCTCCCCATGTCTGTGTGGGTTTCCTCTGGGTGCACTAGTTTCCCCCACAGTCCAACGATGTGCAGGTTAGCTGGACTGACCATGTTAAATTGCCCATAGTATCCAGGGATGTGTGGCTGAGTATATTGGCCATGGGAAATGTAGAGTTACAAGGTTGGGGCGGGGTAGGGAGGATCTGGGTGGGATGCTATTCTGAGGGTAGCTGTGTCATATGTAGGGATTCTATGATTCTAATTTACCTTCCTCTAATTAGTACTACAGAATACTCAGTATTTGATCTGCTCATAACCAAAGTGTTCAAACACCTGGTAAACTTCAGTTTCTGGTCAATGGTAAATCCCATGATGTTAATAGTGGGTTGTGATGGAATTGCCATTGAACGTTAAGGGGTGATGGCTGGATTCTCTATTGTTAGAGATGCCCATTGTCTGGTATTTGTCTGGCATTAATGTTATTATTGCAAGCCTGAATGCTGTCCAGTTCTTACAACTGTAAATGGACTGCAAGAGTATGTGAGGAGTCATGAATGGTGCTGAACACGGCAATCATCAGCAAACATCCCCACTTCTGACCTTATGATAGATGGAAGGCTGAAGATGGTTGGGCCTAGGACACTAGCCCAAGGAACTCCTGTTGTGATGTACTGTGGCTGAGAGACTGGCCAACAACCAGAACCATCTTCCTTTGTGCTTGGTATGACTCCAAACCGTGGTGAATTCACCCCCTGCTTCCCAGTGACTACACCACGCTTCGTCAAATGCTATTTGATGTCAAGGACAGTTATCCTCAATTTCCCTCAGGAATTCAGATCTTTTTGGTTATGTTTGGACCAATTAGGTGATGATCAGATTGGACCAGGCACAAACCAAACTGGGTACCTGTAGGCTATCTGGTACAGGACCCTGATCTCACTGTGTGAACACACTTGAGTTAAACAACAGAACCAACATGAATATACATGGTCAGTCATCAGGCTTAAGACAGAATGAAGCTTGATGCTTAAGCATCATTTTTAGTTGCTGTACCCAAGGAACATTAGACCTGAATTAGATGCAGTGCAAAAAGGATTCAGTGGATTGATTCCCATGTTATGAAAGTAGCTCCTTGTGGACAGTTTGAGTAGAATGGGCCAATACTCTGGGTAGAATGAAAAGTGACCTTGTCAAAACATTTAAGATTCTGATGGCTTGACAAGAGTGAACGCTGACTGTTGATTACCCTGCCCAGAGAGCCTACAACCATTCATTCATTCTGGACTGAGAAGAAAGGACACATACACAGTGTTGAGAATCTTTGGATTTCTTTCTCATGGATACTCAATGAATATATCCGAGCCTAAGACCATCAGGTCTTTTGAATCTGAAGGAATCAAGTTACTTGGGAACCACATGAGAAAAGTTAATTCAGAATGAAGATCAGACTATGTCTTGCTGGGATGGCAGCAAAAGCTCAAGGGACCATTTGGCCTATACCCACTTCTGCTTTTTCAATTTATTTACGCCTAGCAACATAATTCACTGATGTGGGAAGACAGAACATGTTCATGATGTTCACATTGTTACACACAATAAAACTTCTAAGTTGCATTGTAAATTAAGTGTAATTGACAATAGCAATTGCTGGATTATAAAATGCTACTACATACCAGACTTTCTCTCAACAGTTTCATGCAAAGGTCTGGAAGATGACGAACTAGAATGAAATAAGAAACAAAATAAAACCAAACATTTAGCGAAATCGCTTCAAATCCATCACAAAATGACACCAACAATTTTAATAATTTGCAAACTAGAAGTGAATATAAGACTGAGCAGAAAAAGATTCTCTGCATTTAATCCAGAAAACCAAATTTGACGAAGTGTTCTGAATCACTTGCAGATTTAACTTTATTGATTTAATTGTCAGGTCCTTTGTTGAATATTGATTTCAGCATCCTTTTTCGTCCAAGTGCTGATATTAATCTTTTGAAAATCATCAAATTAAATTTTGCTTCATGGAAATGACAGTCATGAGAAATAGCATCAATACTTACACTGTGACATCCTAAATTATTTGTGCACAATTATTGGAAAGGGTTTGAAGATATATCTAAATTTTTGCATTGCAAAATAAAGCCATAATACAAAAAAGAACTTTCTGCAGAGTCAAAAACAAAATAACACGGTAGCTGGAAATCTCTGGTTACACAGCAGCTGTGGAAGGAGAAACAGCACCAACATTTCAGACTGATGGCCTTTCAATTGATCAAAAATGTTGGTCTTGATATTAACAGGCCTAGGTTATGAAGGTTAGGGGAGATGGACAGGCCTTGTTCAGAATGGGAAACCTGGCATTCCTGGTGTCCTAGTGTATTGTGGAATTTTAACTCATTGCATGTTTTTTTTTGTCACTCAAGTTTTTTTTAAACCCCACTCAGTGATCAGCTTCATTGAAAGACTTGACTTTCTCGTGGGAAGCTGGATCAAGCCACAGAATCAGGTCGAGCTAATTTCCACCCATGGGGTTGAAGTGAATCAATCATGGGAGGACTCTGAGCATTAGCTTCAGGATAGGACAAATTTAGGTGACCATGGGGAGGCACTCGAGCTGCTCTCCCATAAGCAGTGCTATAGAGGAGTTTAAACCCATCCCATTACCTCGGTTTCTCTCTGCACCAATGCTGTTTGACTTGAGTATTTCCACAAGCTTGTGCTTTTATTTTTCTAACATACTCAATGTGAATCATATGATTCTGCGCAATACAATAAATTACAGGGGATATTCCAATGCACTTCTGTTTCTCTTCTAATGTAGCTTCAGTATATTGGGAAGTATCTTAAATCCCTTTAAACAATATTCAAACTTCATAACCACTTCTGGATGTTGACCCTGAATGGATTAGAGGTGGTCATCAGGTGGAATTTTCTGGGAGGTGGCCAAATTGTTTCCTGGTACCGGAAGCTCCCCAGGATGGCCTGCAACAATGACTGGCCAGTAGCTCCAATGGAAAAGATGGTTCCTGCTGAGGCAGCTAGGAAAGCTACGGGGTGGGGGAGGAGGGCACCTTTGGAAAATTGCTGGAAATGTATATGCCGAAAAGGGGCACAGCTTTCATGATGATTTTACAAAATCTCTCTGTGGAACTGGTCACCTATAGCTTTTGGATACATCTGGTTCAATAATGGGGCTAGGTCAAATAAGGAACTATTAGTTCACCAGGAGGCTGTCTCCTGAATTGGGGGAGGTGGATCAACACCAGGAAAATCTGCAGAACGCATGCACTTTGGCCCCAAGGGGGTCTTTAGTTCATCTTAACTGGTCATACACTGCTGCCAGGCAAGTATACATTACAGTGCTGTCCCCATACACGACTTTCAAAATATTCTCCCAACCCCATTTCCAAAGCCGCCTCCGATGGGAAATGTCTTCCCACATAATTTGTTCCCTTTAACTCAAGACCTATTTACCTTGAGAAAAGCATCAAAATAGCTGAAAATGTGTTGCTGGAAAAGCACAGCAGGTCAGGCAGCATCCAGGGAACAGGAGAATCGACGTTTCGGGCATAAGAAGGGCTTATGCCCGAAACGTCGATTCTCCTGTTCCCTGGATGCTGCCTGACCTGCTGCGCTTTTCCAGCAACACATTTTCAGCTCTGATCTCCAGCATCTGCAGACCTCACTTTCTCCTCAAAAGCATCAAAATAGTCAATAATCAAATTCTGCAACTTGAATTATATTTGGGATAGTCTATGCCGAACCTGAATTTGATTTAAAATACATAAGATAATGATTAGTTCTGATGATTACCGTGGTGAAATTCCTGCAGGTGTCATAGGATAAGCACTGCCTTGATATTGGTAACCAAGAGCTGTAAAATTTGAATTGCAAAAATGAAATATATTTAAACATGCAATACTCTTTAACACTATGCACTGTCAAAAAGTTACAATATATACTTTTATATTTAGAAAGTAAGCCCTCTCAGAAGATGAAGGTTTTAAGTGCCTTATGTGGTTTATCACAAAGCTATATGGAGTTGAACTGATAAATAATCCAACTGGAATTCAATAAGATCCTAATGTCAGGATTTCAATTGTACCTAAATGCTCTAATCAGAATTCTACATGCAATTTTGGGGAAAAGAATATACATATTTGGGAGGTACTGGTACCTCAGTCCATCATTGAGGAACTTTGTAAACATTCGGCACTCAGATCACACACATATAGAATTGTGATTTGTAAAAACTAGTGTAACATTTCTGAAACCAACCTAATGATATGCTTGGGTTCATCACCCATTCAGGAGAGAAACCACAAGAGAAAGGATAATAAATCTCTCAAATTGAAATGGCTCCAAGTCTCTGAATTGTTTTCCCAGTGCAGTACTATTCGTTCTCCTTATTTATTTGACAGTTTGATCCCCCACCCTTCTTTCCCAAACCTAACTAACTCAGTATTAAATGTACTATTTGTACAATCTTTCTGCCTTATATCGCATGAAGTCTGGCTTTACCTTATACAAGTCCCATTTTACAACATAAACACCCATCTCTGTGTAATAATACAAAACAGTTAGAGATAGGATGCTTTTGATGAGATGTTAAATGAAGCCTAAATGCTTTTTCTGATAAACATCGTAAAGATCAGAATGCCATTTGAAGTGCAAGGGGTTCTAACAATGTCCTGATCAGCTTTCTTTCCCTCGAGCATAAGGCTATGAGAAACAGAAGTAACTCATGTAGCCCCTCAAGCCTATTCAGCCTTTAATACGGTCATGGCTGATGTGACCTTACTTTCCTGCCAAGGTCCTATCTCTCAATACCCATATAACCAGATAACTACTGATATCAGCCCTGAATATACTCAATGACTGATCAGCCACAAATATCTGCATTCAGTAATCAAAGTGGTTTATGTAATGATTTGAAAATATTTATCTTCACCTTGCTCTAAAATGGCATTTCTTGATTCAACTTTTTTTTTGTTTTCTATTGTGGTGATAGATACAAAATATTTGTTAAAGATGTGTCATTTCTAAATTTCCGATTCTAATTTCAGAAGCTCAAGAACCCACATTTAATTTTGCAACTCTCTTACAAATTGAGTGAAGTTCCTTTTTTCATAACTCTTTCTAGATTGCTACAATATTCTAACCTCATCCTTTCTCCATTTTCTTGATCATCCTTTGCATAAAAACCTCAAAATCTCCCAATCCTCAAGTTTGCTCCTTCTCCTGAAAATCCTGTAAGCCTCCTCTTTTAATCTAATATTAACCTTAACCCCTTTAGTCAGTTAAGAATGGACTCTTTTCCCAAAAGGTTTTGAATTTCCCAATGGAAGGTAGATTAGTTGAGAATCTGAAATATTTCTTTAAATGCTTTCTATTGCTAACTTCAGATCATAACTTTTAACCAAATTCTCAATTTACCTTAGTCAATTTGTCCCTCTCATCTATGTAACAGGCTTTTAAAAAAAAGTAAATTAGTGTTTCCCTCTTAAGCACATCTTCAACTCCCATCTTATTTACTATTTTGTGATCACTTTTTCCCAGATAAACCTTACTATGAAATTAATTAACCCTGATTCATTCACAGAACAACATTTAAAATGACTTACTTGTCAGCTGGATCCTAATGTATTGCTTAAACTCCTCAAAGTCATCTTCTAAGTTATCTTTTGCAGATTTGATTTGTGCAACTTTAAATGAAGATTGAAGTGTTTCATGATTATTGTATTGCCTTTGTAATAAACTCCTGCTACTTCTTGATAAATGCTCTGAGACATCAGACTAATTGGTCATTCATCTTACTGTTAATTGCTGGGGACCCATTGTGAGCAAAATAGCAAACAAATTCATGTACTTAATTATAACTGAATCTCAAGGCTAACTTGTGAGAGAGAAGCAGTTTGGTTTATCTGAGACATCTAAACAATTGATGGTGTTCAGCTGAAGAAAATAAAGTTGTAATGAGACAGAAATGTTTTGCACGTTTCAATAAATGTTATATATTTTTTCCTGAACAAATATGTCTGCAAGTGTTTCAGCATTAACATTTAATAAAATTACAAAATGCAATTTCTAATTAAGAATGACATTGTCTTGGAAGTGCCTTAGGAACAGTATAAAAGATCACTTAGAGTCATAGAGATGTACAGCGTGGAAACAGACCCTTTGGACCAACCTGCCCATGCTGACCAGATATCCCAACTCAATCTAGTCCCACCTGCCAGCACCTGGCCCATATCCCTCCAAACCCCTCCTATTCATACACCCATCCAAATGCCTCTTAAGTGTTGCAATTGTACCAGCCTCCACCACATCCTCTGGCAGCTCATTCCATGCATGTACCACCTCTGTGTGAAAAAGTTGCCCCTTAGGTCTCTTTTAGCAACATCCTTGTCAATCTTTTCTGAACCCTTTCAAGTTTCACAACATCTTTCCGATAAGAAGGAGACCAGAATTGCATGCAATATTCCAACAGTGGCCTAACCAATGTCCTGTACAGCCGCAACATGACCTCCCAACTCCTGTACTCAAAATTCTAACCAATAAAAGAAAGCATACCAAACGCCTTCTTCACTATCCTATCTACCTGTGACTCCACTTTCAACGAGCTTGTACGTTCTGCATACCACTAGCAAAAGCCTCCAAAGATAAACATGCAACAATAATATGAGGGACAAGGACAGAGTGAACAGAAAGAATCTGTTACTCTGAGTTGAAGGGTCAATAACAAGGGGGCATAATTTTAAAGTGAAATGTAGGAGGTTTAGATTTGAGGAAAAATATTTTCACCCAGAGGATGTGAGGCTTCCTGTCTCAACTACCTGCAAGGGTAGTTGAGACAGGAAACCTCACATCCTTTAAACATGACTTTGATGAGCACTTGAAATATCACAACATTAAAGGCTATGGGCCGAGTGTGGATAACTAGGACTAGTATAAGTAGCGCATTTTTGGCAGTAGAGACTTGATGGGCTGAATGGCCTATTCTGTACTGCATGATTCTATGAATATTACCTTTTATTTGCCTTCTTGAGGTGCTAGGGACACAAAGATTTGAAAGCTTTGTGCAAGTCTCTATACCCTGTGGCTCTTTCAGTCGTGAGAATTCTGGTTTTCTTCCCCTCAGAGAGTTGAGGTCAGCACTGTGACCCTCGTTATAAAAACATTCATTAAGTGCTTTCCAGTGAAGGTTGAGATTAAAAATTTGAGTTGACTGTTTTTTTGTTATTTATCTGCTGTTTAAATTTGAATTGCAGTTCCCCTTGTCATGCCACACTGTCTTATAATTTGTGTAGTGATGCTCTTCATATTGGCTTGTTTACAAAATGTGGAGTGTTTCAAACCTCTAATGATATTCACCTATTAGAGAGAAGGGAATGGAGGGCCATATTGGCAGATTTAGAGGAGGAAAGAAAATGGAAGGAGGCTATATACTTGAGCTGAATGTGCTGAATGGTCTTTTCCATGCCATAGATGAATAATTATTCAATTATCTTAACCTGCTGACTTACACCATATATTTGAATAGAAAGGCTGGAAACAGCCAGAATTCAACGGTTGAGGAATGTTCTTGAAACTTGAATAATTATTCCCAATGGAAGGTACAGTGCTGCAATGGAAAAAATGTACAGTTAGCAGATTTTATATTTTTGAGATGACACAGACAGACATCAGTGTTGCAAAACCTTTAATTTTCAGTCAATGACAAAGCTAGGAAAGATGTATCGCTGTATATTATGACACCACAAATGAGCTTTACTTTTCAAATAAAGTCATGATTTGGAGGTGCCAGTATTGGACTGGGATGTACAATGTTAAAAAAAAATCACAAAACACCAGGTTATAGTCAAGCATGTTTATTTGGAAGCACTAGCTTTTGGAGCGTTGCTTCTTCATCAGGTGGCTGTGGAGTATAAGATTGTAAGACAGAGATTCTATGTCTTACGATGAAGGAGCAGCGCTCCAAAAAGCTAACGCTTCCAAATAAACCTGTTGGACTATAACCTAGTGTTGTGAGATTTTAAACTTTCAAATAAAAGTTGTCATGTACAAAAACGACTAATATAAAAATTGCAATGTCACTGACACATTCAGATTTTCATGGTATGTATTATTGCAACTTCTGTAGTTAGTGCAGTCCAGTGTACAACTATTAGAACATAGAACGTTACAGCGCAGTACAGGCCCTTCGGCACTCGATGTTGTGCCGACCTGTGGAACCAATATGAAGCCTATCTATCCTATTCCATTTTCATTCGTATGTTTATCCAATGACCATTTAAATGCTCTTAATGCTGGCAAGTCTACTACTGCTGTAGGCAGTGCGTTCTATGTCCCTACTGCATCGAGTCCTATATCTATCACCACTCAATTTAAACTTATGTCCCCTCATGCTAGCCATCACCATGCAAGGAAAAAAGGCTCTCATTGTCCACCCTATCTACCCCTCTGGTTATCAATTAAGCCACCTCTCAACTTTCTTTTCTCTAATGAAAAGTCCCTCAGCCTTTCCTCATAAGAACTTCCCTCCATACCTCCGCCTTTCTCATAAGAACTTCCCTCCATACCAGGCAACATCCTAGTAAATCTCCTCTGCACCCTTTCCAAAGCTTCCACATCCTTCCTATAATGCGATGACCAGAACTGTTCGCAATATTCCAAGTGTGGCTGCACCAGAGTTTTGTACAGCCACACCATGATCTCATCGCTCCAAACTCAATCCCTCTACCAATAAATGCTAGCACATCGTATGCGTTCTTAACAACCCTGTCAACCTAGGTGGCAACTTTCAAGGATTATGTACCCGGACACCGAGATCTCTCTGCTCATATACACTACAAGAATCTTACCATTAGCCCAGTAATCTTTATTCCTGTTGCTACTTCCAAAGTGAATCATCTCACACTTTTCCGCAATAAATTCCATTTGCCACCTCTCAAACCAGCTCTGCAGCTTATCTGTATCCCTCTGTAACCTGCAACATCCTTCTGCACTATCCACAACTCCATAGGCCTTAGTATCATCTGCAAATTTACTAACCCATCCTTCTAAGCTCTCATTCAGGTCTTTATAAAACAGATCCTTGCGGTTCACAAACTCTTATAACCTTTTCCAATACTTTACCCACAACCAAAGTAAAGCCGACTGGTCTATAATTACCAGGGTAGTCTCTACTCTTCTTCTTGAACAAGGGACAACATTTTTTATCCTCTGGTCTTCTGAAACCATTCCTGTAGACAATGACGACAAAGATTAAAGCCAAAGGCTCTGCAATCTCCTCCTTAGCTTCCCTGAGAATCCTAGGATAAATCCCATCCAGCCCAGGAGAATTATTTATTTTCACACTTTCCAGAATTGCTAACACATCCTCCCTGTGAACCTCAATCCTGTCTAGTCTAGTAGCCTGTATGTCAGTATTCTCCTCAACATTATTTTTCATCAGTATTCACATGGGAAAAAGACATTCGTTTAGCACTTCCCCTATCTCCTTGGACTCCATGCACAACTTCACACTACTATCCTTGATTGGCCCTAATCTTTCCCTAGTCATTCTTTTATTCCTGATATACCTATAGAAAGCTTTAGGGTTTTCCTTGATCCTATCTGCCAACGACTTCCCCTCCTGGCTCTTCTTAGCTCTCTCTTTAGGTCTTTCCTGATTAACTTGTAACTCTTAAGTGTCCTAACTGAGCCTTCATGTCTCACCCTAACATCAGCATTCTTTTTCCTCTTGACAAGAGATTCAACTTCTTTAGTAAACCACGGCTCCCACGCTTGACCACTTCCTCCCTGCCTGACAGGTACATACTTATCATGGACAGGCAGTATCTGTTCCTTGAATAAGCTCCACATTTCAATTGTGATCTAATATCTACCGTAATACTCAGTTTTGCCTGTGTTTTGGATTTCAAAATTTAAGGGACATGTCTACTAGTTAACTTAGTGTGGCATGTAAAGAGAATGCAAAGGACGTGGGTGTTCACACACAGCTAGAATGGTGGAGGGCAGAAACACTGGAAGGTAATGGGAGCTCAACACAAGTTATCTTAGCTGTTTCACCTGAGGGAAGGGATGTAATGGGATGGGAATAGCATGTGTGGAGTGGATGAGATGGTTAAGAGTACCAAAACTGCAGGGAAATTTATTTGATACAACTTATTATTCAATACTTCATACTAAAAAATAATATACTCTAGATTTGAATGTGGAAGTTTGAATCAAAACAGTTTAGTGAACTAAACAAATGTATTATTATTTATTCCACAAATGAAGATGGTGATAACAGTTTATTATCCTTTAGAGTTTCTATCCAGTCTGACCTGAATGATTGAACATGTCACCACACCAAACTTAGAATCAAGCAAGTAACAGTTATTATGTTGCTACAAAACATGATTCCTAAATAAGAACAGCATAAAGGAGCAAGATTGATATACTGTAAACTTCTTTTTGACACCAAAATTCTAAGAGTATATTTCAAGGTAATGGTGATTATTCCTGGAATAATATTAAACCCATCAGATGTAAACCTACTTACAACTTAGGAAAGTAGTTCCCAGTTAGACTTGGATATTCACTGATTATAAATAATTGACAATGCCAAATTCTTGGCCTGTATTCACACATGGACAAGTTCACCTAGATATTGCATTTTTCATTCTGCAGAAAAAGTTAAAAATCTCTGAAAATTAGTGCTTCCAATTAAACCTGTTGGACTATAACCTGGTGTTGTGTGATTTTTAAACTTTGAACACCCCAGTCCAACACCGGCATCTCTAAATCATAAAGTTACTAGTTAGACTGGAAGTATTTTGTGGGTCTCTGCTTGTTTTCAAAATTTTGCTGTCATTTGATAGAAGTATGCTCTGACTGTATAAATGCATCCTGACTGTGTAGTAATGATAGATCGAGTTACAGAGGTGTCACAGCGTATCTAACTTTGAATCATTCGTGGCATAGTGGCAATCAACAACAGAAACTCACCTTGGCCAAGAAGGCAGAACGACAGAGGTGGGAGAGTGCTGTTCTAAAAAGAGACAATTCAAAGAAAAATAATAAAAACCTATTCTCCTAAAGTTCTATTTGCAAATATCACTTTTAAAATTCTCTTCTACTGCATATACTTTTTAAAACAAACATTAAAATAAAGCGTTGCAAATATTTTCCTCAATGAAATGAAATTGCAAATTAACTAAATTCAATAAAATGCACAGGAAGCTGTTACCAGGCTTTATCAAATAAATAGAACTTGCTCAGCAAAGCTTTATTTCAAAATCGAATCACCTTTTCTTATGCAACATACCTATTTGAAAAACTTGTATCTGCATGCACTCGCCAGGAAATGTTACTGGCTGTTGTTAAGAGTTTATAGTTAGAAAAATTATGCCCACAAATAAAGGAAACACCAATCTAAACTCGCCATAATTGTTCCTTTCCCATAGTATTGCTCATCCTGCAGACTGCTATTACGACTGTGGACAGAAGAATTTGTAATGGAAGCACAAAAATTTATAACGTTAAAATAAATTCTTTCTCCCCAATTATCCCTAACATTCTCTAACCTTGCTTCACTTGAAGATTATAATTGGGATTGGATGTTCAGACAGGGGCTCTCTCACGTAGAGTCTCTATCCCGGGCTGGGAGGTCTGAGTTCAAGTCCCACCTGCTCTTGAGTAAATACATCTCTGAACAGGCTGATTAGAAAAATAGGTTAAATTTCTTAAAAATAATTGGATTGGGACACTCACCTCAGAATCTAACTGGTGTCAGACTGCACTGCACGGTGTACAGTCATTGCAATGATTTTCCTTGAATTATTTAATTGATGGCCAGATTGTAAGCTCACCACTAGAACAGGAGGCCTCTTTCCAAGTCCCACCTACTCCAGAGGTGGGTAATAACACCTCTGAATAAGCAGATTAGAAAATAATTGTTTCACCATCAGGGCAGTCCCTTGAAGCTGGAAGCCTCAAGCTCAGAAGGAGCAGTAATCTGCAATTCAGTCTAAAAAAAAGAGAAGGACTCCACTTTGAGTCGTCTCTCCAACCTTTAAAGGTTTTAAATTTACGTTTTAAAAAAATCACATCAGCCACTGGTGTACCACTGTAGAGGGTCCACTGAATAGGAAGGTGTGTACCTATGACAGTGATCAGGTAGATGAGAAATGCTTCAAACTCAGTCTAGAGCACTATCACTCAATTCTGCTTCCAACCTGATGTTTCACAGGCTGACTCCTTTGAGAATAGATTTTAATAAGTTACAAGTGCCTTTAATTGGTTACCCACTGCTTATGGACAAGTTACATTTTTGATCCCACAGAGGGACAGGTGGTGCACTGCTAACGTCTTTAACTCTGAGTCAGAAGGTCAAGTCCCACCTGTCCTGAACGTGTGTCATGACATGTCTGAACAGGTTGATTTTTAAAAAAGATATTTCTGACCCAGTGCTTGTCTCCACAACATGGGCCAGGGTGAAGTGGTGCCTGCACACTGGCTGCATTATGAAACTTCATGTCCACTTGCCTCAAGCTATTGGTTTTCATCTTTATTAAATTTTATTAAACAGAACAAGTTACAAACAAACAGTTAACAGTGAACAGCAGTTTACAAGAAACAGAAATTTACAGGGGAAAGGGGCGGCGAAGCCAGACCCCTCTAAACACCACCGTACAACCAGCTCATAGGGAAAAGATGACGAACCTCAAATCCCACCTTATCATAGCAAAATGGAAACCGTAGACGCAATCACGTACAAACAGTTCAATAAACCGAACAATAAACCATTGCATATAACACAGACACCCCTGGCCAACTATTGGTTTTCATTCAATGTGTGCAACTGGAATCAACTAATCACTAATGTAAGTGCAACATAATTACTCCTCATAATCATAAAATCCCAACAGTGGGGAAACAGGCATTTCAGCACAACAAGTCCACACTGACTTCTGTTCCTGTTAGATATATTTCCTACATAGATATATAGAGAGAAATAATCTATAAAACTGAAATTCAAAAAAAGTTGCCATAATGCAAAGTCCTAACTTTGCAATACATGTGCAAAGTGGATAGATGGCAGCGCAGTATTTTCCCGTAGGGAAGGTGTTTGGGGAGAGAAATAAAAAGTTGAGAAAACTTATTTCTACAGTGGTCATATGATCTTTATTCTGGAGGTGGAATGCCATTCCTCTCAGTCATTGCAACTGCATTAAATGGGAAGAAGAGTGAAGGCAAAAAAAATGAACAAAATTAGAAGGTATCTTATTGCCATGCGAGTCTCAGTTTTTTTAGAAAGATGCAGGAGAAAATATTTCAATATAAAACAGAATATGCACTGACAGTTTACCTTGAGAAAGAGGAATCTGCAGTGGATCAATTAAGCAATTCATTAAAGATTTTCTCACGTCTTCAATAAGACCGACCAAATGTGACGCTGGCTGTAGAATACAGAACAACTCAATAAGAAAAAAGTAGCAAAGAACATCTTTAAAACCTAGGTCTACTACTTTTGTATTTTTACTTCCCAGCAATTATTTTACTCTTTCCTTGTATTGTTAATTCTCTCATTTAATATCAACATCCTAAGGGTTCCATTGACCCGAATCTGAAATGGGCCAGCCATATAGAAACACTGTGGCCACAAGAACAGGACGGAAGCTGGGAAGTCTTCAGCAAGTAACTCATCTCCTGTCTCTTCAATGCCTATATACCATCCACAAACACAGTCAGCAGTGTGGTGAAATAGTGACCACTTGCTAGGTGAGTGTGGCTCACCACAACACAATAAAACCCGACACCATCCAGAGCAAAGAAACCCACCTGAGTGGCTACCCATTCACAATCTTCAACCTTAATTTCCATCACAGACAGACAATGGCAGCAGTGTATGCATCTACAAGGTGAATTACAGGAACTCACCAGGTTAAAGCAACAGCACCTTTCAAACCTAGGTCACCTACCTTCAAGAAAGACAACAGAAGTAGATGTAAAAGTGACAATTTAACATCACCACCTAAACCACACACCTTGGAATTACATCACCCAAACCCTTATTGTCACTATGTTAAGATTCTCCCTCTCAACAAAATGTCCCCACACTCCAAGGATGACAGTTGTTCAAGAAGGCCATCATCTTCACCAGGACAATCAACAATGCACAATCAAGTCTGGCCTAGCCAAGGAAGCCCATATTCCATGGCAGAATGATAAAACAAATACACTAACACTACACTTACGGAATCTTTGTAATGAAATACTTATAAATTTATCATAAATTTGATCCACCATTGATCTTACGTAACATTTTGACTTTTGTATTCTATATACTTCGAAAAACTAATAACTAAACAAAGGAAGGAACTACATGGTTATTACTACAAACTTTGTAATTCAATTGTACAATACCTATTCTGTGGGGAAGAACACAGTAACAGCTTTTTCTTTTATTTAATTCGGAGGTATATATTTAGTTGACCTGCTTTCATTATTGTAACACAGAGACATAGCAAAGATGCATGTACAACTAAGAATTAATTCAAACCAGTTGGGGCGTTTTAAAAAAAACCTTACTCTACTCAATTCCTAAGCTTAGAAATATTACAATAAATGAATTTCAAAAGTCATAAAACCCGATACACTTATTAACACATATGCTGAAACTACCCTGGCACCACATTCTCAACACAATATTTATAATAATTATAACTTGTCATTTTTACATAGTTTGACATGGTTTGATCATTGAATATCTGATGTGTCCTTAACAAATGTCTTCAACTATTCCACATTTTAAACAGCACTAAGAACTAGAAACTTGATAAGTTAAACATATTGCCAAGGTTCAGTAATTCGTCTCCAAATATAATTATCAACTAACCATCTTCCCATCAAAAGTAGCGTACAAATTGGCAAAGTATGGTTCAAACATTTTGTATCATCTTAACTTTATTTTTTGCTGCATGAACAAAGTTCATAACAAGCACTCTTACATATCTCCAGCTGTGTAAGTAACTTGAAGACACCAGGCCAGTGTTATCTATATGGATTCCAGGGTTTTGATGCAGAATTAGCAGCTTCTTCACAAAACATTTTGGTGGAATCTGGGGATGTTCGTTATGCAACCAGATGCTAATTGGAACATTATAAATTATGCCTGAATATAAACACATATACACATTATTAACAAAGTGTAATTTGAACAAATATACCCAATACAAACACCATGCTTAAAATGGGGGAGGGGGGGATTGTGCATCTATCACTTCAGCATTAAACACAAAAGATTATTTTAAATTTTTCATGAATCTTTCTCCCTTGTTGCTTATTCAAAGTGATTCACTAATTTGGCCCATTTAGAGAAAAGAGTGTGGTGCTGGAAAAGCACAGTCGGTCAGGCAGCATCCAAGGAGCAGGAGAATCGACGTTTCATGCATAAGCCCTTTATCAGGAATGAGGCTTGTGGGTTGGGGCTGAGAGATAAATGGGAGGGAGGTAGGGGGGGGGGGGAGGTAGCTGGAAAAGTGATAGGTGGATAAAGTTGAGGAAGAAGGTGATAGCTCAGAGGGGGCAGTGAGCACTGATCTAGAGGGCGGGGCTGAGTTGGAGGCTTGGGTCTGGGATAGTGTGTGTGTGGGGGGGGCGGGGAGGGGAGGGAAGAAAGAGAGATAATGAAGCTGTTGAAATCCACATTTATCCTGTGTGGTTGCAGGGCCCCAAGGTGGAATATGAGGCATTCCTCCTACAGGCGTCAGATGGTAATGGTTTGGCGGTAGAAGAGGCCCAGGAACTGTATGTCCTTTACAGAGTGGGAGGGGGAGTTGAAGTTTCAACCTGGGAACAGATGCGCCAAAGGTGGGAAGAAAAATTTTCCCAGGATGACCAATTCCACCTCAAAGTCCCAGATGGGCTCCTTCTTCCACAATCACAACTTCCCTTCCCATGTGGTTGACAATGCCCTCTAGCGCATCTCCTCCACTTCACGCACCACCACCCTTGAACCCCACCTCTCCCAATGCAACAAGGACAGAACCCCTCTGGTCCTCACCTTCCATCCCACCAACCTCCACATACAACACATTATCCTCTGCCATTTCCGCCACCTCCAAATGGAACCCACCGCCAGCGATATATTTCCTTCCCCACCCCAAAAAGCGTTCCAAAAAGACCATTCCCTCCACGACTCCCTCGTCAAGTCCACATCCCCCACCAGCCCACACCCCATTCCTGGAACATTTCCCTGCTACCGCAGGAAGTGCAAAACCTGTGCCAACACCACTCCCCTCACCTCCATCCAAGGCCCCAAGGGATCCTTCCACATCCATCAGAAATTCACCTGCACCTCTACAAATGTCACCTACTGCATCCATTGCACCTGGTGTGGTCTCCTCTACATCGGGGAGACAGGAAGCCTTCTTGCAGATCATTTCAGAGAACATCTCTGGGACACCCACACCCACCAACTCCACCGCCCCATGGCTGAACACTTCAACTCTACCTCCCATTCCATCAAGGACATGCAGGCCCTGGGCCCCTTCCATCGCCAAACTGTTACCATCCGACACCTGGAGGAGGAACGCCTCATATTCCAACTTGGGACCCTGCATCCACATAGGATAAATGTGGATTTCAACAGTTTCCTCACTTCCCCTCACCCCATATTATCCCAGTCCTAAGCCTCCAACTCAGTCCCGCCTTCCGGTCCCATCTATCACTACTCCCTCTGATCTACCACCTTCTCCCTCACCTTTATCCATTTATCGCTTTTCCAGCTACCTCACTCCCAACCCCACCCCACCTTCCCATTTATCTCTCAGCCCCGATCCACATGCCTTATTCCTGATGAAGGGCTTATGCCCAAAACATCGATTCTCTTGCTCCTTGGATGCTGCCTGACTGGCTGTGCTTTTCCAACACCACACTCTCGACTCTGACCTCCAGCATCTGCAGTCCTCACTTTCTCCATTTAGAGACAATAACAGATTGATTTGGGAATTTCACAGACCGTACTTCAATGGTAAATCCGAGAGATTGAAGCCGGGTCTTATTATGGGTTATAAATTAAGTTGTCCAAGATGTTTTGATTGCATAATAAGCCGGGTCTTATTATGGGTTATAAATTAAGTTGTCAAAGATGTTTTGATATACGTAAGTCTCCGGAGGCATATGAGTACAGGACATATCACAATTTGACTTATTAAACTGTCAGAGTCTCTTGATGCACTTTCCGATGTTAAATGCAATACATACAAGTTTGCCGACAGCAATACTCGTCTGAAAATACCTGATTCCGTCTGATCTCGACAGCTATGCAGGTCTGGCTAGTACTTGAATAGGAGACAACCAGGGAAAACCAGGAGCAGTAGGAAGGGGACTTGTGGTACAGTGATAGTGTCTCTACTCTGAGTCAGAAGGGTTCAAGTCCTGCCTGCTCCACAGCTGCATCACAGCACATTTGAACGGGTTAATTAAAAATATCTATAAATATAAGTTTTCTAGCCTTTCAATGAGTTTAGAATTTCTTGATACAATTTCTAGTCCCAGTCCACAACTGCAACTACCAAGTAAATTAGCAAACTCTTCTATGAAAGAGGAGCAGTCAATAGTGTAACAAAAACAGAAACTGCTGGGGAAACTCAGCAGATCTGGCAGCATTTATAGTGAGAAAACAGAGTTATGGGCGACACGGTGGCACAGTGGTTAGCACTGCTGCCTCACAGCGCCGGAGACCCGGGTTCAATTCCCGCCTCAGGCGACTGACTGTGTGGAGTTTGCACGTTCTCCCCGTGTCTGCGTGGGTTTCCTCCGGGTGCTCCGGTTTCCTCCCACAGTCCAAAGATGTGCAGGTAGGTGAATTGGCCATGCTAAATTGCCCGTAGAGTTAGGTAAGGGGTAAATGTAGGGGTATGGGTGGGTTGCGCTTCAGCGGGTCGATGTGGACTTGTTGGGCCGAAGGGCCTGTTTCCACACTGTAAGTAATCTAATCATCTAATTGTTTCAGAACTAGTGACTTTTCTTCAGAACTGATGGTAGCTAGGAAAAGGTTGGGTATTTAGGCTGAAGACTGGGGTGGGTAGGGAGAGGGTTAAAGGTGATCGTAGCCTAGAGAAGGACAGTTAGGCCAAAAAAGGGATGGATAATGGTGACTATAAGCAGGTGCAGAAAACAACCCAAGTCAGATCAGGGCTCGAGTACGAGTATGGGTAAAAGAAATGGAAGGAGGTGATCAGGCCTTCAAATTATTGAACTCAGTATTGAGTCCCAAAGGTGCAGGGTGCCCAAGCAGAAAACGAGATGTTGATCCTCGAGCTTGTGCTGAGTCTTGCTGGAGCACTGAAGCAAGCTTGAGAGAAGACGAGTCAAGACCAGAGGCCGAGCAGGAGTTGAGCGCGTGGACAATATTCTGCAGCAGCAGCAGAGTGAGCATGGGCCGGGCTGAGTCCTGAAGTGATGGGCAGGCTGAAATCTTGGAGCAGGAGAATCCAGAGTCCTACAGTGACACATGGGAAATCCTGAATTCCGGAGGGCCACATGGGGAATCTCGCTTCCCGGAGGATCATGTGGGCAATCCCTTATCCTGGAGCGGCATGATGTGAAGCAAATCCCAGGACAGTGCAAGTTTCTTTGTTGCTGCTGAGTGCCAGTGAGGAGCAGACTGGTGGCTGGAGTGATGTGGGACAGATGTTGGACTTGGGCCTGGCATTTTGTGCTGAGTTGCTGCTGTCTGGAATTTTTTTTAATCGGAGTGTAATGCAAATCCTTTTCACAATATTACAACTAAATTATTTTTAAGACACTGTAAGTAATGCTACTACTTTTCTTAAATCCTTTTTGGTATAACAACACTTTTTTCTACTTTATAAGATTTGTACCTAGGTATTTGTAAAAACTTTTCACTGTACTCCTGTACTAAAGTACAATTCTCAATAAAGGATATTCTATTCTAGACAGAGATGTTGGCCAGGGAATATGGTGGCATGTTGAAGCAGTAGGCAACTGGAAACCACTTTACATGGCATTCATGGACCTAACTAAAGCGTTTGACACAGTTAACAACCAGACTCTCTGATGGACAGTGTCACGATGCGGCTGCCCTGTTAAGTTAATCAGGATGCTAGGCTGCTGCACGACGACATGTTTGCACTCGTACTTAGCAACTCTAGACTGGAGTCTGAGCTCTTCACTATGCAAACGGGTGCCATGCAGGGCTGCATCTTCACACTCACCCTGTTCACCATCTTCACCCTCTTCCATCTCACAAGCCAAATCTGCCCAAGGAAATTCAAATAATTTACCGTATTGACAGCAGCTGTACATAGATTTAATAGATTCAATGTCAAGGGTAAGGTCTCCACCACTTCCATCTTGGAGTTTCAATATATTGATGACAACACCAGCACAGTACACTCTGCAGAGGATCTGCAGTGCATCTTGGATGGCTTTGCCAAGGTATATAAACTCCTAGGCCTGAGCCTTAACATTAAAGAAGACTCCCTCAATCTCACCCAACAGTCCCTCTACCCCTCTTACAATAAGAGTCAGCAATCATCCCCTTGAAAATGTGCATCACTTTCCATACCTTGGCAGCCTTCTCTCCTCAAAGGCCAACACTGATGCAACACCATTCGACTTGCGCCAGTGAAGCCTATACCTGATTCACGAGAAGATCATTTGAAGATCACGACCTACAGGGTCAGACTAAACTCCTGGTCTACAAAGCCATTGTCCTTCCAACATTACTAAATGGAACTGAAACATGGACTACCTAGAGTAGGCATCTTAAAGCACTGGAACACTACCACCCCCAGAGATCCCTATGAAAAGTCCTACAGACCACCCGGGAAGACAAGCAACTTAACACCAGCATCTTGGAAGAGGCCAACATAGCCAGCATCATCACCACCATAATTCAACAGCAACTTCAATGGACCAGCCATGCCACCCAAATGCTCAACTCACGCCTCCAAAAACAGATTATGCTGAAGGTTAACGTGCCCTTCGTGGCCAAAAGAAATGGTTCAAAGACAACCTAAATAAATTCCATATCAACATCAACAACTGTGAGGACACGGCTACAAACTGAAATCACCGGAGAAACATCATCCAGCAGGGAGCTGTACATTACAAAAATGATCTCTGCTGTGCTGCTGAACAGAGCGATCCTTGCGCAAGGAGAGACAGAATATCAGGAAGGCCCCACCACCACCTCCAACCATCATTATCACCCACCAATGCCCACACTGCAATAGAATCTGTGGATACCGGATTGGCCTCTTTAACGACTTGAAGACCACAATTAGATGCCCCTATGGAGGACAATCACACTTGACCCAAATGATTGTCAATCAATAGGCAACTGCAAGTCCAGGGTTATTTTCACAGACAGAATAGAGGTGTTCCCCAAAGCAATTGTCCAGATTGCATTTCATTTTCCTAATGTAGAGGAGCCCACATTGTGAGGAGCGAATTAAGTAAACTCAATACAATATGGTCAATATTGTGTTTGATCCTCACATTAAATACACCAATACAAGAGAAATATAGGAATCAACTTCGAGATCACCCTGTACAGTGCTAAAAAATGGCAGCACAGGCTTGAAAGGCCAAGTGACCTATCCTGGTTCCTTGATTGTATTTTTGTATGATCTGGAGAAATTCTTCACCATCATAATTACCCCCAAATATAATGGTGCCAAAGGGAGACTTCTGAGAAAGTATTGAGAAGGTTCTAGTTGGAATAATTTACTTGTCTTTAAGGACCAATGGGTTAAACAATCAATTCATTATTCTTATATCAGTTAACTACTCTAACATAATTGAATTTGAAGGATTTTCCAACCATCAAGCTTTTCAGCCCCTCCCCCACAGTGCTGCTCAGTGGGAGGGTCACAATTTAACCCACAAGTTTTTCCACATATATTATTATGCCTCATAAGGAGGCACAGTCCAGTGCAGCTGAGATAAACCTATCCAGACTTTCAGCAGTTTCTTAGAAAACATTTCAGAAGATGGAAAAAAGCATCTCCACCAAGAGCATTGAACTGTTCATCCAAACTGCCAATTTAATATAGATCTAAAACATTAATGTGACTACTTAGCCTATGCTCTTACCTCTGCATAGCACAGGAATAGTGCCATTCAAATTAACAAGTTTACTTTTAGCTCCATTTTCACAATCTGAAAGAAAAAGGCATAAACGAGATCATCAAATGGATTAAAGAAATGTTTTTATCTAAAATGATTTGGTTCAGCTACTTTCTCGCAAGAGCGCCTGGATGTTAACATTAAGTGTATGCGATATGGAATCAGGAGTCAAATAAGGATGTTGCCAGGGTTGGAGGATCTGAGCTCGAGGGAGAGGCTGAACAGGCTGGGGCTGTTTTCCCTGGAGCATCGGAGGCTGAGGGGTGACCTTATAGAGGTTTATAAAATTATGAGGGGCATGGATAGGATAAATAGACAAAGTCTTTTCCCTGAGGTCAGGGAGTCCAGTACTAGACAGCATAGGTTTAATGTGAGAGGGGAAAGATATAAAAGAGACCTAAGGGGCAATTTTCTCTCACAGAGGGTGGTACGTGTATGGAATGAGCTGCCAGAGGAGGTAGTGGAGGCTGGTACAATTGCAATATTTAAGAGGCATTTGGATGGGTATATGAATAGGAAGGGTTTGGAGGGATATGGGCCGGGTGCTGGCAGATGGGACTAGATTGGGTTGGGATATCTGGTCGGCGTGGACGGGTTGGACCGAAGGGTCTGTTTCCATGCTGTACATCTCTATGACTCTATTTACAAAAACTCCAATCTAAAGTCATCCACTTTTAGGCGCACTGGAGGTATGGGAAAAGGCAGCCAGTCAGAATATTTCCAGGATACAGATTGGCAATTTCAATCTGTTAATGAGAATGGCAACATCCAATTTAACCTGCCCTACTGTTTAAATGTTTTTAGTCAAACTGCTAAGACATGTCATGACATGTGTCTGGATCAGGTGCGACATGACCCTGGGTCTTCTGGCCTAGAGGTAGGGCATTACCACTGCACCACAACAACCCTTGTGTTTTGCTGTTTAAGCTCAGTCTAATTAGTTTGCCTGGCCTTAGATGTGCACTAGCTGAAGGGAGATGAAAAGAGCGTTGGGAAGAAGGCAAGTGCCTTTACAGTACTGCGTGTGGGTAAAGAATAAACATGCTTTGTCCAGACCCCCAAGTTTCCCTCCATTGCCCATTACAGAGACCACACCCCATCCCGGATAGTTAAGTTGCCGCAATTCATTATTACCCCTTTCTCTAGGTCAGCAATTAGTCACCCAGCTGTTCTGACATATTCCCTGACTACAGGACAGGGGATATATCAGGGATAACAGAAGCATGCTAATTCAGACTTCCTGCTTTCCCATCCAAAGTCTGTCCACATCCCATATTCAACTTGTCCTTTTTAATATCAGGGTTGAATACCTTAATATCAAAAGATTATGTCCAATGCCATGAGAGGACACATTCTCTTAATCCATGTCAACAAGAATACATCATGGATAGAAATTTATCATTAAGTGTTAAGTGGTGACCATCAGAGTAGTCAGAGTGTGATAGTAGCATTTTCTGGCTCAATAATTTCATTGACTATAACAGCACTTAAATTATATCTACACCACTACGGCAACCCCTCCCCACACTCTTTTCATCTCCATCAATGGCTAATCATTCAGTGACTACCTCTTCTCTCTGAGACACAGTTTCCTCCACTCAGTTATCAAAATGTCATACTGTGATCCGTCTTTTAAGATTTTTAATTACTTCTGAATTTGCTGACACCCAGGAGCATGCACACTAGCAGCGATTTTTCTCATCAGTATAATTAAATAAAGACTGACAAATACAAAATAATGAATAAAAAAGTGAAAAAGGTACAGCAGGTAAGAGAAATAACGTTAATCAGAGTCAAAATTTTATTTTGTTTTTCAAATTTGGCTTAGTATAGTGCACACACTTAGTGTGTGTAGTCAGCAATCATTGGAGCATCAGCAAACATATGATTCATTTGTTGCCTGTAAGTCTTAGCTCAATGGAAAGTGAAAGCTACCACGGATATAGAGACCTGATAATGGTCCAAGGCACTTTTTCAATAAATACATTTTTTCTTGAAATAAAATGGGTAAACAACAAATTTGCGAGTAGCAATATCCCACAAGATGCAATGCAGTAACAAATGCCACTCAATCTAAAGCTATTGTTTTTTTCTTACCATTTAGTTAGGCCACATCTAGTGCTAGAGGCCCCACCTCTGAACCCAAAGAGCCAGATTCAAGTCCCACCTGCCCAATGATGTGTAATAACATGTCCGCACAGATTGATTCAAAATATAGAGTGTTTTGTTCTTAAACTTACCAAGATTTACATTCTAAGCAAAATATCCTGTACTTTTAGAGGAAATATTTTACAAGAACTCTCTTTTGGAAGTAATGTGTAGTTATGCATTTTAACAATTAACAAATAAATATAACTTATTTATCTCCCTGTAAACGTTAAAGACGACTTACGATAATAGTCAAAATCTACAGAGAGGTTTCTGTAGGTTGCCTGGACATTTTTAAGTTCATTCATAACCACTACTGGGAAAAAGTATGAACACTGCAAAAGAAAAGCAACAGAATTACAGTGGTGCTTTGGAATCTGAATTTAATTCGTTCCAGGAGGCTGTTCGGATTCCGAAACTATTTCCCCATAAGAAATAATGGAAAGTGAATTAATCAGTTTCTGGACCAAAAAAAACATTTTCAGGACAGTTTTAACTGCAAATACACATGGTTAAGGTAAAATAAGATGAGTAAATGACCTAAATATCAAGTAATAATAATAAAACAAGAAATAAATGTACTAACATGAAAATAACTTCATTTACCTTAGTGAGGAGTGATAATGGTACATGTGGAAGCTGGAGAGGAGGAAGGAGGGAGAGGGTTTACTGCTTGGAAGGTGAGTCACCTTCCATAATATCAGGTAACTGTGCTTTTGGTGTTTGCTCTCTTTGTCTCTTCATTGTTGTAACACTAAGACCACTTGTAGAGGGCTGGGGCTCACTGGACTGGCTTTCTTTACAGAACCACCTTTCCAAAATTGTCTGGTGTTGGCGACTTTTCTGAATTTATCTGAAGTGGTCAATCACATTGTCATTGAACACGTTTATGCTCCTGTTAACCACTGCCTTGTTAGGATGCCACCTTTCAACAATGACCTGTGTTTTAGACCATAGGAAGCACAGTTCCTTAATTTCAGCACTGGAAATGTTCCCACTAGCTCCCTCTTCCTCCTCTGAAGAAATTTCCTCTGCCACTTCTTGCTGCATCTTGTGGAGGTGCTGAAGTTCTTCTGCGGTGAGTTCATTCTTGTGATCCTCCACTAACTCCTCCACATCCTCTTTATTCACCTCCAAGTCCATGGACTTACCCAGAGACACAATAACAGGCACAACAGGTGGTTCTTTGAAGCCTTCCTGCAACACATTCAAGCCAGAGTTTCTTCTAGGCAGAGTTCATTGTCCTCAGAGACACTTCCCTCCATGCTTTGTCTATGATTCTTAAGCAATGGAGGATATTATAATAATCTTTCCAAAACTCTCCGAGGGTCAGTTCGGTCTCGTTTGTCACCTCAAAGCATCTCTGGAACATAGCCTTGGTGTACAGTTTTTTGAAATTTGAGATAACTTGGTGGTGCATGGGCTGGATGAGAGGAGTGGTATTGGGGGGCAAGAACTTTACCTTGATGAAGCTATATTTGCTCACCAAATCTTCTTCCAAGCCTGGAGGATAAGCAGGAGCGTTGTCCATCACAAGAAGAGTCTTCAGGGGTAGATTCTTTTCCTCAAGATAAGCCTTTACAGAAGGGGCAAACTCCTCAGGAATCCACTCAGTGAAGAACTGCCTGGTAACCCATGCTTTCATGTTTGCCCTCCACATAACATTAAGCTTGCTCTTCATAACATTGTTCTTTTTGAATACATGGGGATTCTCTGAGTGGTACACAAGCAAAGGCTTTATCTTGCAGTCTCCACTAGCATTACCATACAACAAGAGAGTAAGCCTGTCTTTCATTGGCTTATGGCCTGGTAAAGACTTCTCTTCCTTAGTTATATAGGTCCTCCTTCACATCTTTTTCCAGAAGAGGCCTGTCTCATCACAATTGAACACCTATTGTGCCACATACCCGTCAGTGTTCACAAACTCACTAAATTTCATCACAAAATTTGCCGCTGCATCCACATTCGAACTAGTAGCCTCTCCATGCATAACAACACTGTGGATCCCAGTTCTTTTCTTAAAGTTTTCAAACACCCCCTACTAGCCTTAAACTCACTACTATCAGCACTACTTCCAGGCACATCTTTTTTAAGGACAGCCTGGCTTTCTCACAAATTATGCCCTCAGAGATGGGATCACCAACCACCTGTTTTTCATTTATCCACACTAAGAGGTGTTTTTCCACCTCCTCTATAAAATTGGATCACTTCGAGGTCAGAGTCGTAACACCTTTTGCCACATCAGCTGCTTTTATCACTTCTTTATTTTTCAGAATCATACACATTTCGGCTTCTCAAACATGGCAGCGAGATCAGACACACGCGTACCGCTCTCATGCTTAGCGATAAGTTATTTCTTCAACTCAATTGTCGTTCTCACAGACTTCCTCTTACTCTTATTTGCTTCACTGCTCTTCTTGGGTGCCATGGTGAATGCACAAGGGTGATAATTTAAAAAACCAGCATAAATCAAGGTGATGGACACATGAGAGATGCTTTCACGACTACTTCTGGGGACGAACTGAACAAACAATGTGCGACCTGAACGGTACGTGGTGTTCGGACTCTGAAAAAGTGTTGGGGTTTTAGGGCAACATTTTCTCAAAATAATTGTTCAGATTCCAATTTGTTTGAACAATAGGGTGTTCGGATTCCAGGGTCACTACTGTACTTGCAACATTTTACGCCATAACTGGGTCAAATGATTTCCTGTTACTATTTAGTTAGAATTGTTAATACTGGAACATCTATAAAAGCTAATGTTGTAAAAAAATTTGAAGTGTCTCTTTGATTTTTTTTTTACATGGGAATGCAGCAGGCAAAGAGGCTGTTCTTTGCCTTTCAGAACCTAATTGAGATAGGATTAAACCCTGTGAGATAATTTTCCTCCACTAGCATCTTTTGAATAACTGGATTGGTTTTACCCATATTCCAAATACAAATCCATCCCCAACATGAAACAGGCCTTTATACCAAATAGCATTTTGAAACTTGGATCACTTTTAGACTGTTTTAAACTTTGTGCTTCACTCTCAACAGATGCTATGAGAACTGCTGAGTTTCTCCAGCATTCTCTCATTGTTTGTTTTAACTCCAGTGAATATAATCCTAAATGATCCAATCTACTTTCATATATCAGTCCTGCAATCCCAGGAATCTGTCTGGTAAACCTGAAGCGCAGTCATTGCTAGAAAGTAGAAAGACAAGGCAGCCAATAGGTACACAACTAAGCTGAAAAAAATAAAAATGAAGGAAGGGAGGCTAAGGGAACAGTCCCCGTGGAAAGCTGACAAGGGCAGGGAGAGGTGGTGGCATCTTACTGCAGATGGCAGAAATGGCACCTAATGATCCTCTGGACGTGGGTGCAGTTGAGATGGTAGGTAAGGACCAGGGAGACTCTATCGCCGTTACGGGAGGGAAAAGAGGGGGTGAGGGCAGAAGTGTGAAAGATGGGTAGAACCCAGCTATGGGTCCTGTCAATAACAATGCTGGGAAATCCTTGGTTGAGGAAGAAGGCGGACATTTCGGAGGCCCCCTTGTCGAAGTTGGCATCATCGGGACTGATGCAACAGAGAGGAAGGAACTGGGAGAATAGCATAGAGTGTTTACAGGATGCAGGATGTGACAGTGTATAGTGAAAGTAACTGTGAGAGTCGGTAGGTTTATAGTGCACATGGGTGACCAACCTATCCCTAGAAATGGAAACTGAGATGTCGAGAAAGGGAGGGGAGAGAGGAATCACAGGCGAACCAGGTGAAAGTGAGGGCTGGGTGGAAATCGGAAGCAAAATCGATAAACTTTTCCAATTCAGGATGAGAGAAGCAAGCAGCACTGATGTGATGTAACTGAATATCGGAGAAAGAGTTGTGGGTGAGGGCCGGAATGGACTCGAACAAGGAATATTCCACACACCTCACAGATAGGCATAACTGGGTCTTAAGTGGGTACTCATGACCAAAAGAAAATGTGAGGGGTTAAAAGAGAAGTTGTTCAGGGTGAGGATGAGCTTGGCCAGGTGAGGAGGGTGGTAATGGGTTGGGATGGCTTAGGCCTTTGTTCCAAGAAGAACTGTCGAGGCCTGAGACCATTCTGGTGGGGGATGGATATGTAAAAGGATTGGATGTCCATAGTAAAGAGGAGACAGCTGGAGCCTGCAAACTGGCAATTCAGAAACTGGTGGAAAGCATCAAGGAATCGAGGATGGAAGTGAGCAAGGACTGGACTGGGGAGAAAAAAAACCAAGTCAAAGTAGAAAGAGCAACAAAGTTAAAAATCACACAACACCAGGTTATAGTCCAACAGATTTAATTGGAAGCACACTAGCTTTCGGAGCGACGGTCCGCGCTCCGAAAGCTATGTGCTTCCAATTAAACCTGTTGGACGAGAACCTGGTGTTGTGTGATTTTTAACTTTGTACACCCGGTGTTGTGTGATTTTTAACTTTGTACACCCCAGTCCAACACCGGCATCTCCAAATCATAGAAAGAGCTAAGTTGTGTGGGGCAGAAGCAGCCAGAAACAATAGCTCGACCTGGGCAGTTCTGGTTGTGAATTTTGGGAAGGAGGCAGAAGTGAGCTGTGCGGGGTGTGGGGACTATGAACTTGGAGGCAGTGGGGGGATTTCAACAGATGAAGTGAGGTTAGTAATTGTAGTTGACACAATGTTCTGACATTCAATCGCGGAGTCATGGTTCAGAACGAAATACGGAGGTATCTGAGACCTGATGCTCAGGCTCAGCAGTGTAGAGGTCAGTCCGCTAGACTACAACAGAACCACACTAATCAGCAAACTTAATTACAAAGTCGGGATAGGATCTGAGAGCACAAAGTTGGTTGTGACAATGTAAACAGTGAGATACTGTAGCTCTGATCCCATGTAACAAACTGAATTACACAGTAATTCCTGGCCCCAGTGCAATGTAAACAAGCGGTGCACTGTAACGCTGACCCCAGGGCAATGTAAACAAGTGGTGCACTGTAACGCTGACCCCAGTGCAATGTAAACAAGCGGTGCACCGTAACACTGACCCCTGTACAATGTAAACAAGCGGTGCACTGTAACGCTGACACCAGTACAATGTAAACAAGCGGTGCACTGTAACGC
>NC_057713.1:49652257-49659184 GCF_004010195.1 Chiloscyllium plagiosum
CTGACCCCAGTGCAATGTAAACAAGCGGTGCACCGTTACGCTGACCCCAGTATAATGTAAACAAGTGGTGCACCGTTACGCTGACTCCAGTGCAATGCTTATGCCCGAAACGTCGATTCTCCTGTTCCCTGGATGCTGCCTGACCTGCTGCGTTCTTCCAGCAACACATTTTCAGCTCCAGTGCAATGTAAGCAAGCGGTGCACCTAACGATGACCCCAGTACAATGTAAACAAGCGGTGCACCGTAACGCTGACCCCAGTACAATGTAAACAAGCAGTGCAATGTAACTCTGACCCTCGTACAATGTAAGTATCGGTGCGGAGTTACTCCGATCCCCGCTCAGCGTAAACAGCGGCACATGGAAACATAGACAGATAACACAAATGCTGGAAAAAACTCAGCAGGTCTGTCTGTAACTGTGGAGAGAAACTAGAGTTAACATTTCCGGACAGGCGACCGTGCTCAGACTGCGCCACTTGCCCGCTCTCCGCCACCAGCCGCAGTGCCGGTTCTCTGTGCCCCGGGACGGTACTGGGCACTCTGCTGTGGCGGAAGGGGTTGTTGTGGACCGGGCCCGACTCGGCTCACCTCGATCAGGCTGCGGTTTAATAGATTTCCCGATGCACTCATGATTCCCCCACCCATAGACAATCCTGTTGCTTTTCTGAACGAGTACAGTCATCTGCATGGAACGTGATGACGCAGCGCACCGTCGAACACGTGACTGTAATTGACAATCTGTCGTGAAATGGATACAGCCCGGTCACGTGAGCGCTCTGACAGCTGCCTCCCTCCACTGGGTCTGTTCTCCCCACAGCAGAATAGGTTCAGGCTGTATTTACTTAAAGCCCATTATCAGAATGAAACACTTGTGGGCACAGTCGTGGGTTGGCTAACGGATGTCTTAGATTTAACGTTAAAAATCACATAACACCAGGGCGTAGTCCAACAGTTTATTTGGAAGTACAAGCTTTCTCGTACAATGTAGTACACGGACTTCAGCAGTTGAAGAATGTAGCTCACTACCATCTTCTAAAGGGCAACTCAGGAAAGCTTGTACTTCCAAATAAACCTGTTAGACTACGATCTGGTGTTGTGTGATTTTTAACTTTTTCCACCCCAGTCCAACACCAGCACCTCCACATCATAGATTTAAGGCAAAATTAGGCAAAAGAATCAGAGCCGACCCAAAGAGAAACCGTTTTTAACTGTTTGTTGCCATTCTGCTTCAGAATGTGGGAAAATAGTCTCAGATTGAACTGGGATAAAATACTCGAGACCGGAGTATTTCAACAAGGTGACACAGTGTGGTTGGATTGAAAGATGTTTTGTATCATTCTGTGGTTCTGTCACCACAATTAAACGTGTGTGACAGGAGCCATGTGCAAGATGTAACACAAGACGTACAGACACAAGAAAAACACTGTAAGACAATAGAAAGGTAAAAGATTTAATAGGGGTGCACAATCAGAGGGACCTGGCTATATTATCGTAGATGCCAGGACAGGCAGAGACTGTCAATAAAACATATAGTAGCCTCGGGTTTTTTGAGGTATAGAGCACAAATGCAAGGAGTTTTTATTATAACCTCACTTGTGGGATGTGAACATCATTGGCTAGGCCAGCCTTTATTGCCTGTCTTAAGTTGCCCTTGAGAAGGTGGTGATGAACTCACAGCTGGTGATGTTCCCATGTATCTGTTGCCCGTTTCCTTGTAGATGAGAGCGATTGTGGATTTGCTATCTGAGGATCTTTGGTGAATTTCTGACTGTATCTTGTCGATTGTACATACTGAGTGTGGTGGTGGAGTGATTGATTATAGATTGTTGCCAAACAAGCTAGGTGCTTTATCCCTGACAATGTCAAGTTTCTTGAGTGTTGTTGGAACTGCACCCATCCAGGTAAGTGGGAAGTATTCCATCGAACTTCTGACTTGTGCCTTGTTGGTGCTGGACAGGTTTTGGGGAGTCACGAATTGATTTACTTGCTGCAGCATTCCTAGCCTCTGACCTGCTCTTGTAGTCAGAACTTGTACAAGACACTTCGAAACCTTAACTGATGCATTGCGGACAATTCTGGGAAACACATTATTGGAAGAATATGAACACATTGGAAGTCTGGGGGAAGCAATTTACAAGAATGGTTCCGGGGACCAGGAACTTTTGAGTTATGAAGATAGTTTTAAGAAACTGGGACTATTCTCTTTGGACAGAAGGTGGCAAAGGAGTTATGATAGAGGTTTTCAAAATGGGTGGACTAGATATAGTGGATGGGGAGAAACTATTCCTGCTTCTAAGAAGGGTCAAGAACTAGAGGGCTCAGCTTTTAAATGATTTACAATAGAAATAAGTGTGAAATAAGAGAGAACCTTTCATAGTGCAAGTACTTAGGGTGTGGAATGCACAGCCTAGAAGTGTAGTGGAGGCAGGTCCAATTAATTCATTCTAAAGTTTATTGAATGATTATTTGGATCAAAACAAGATACAAGGATATGGGGAAACAGCAGAAGATTGGCACTCGATTATTTGAAGAGCTGGGTGCAGACAAGATGGGCCAAATAATTTCCTTCTGCACCTCAATACTTATCTGATTCTGTGAAAACTATATGATAAATGTTTAATAAAAATACTATACTGCAGATACTGGACACCTGAAATAAAAACAGGATTTTACCAAGAAACCTGTAGATCTGGCACTACCTGTGGAGAAATAATCATGTCTAATATAACTTCTGAGAAGTGCCAGTTCTGCATCTCATTCTTTGCTGTAAAGCACCTCCTTCAAACACATTTCTTTCATCAAATTATTCCCTCCTAAAAACTCAAAAGCAATATTAAAATACTGCAGGTGCTGAATATCTGAAGTAAGAACAGAGACAGCTGAAATACTCAGGAGGTTAGGCACCATCTGTGAATTGATCAATATTGATCATGTTTTACATTACACAACTTTTGGCAGAATGGATTCTGAGGTCAACAAATAAATGCCAACTCTGGTTCTTGGTTAACAGATGCTGTATATTTCCTCCAAATATTGCTTCTGACTTCATACTGGTTTTGTGATGAAGTCTTTATATCCAAAACTGTTATGTAAATGCCACTCAACTCCATTTCTTGTCATTATATTGCCATGGGTTTCCCATTTCAATCATATCCTTGTTGCATGCAAGATTTCAATTAGTTGAACAATGGCTCATTTTTAGATCTTCAAACCAATGTAATTTAGCCACTCCCAAGACCCATAATTCAGAATTAAATAATACATTGCAGAGTCCTTGACTTTAACCCAATGGAGGTTAAACAGAAACAGTTTCTATGCAGTAACTTTTATGCATGTCCATATATTGGAGAAAGTATTTTGTTCTTTATAGAAACTATTGATCTCATTAGGAACTGCAGAAAGTTAATTAACTATTTGGGCCTGTTCTGTCTTTTAGAGTTATACAGCATGAAAACAGACCCTTTGGTCCAATTCGTCCATGCCAACTAGATATCCTAAATAATCTAGTCCTATTTGCCCATATTCCTCTCAACTCTTCCTATTCATGTGTCCATCCAGATGCCTTTTAAATGTTGTAATTGTACTCCACAACTTCCTCTGGCAGCTCATTTAATATACACACCTCTGCATGACAAAGTTGCCCCTTAGGTACCTTTTAAATCTTTCCTCTCTCATTCTAAACCTTTACTGTCTAGTTTTGGACTCTGCCAACCTGGGGAAAATACCTTATCTATTCACCTTATCCATGTTCCTCATAATTTTATGAACCCCAATAAGGTCACCCCTCAGCCTCCTATGCTCCAGTGAAAATAGCCTATTCAGCTCTCCCTATAGCTCAAACTTTCCAACCCTGGCAACATCCTTGTTAATCTTTTCTGAATGCTTTCAAGTTTCACAACATCCTTCCGAAGCGAGGAGACCAAATTTACACACAGTATTCCAAAAGTGATCTAAGCAATATCCTGTACAGCTGCAACATGACCTCCCAAACTCCTATACTCAATGCACTGACCAATAAAGGCAAGCACACCAAATGCTACCATAACTATCCTGTCAACCTGTGACTCTACTTCCAAGAAACTATGAACCTGCACTCAAAGGTCTCTTTGTTCAGCAGCACTTCCCAGGACCTCACCATTAAGTGTATAAGTCTTGCGCTGATTTGTCTTTCCAAAATATATCATTGGATAAACATGGATGAAAATGGAGTAGTGTAGGATAGATAGGCTTCAGATTGGTTCCACAGATTGGTCAGCACAACATCAAGGGCAAAAGGGACAGTACTGCGCTGTAATGTTCTATATTCTATGTTCTAAAATGCAGCCCCTCACATTTATCTAAATTAAACTCTATCTGCCACTCCTCAGTCTATGGGCCCATCTGATCAAGATCCCATTGTACTCTGAGGTAACCTTTTTGGCTGCCCACTACACCAATTTTGGTGTCATCTGCAAAATTATTAACCATACCTGCTATGTTTACATCCAAATCATTTATTCAACTCAGTGGATCCTTGCGGCACACCACAGGCCACAGTCTGAAAAGCAACCCTCTACCACCACCTTCTAGCAGTTCTGTATCCAAATGGCTAGTTTTTCCTGTATTCCTCAAGATCGAACCTTGCTAACCAGTCTACCATGTGGAACTTAGTCGAATGCCTTATTGCATCACTCTGCCCACATCAATCCTCTTCATTACTTCTTCAAAAAACTTAATTAATTAGTGAGACACGATTTCCCACACACAAAGCCATGTTGACTATCCCTAATCAGTCCTTGCTTTTCCAAATACATATAAATCCAGTCCTTCAGGATCCCTCAAACAACTTACCCATCACTCATTTCAGGCTCACCAGTCTACAGTTCCCTCTCTTTTCCTTACCACCTCTCTTAAATAAATACATGTAAATACTGTCCCTCAGGATCCCCTCCAACAACTTGCCCACTACTGATGTCAGGCTCACTGGTCAATAGTTCCCTTACTTTACCTTACCAGTGTTCTTAAATGGTTGTACCATGTTAGCCAACCTTCAGTCTTCTGGCATTTCACCCGAGGCTATCCATGATCCAAATAGCAAAGGGCCCAGCAATTACTTCACTATTTTAACACAAAGTTCTAGGTTACATCTGATCAGGTCCAGGGGATTTATCCATCTTTATGTGTTTTACAATGTCCAACACCTCCTCCTCTATAACATGGTCATTTTTCAAGATGTTGCTATGTATTTCTCCAAGTCATCTTGCTTCTATATCCTTCTCTCCAGTAGACCCTGATGCAAAATATTTGTTTAATATCTCTCCCATTCCTGGGGTTCCTTGCTGATCTTCAAGGGGCCTTATTCTCTTCCTAGTTACCCTTCTGTTTTTAACATATTAATACAATACTTTTGGATTCTCCTTAACCTGATTTGCCAAAGCTATCTCATGTCCCCTTTGTGCACTCCTGATTTCCCGCCTAAGAGTACTGCTACTGCCTTTATACCCATCTCAGGATTCACTCAATCCCTGCTGTCTATACCTGACATACGCTTCCTTCTTTATCTAGACCAAAACTTCATTCTTTTAATTCAATTTATTGATAATCTGCACTAATGTCTTCATGTTCTAGGATTTGAACTATATCTCTCAACTCCCCTATCTAAAAGAAATCTTGAAATCTCCAAAAGTTCCAGTATCCACAACATTGACCAAAGATTGGTGTTAGGATTCCTTTGTTTCCTGATATTTATTCATGATTTGGGCTTTGCTGTTTAGGGCAAAACTTCAAAACTTCCGGATGACATACACATTGTACTCTTCATAGATGACAATGCTTTAACGGGAAGGACATAAAAAGCTTGGTAGCAAGTGCAGACAATTGGCTTGATGCAGAGAAATGTAAAGTCATTCATTGGAAGAACCTGGATAATATTTGTAAAGGAACAGGAGTGGATGAACCTGGGCATATATATGTGCACCAATCATTGAAGATGTCAAGATGTTTGAAAGTGTTTTTAATAAACTGTAGGGGATCCTAGGCTTTATAAACAGGGGCATGGAGTACAAGAGCAAAGATGAGAATAGGGTCCCTCACAGATCAGGCCCTTTCCTGAAGAAGGGCCTGTGCCCGAAACGTCGAATCTCCTGTTCCCTGGATGCTGCCTGACCTGCTGTGCTGTTCCAGCAATAAAGTTTCAACCCTCACAGATCAGCAAGGCAGCCTTTGTGTGGAGCCGCAGGAGATGGAGGAGATACTAAACGAGTATGTTGCATCAGTGTTTACTGTGGAGATGGGCATGGAAGATATAGAATGTAGGGAAATAGATGGTGACATTTTGAAAAATGTCTATATTACAGAGGAGGAAGTGCTGGATGCTGGATGCATAATGGTCGATAAATCCCCAGGACCTGATCAGGTGTACCTTCTGTGGGAAGCTAGGGATATGATTGCTGGGCCTCTTGCTAAGATATTTGTATCATCAATAGACACAGGTGAGGTGCCAGCAGACTAAAGATTGGTTAACGCAGTGCCACTGTTTAAGAATGGCGGTAAGGAAAAGCCAGGGAACTACAGACCAGTGAGCCTGACGTCGATAGTGGGAAAGTTATTGGAGGGAATCCTGAGGGATAGAATGTACATGTATTTGGAAAGGCAAGGACTGATTAGGGATAGTCAGCATGGCTTTGTGCGTGGGAAACCATGCATCACAAACTTGATTGAGTTTTTTGAAGATGTAACAAAGTGGATTGATGAGGACAGAGCGGTAGACGTGATATATATGAAGGTAAAAACAATGACTGCAGATGCTGGAAACCAGATTCTGGTGCTGGAAGAGTACAGCAGTTCAGGCAGCATCCAAGGAGCTTCGAAATCGATGTTTCGGGCAAAAGCCCTTCATCAGGAATAAAGGCAGTGAGCCTGAAGCGTGGAGAGATAAGCTAGCGGAG
>NC_057713.1:49659625-49699425 GCF_004010195.1 Chiloscyllium plagiosum
TTCAGAAAATATTGACAAGGATGTTGCCAGGGTTGGAGGATTTGAGCTATAGGGAGAGGTTGATCAGGCTGGGGCTGTTTTCCCTGGAGCGTCGGAGGCTGAGGGGTGACCTTATAGAGGTTTACAAAATTATGAGCGGCATGGATAGTGTAAATAGACAAAGTCATTTCCCTGGGGTCAGGGAGTCCAGAACTAGAGGGCATAGGTTTAAGGTGAGAGGGGAAAGATATAAAAGAGACCGAAGGGGCAACGTTTTCACGCAGAGGGTGGTACGTGTACGGAATGAGCTGCCAGAGGGTGTGATGGAGACTGGTACAATTGCAACATTTAAGAGGCATTTGGATGGGCATATGAATAGGAAGGGTTTGGAGGGATATGGGCCAGGTGCTGGCAAGTGGGGGACTAGATTGGGTTGGGATATCTGGTCGGCATGGACGTGTTGGACCGAAGAGTCTGTTTCCATGCTGTACATCTCTATGACTCTATGGACTCTATAGCTGATCCATTGTGAATACGTGAATACCAATCAGTAAACACAATGCAAATGTAATGCTTGGACACAGGTAGGAAGTTATTGAACCCCAGCCAGATTACAGGGTTAGAAGTCTGAAGGCACTTTTTAAGTGCTACCTGACCATGTCCGCAACACCTACAGGCCAGCTTTATTTGTGTTGCAGAGTCTGAGAAGAATCCAACCCATTGACCAGACCTCCAGCTTCAGTCAACTACTATCCTCACCTGCGGTCAGCATCAATGTGCCTGACTCAGGGTAGGAAAATGGTGCCCCTCTCCCTCCCGACCTCCTGGAAAGCCCCATTATCAATCACAGAAGGGTTCATAAGAGGGTTGGGTGCCCATTGAGCTGAGACCCATTGTACACATTTGTCTGCTGCAGAAAGTGACATACGGCACCATACAAAGTCATGTCAAGAGTTCTGACACTAGATCACTCATACCAGCAAAGAAGGAGGTCATAAAATTAGTCAGAGAGCAGGTGCATGGTGAAGCTAATATGCAGAGAGAAGGCAATGAGGAGACCATGAGCCTGGTGTCAACCACTGGTGGTAAAGGAGATTTGAGCAGAGAATGATTGTGAATAATGTGAATCTTATAGAAGTTTACAAAATTATGAGGGGCATGGATAGGGTAAATAGGCAAAGTCTTTTCCCTGGGGTCGGGGAGTCCGGAACTAGAGGGCTAGGTTTAGGGTCAGAGGGGAAAGATATAAAAGAGACCGAAGGGGCAACGTTTTCACGCAGAGGGTGGTACGTGTATGGAATGAGCTGCCAGAGGAAGTGTCATACAATTGCAACATTTGAAAGGTATCTGGGTGGGTATATGAACAGGAAGGGCTTGGAGGGATATGGGGCCGGTGTTGGCAGATGGGACTAGATTGGGTTGGGAAATCTGGTCGGCATGGATGAGTTGGACCGATGGGTCTGTCTCTGTGCTGTACATCTCTATGACTCTATGACTTGATGATTGAACTTGTATAGAACTCTATGTCGCCCTCAATTGGAATATTCTGCATAGTCCTGGGCACCCACACTTTTGACTACTTATTATGGCATGAGAGAAAATCCAGTAAACATTCACTAGAATGGTCCCAGGAACTTCAGTTATGTGAATAGATTGGAGAAGTTGGGACTATTCTCCTTGAAGAAGAGAAGCTTAAGAGGAGATTCATTTAGTGATATTCAACATCATCAAAATTTGGGAGCGGCCTGGTGGCTCAGTGGTTAGCACTGCTGACTCACAATGCTATGGACCCAGGTTTAATTCCTGCCTCAGGCGACTGTCTGGGCAGAGTTTGCATTTTCTCCCCATGTCTGCAGAGGTTTCCTCTCACAATCCAAAGATGTGCAGGTCAGGTGAATTGGCCATGCTAGGTTGCCCGTAACATTAAGTGCATTAGGCAGAGGTTAAACATAAGCTAGGGGAATGGGTGTGGGTGGATTATTGTTCAGAGTGTTGGTGTGGACTTGTTGGGTCAAAGGACCTATTTCTATACTGTAGGGAATCTAATCTAATCAGAAGACTTCATAGGAGGAAATTGTTCCCATTGATAGAAGGATTGAGAACCAGAGGCTCAGGTTTAAGATATGAAGGTGGTTTGAAAGCATTTATAGTGTGAGTGTAGGACTTTGCACAAGTATACTTTCTTATGTCATATCTTTGTTGGATCATGACTAAACATTTCCAAGGTTGTTACCTTTCATAATAAAACATTGCTTGAATGTTTGTCAGACTGTTCTAACTTTCTTTATGACCACTTGGTGTCAGCAAAGAACCAGAAAAATATGTTTCCAATTGCCATTATTGCTTGTGGATAACCATTTCCTCTTGCAGGTTTTGTCCAGAAGTCTTTAGTATCATCCATATATCCATTTGTCCCTGCAGTTTGAAATCTTTCTTCACTGTTGTTTTAGGTTTTGCTTTCTGATGAACGGTTTGGAGATACACCTCTTGCTGGATCTTTGCCTGAATATTGGAACAACTCCACAATTTTGACTTAAGTTAAACTTCCGGAGTGGAGATTTGGAGACTGAGAAGGAGCATGGAGGAAGTTTAGGTGAGGTACTTAAAGTAATATTGCATAGGAATACAAGGAAGTTCTTGAAAATTAGGAGGGATGTGAAAAGATGAAAGATTATAAGCAGGCAATTCCAGAGACTTGGCACTTGACTAAAGCTTTTATTACCAATAGTTGAGAGTGGAACAAATGTACAGAAGGTCAGAATGAAAGGTATAAACTGGAACACAGGAGTTCAAAGACTTTGCACAGATTGGTAAGGACAAGGACATGTAAAAGTTTTTAAGCCAATATGAAATGGATTTTGAAATCGAATCACTGGATAATAGGGGAGAAATTAAGTAAAGGTCATAAATGAGCAGACTGGATGCTGGATTGACTAAAAATGGGTTTCTGAATTAATATGATGGGTAGGATGAAGCTTGGCAGCTGCACACATTTCACAAGCAGATTCTGGAAGCCTTAGAGCATGGCTTTCCAAAGGGAATTGGGACACATGCCCAGTTCAAGTACCAGAGTTATACACTTTGAGACAGTAATGGTTACCATGGAGCTCCAACTGAATGATCAGGGATGTACTCCCTCTCTAATAGGCCCCTGACCTCGCAACCAATGTTCTCAGTTCTTACTGAGGAGTTCTAACAATTTTCAAACCTTGAAACGGGATCAGGCTGGAAAGAGGTTTGGGAAGAATTTCTTAGATACTTGAGGACGGGACACCATACCAGTGTAAATTGATGAATACTTGTTTACTAAGGCTTCATTAGAATCTTGTTCACTAAGGTCTTAGTTCAACATGAACTGACATCACTGATGCGGCAGTATAGCTGTTAGCATATAACTATTAATTGCCTTTACTACACCTCCCCTTAAATCTTTAATTTTACCTCATAAATTTACATTATTTACATTATTCTACTGTCATTCCTGAGTCATAAAGGTTGATGCCTGACCAACTGGCCTGACAGTGTTCTTGTCATCAACCACCCCCTGAGAAAAGGAACCGGAAGTGACTTCACCACAGAAATGACATCACCAACCTCAAGAAACCCAGACATATAAATAGAAAGCAGGAATTTTCAGCAGTGCTTCATCTGAGGCCCACTGAAGATGTTACCTATTAGGGTGACGAAACATCTGGAAATGAACCTTCAAGCTCAGTGAGCAAACCGACTTCCAAAACCTCAACCTGATCTACAAATCTTCTCAAAACTCATTGGAACAGGATACTAAGTTGGTTGATCAGTCATGATTGCATTGAATAGTGCAGCAGACTTAAAGGGCAAATGGCCTACTCCTGGTCCTATCTTCAATGTACCTCTGTCGTGCCAAAGGGCATATGAATCATGTGGGACTGCCTTGGTTGTCTCGGTCAATTAGCTCACTTCTATACAAAGGCCTTCTGTTGTTGGATAACAGAGCAGACTTGTTTCTCCTGTGAACCCTAAGCTGAGACCCTAACCCTAATGAATGTGGACAAGGTAAGACTGTGGATGACTTAATTGGCTCAATGAGTCCTTTGGTATCAATGCTGGTAGATTCTGTACTTTATGATGATGATTGTAGTCCATGCTGTGGTTGGCACAATAATGATCTTCTTTCTCCTGCAACTATTGTATCCCTGCCATCTTGAACATGATTGAAGTGTGTGGAAGAGCTGTGTGTAATCTTTTGCCCAATAAGCATTCCAGTGGAGCAAGACCATACTGTAATACTTACTCAGAGCTAAGGCAATGTCATCATTCTTAGTCAATAAGGATTTGACAATGCAAACCTCTCTTTCAAACTTCCCCATTGGGTATGGATACCTGGACAAAATGATGATGTTAAGGAGGCCACAGTTATCACTGAGATGTTTGAAACAGTCAATAATTCCCAGGTATAACTATTCCAGAAATACTGGAAGTGGCAAAAATTTCTATGAGCTTTACATTAACCTGCTCTGAAAGTGGTGCTTTGCAATTGAACTCAATCCAGTGAAAGTAAAATCCAGTAATGTTTTATCCTTGATTATCATAGAATCCCTACATTGTAGAAATAGGCTATTTGGCCCATCAAATCCGCATCAATCCTCTGAAGAGCATCCTACCCAGAATCATTACCCTACTCCCATAATCCTGAATTTACCATGACTCATCCACCTAGACTGCACATCCTTGGATACAACAGGGCAATTTAGCAGGGCCAATCCACCTAACCTGCACATATTTGAACAGTGGGAGGAAACCTGAACACCTGGCAAAATTCCACGCAAACATGGGGAGAACATGCAAACTCCACACAGGCATCGCTCAAGGCTGGAATCAAACCCAGGTCCCTGGCACCCTGAGGCAACAGTGCTAATCACTGTGCCACCGTGTATTATTAGAGGATCCATCCCAAGACACTCCCAAAGTCAAGATGGGAATTAATGGTTCCTTATACAATTATACCTAATATATGGAAATGTGTTCAAGAACTTTGGAGAGTTTTTGCCACCAAATTAAATTATGGGCCCTGGACCAGCACTTGGTTATGCTCAGGAGTCCCTGGTGTAATTGGTGAAGCAAAACTAGTCTTTAAGTTCTGGGAATAACAACTCTTGTCATTGACCAAAATTCATCTGGCAGGCCGAGGTAGCAATGCATTTCAAAGTACTGTTGCAGAGTACAATTGCTGTTCATTCTAAGACACAGAACCCTCATATCTGTGCACACTTCAAATCTGCTTTTGGGCTACTTGAATTTCTCTAGTTTCTAGATTGCTGACAGGAGCTTGGTGGTCAAACAGGCATAAACTCCAGATCCTCAAGAAAATGTAGATCATTTTGTGAAGGTTTCTTAATTGAAATGCAAGGCAATGCATCTATATTAAGTTGCTGTTTATGTTGGACATACTGTGTAAAGCTTCATATGTCCTAAGTGAAACGTTTGTATTCTGGGTGGCATTTTCACCAATTCTTTAGTGATGAGCAGAATAAAAGGTTGAGTTCCAGGAGGTAGTAAGAATTTATTTTGCATGTTTTGGTTATAACCAAGGGCTGTTTGGATTACTGTGTACTCCCACTCTGTATCTGTCAGTGCATTGGATACAGAGTTGACTGTACCAGGAATTATGTAGTTGAATTAGGAAAACTACAACCCCTATATCAATGGATGATGCATCATAAGACACAGGAACAGGATTCGGTCATTGAGTCCCTTTGAACCTGTTCCATCATTCAATTAGGTCATGGCTAATTTGTGGCCTAACTCCACATACCTGCCCTTGGCCAATATCATTTATACCTTTGCTTAACAAAAATTTAACTAACTCAGATTTAAAATTAACAAGTGATCCACCATCCACTGCTCCATGTATCTACTACACTTTATGTGTTGAAGTGCTTCTTAACATCTCTCCTGAACAGTCTGGATCTAATTCTCAGACCATGTCCCTTAGTTCTGCAATCCTCAACCAGTTTATCTTTATCAATCGTGTCTTTCCCTGTTAATGTCTTGAAGATTTTGATCAAATCACCTTTAACCTTCTAAATTCTAGACAAACCAGGCCTAATTTGTATAATCTCTCTTCAGTTTAACTCCTGTAGTCTAGATACCATTTTTGTAAACCTATGTTGTACTCTCTCCAAGGCCAGTATCTCCTTCCTATGGTATTGTGCCCAGATCTGCTCACAGTATTCCAATTGGTGTCTAACCGGGGTTTTGTGTAACTGCAGCATAACTTCTACATGCTTGAATTCCAGACCTATAGATATAAAGGCCAGCATTCCATTAACTTTCTTGATTATTTTCTGCACCTTTTTTGTGTCATTTTAAAAATCTATATATTTGGACCCCCAAGTCTCTTTGGACACCCACTGTATTTAATTTCATACCATTTAGAAAGTACCTACACCTATCCTTTATCTGTTCAAAATTGAATACTCCACACTACATACCTGAACTCCATCTGCTACAGTTTTGCCAGTTTGCTTACTTTATCGATATCTCTTTGTAATTTTAAGCAACCATCTGTCAATAAAGTGTGACACTGAAAAAAGCGCAGCAGGTCAGGCAGCAACTGAGGAGCAAGAGAGTCGACATTTCAGGCAGGACTCTTCATCAGGACTGGGGAGGGGGAAGGGGGTTGTAAATAAATGGGGGCTGGGGCCAGGTAGGTAGGACAGCGATAGATGGGCGAAGGTAGGAGGTGATTGTGTTAGGTCAGTTGGAAGTGTGGAACATATAGGTGGGAAGGAAGATGGACAGGTATGGCAGGCCAATAGGGCAGAGCTCAGATCTGGGATTGTGTGGGTGGAGGGGAGGTTTGAAAACTGGTGAATTCAATTTTGAGGCCGTGTGATTGTGGTTATGGGTGCCAAGGTGGAAGATGAGATGCTCCTCCTCCAGTTTGCGGGTGGCCTTATGTTGGCAGTGGAGGTGGCCCAGAATGTGTATGTCATCAGGAGAATGGGAAGGGGAGTTGAAATGAATGGCCACAGGGAGGTAGGGATGGTTGGTCCATATGGACAAGAGATGTTCCCTGAACTGTTTTGCGAGTTTGCTGTCTGATTTAGAGGAAACCACATCGAGAGCAATGGATGCAGTAAATGATGTTCAAGGATATGCAAATAAATCTCTGCTGAATTTGGAATGATCTTTTGGGATCTTGGACCAAGGTGAGGGGGGGAAGTGTGGGCACACATTTTACACCTCTCATGGCAGCAGGGGAAGGTGCCGGGTGTGGATAGAGGGTTGTTGGGGAGTATGGACCTAATGAGGGAGTTTCAGAGGGAACAGTTCCTACAGAATGCAGATAGGGGTGGGGAAGGAAATATATTTTTGGTAGTGGGGTCTGACTAGGTGGTGAAAATGATAGAGAATGATAAACTGAATTTGGAGATTACTGGAGTTGAATGTGAGGACCAGGGGTATTCCATCCTTGTTGTGGTGGGGCGAGTGGTGTTCTAGGGTGGAGGTGCGGAAAATGAAGGAAATGTGATTGACGGTATTGTTGATAATAGGGGAGGGGAAATTATGGTCCTGGAAGAAGGAGGACATCTCAGACGTCCTTGAGTGAAATCGCTTATCCTGTGAAGACAGAGAAGGAGAGATCCAGGAAGGAGAGGGAGATGTTGGAGATGGTCCAGGTGAATTTGAGGTCAGCTGGAAGGTGTTGGTGTAGTTCAAGCTCGTCGTGGGAGCATTAAGCAGTGCCGATACATTCATTGATGTAGCAGAAGAAATGATGGGGGATGGTGCCAGTTTAGCTGTGGAAGAGGGACTGTGGAAGAGACGGCATTGCAGGGACCTATACGGGTACCATTAGTCACCCCACGGTTTGTAGGAAGTGGGAGGATTGAAAGAAGCTGTTTAGGGTGAGGACCAGTTCTGTCAATTGAATTAGAGTGTCAGTAGGCGGGAAAGGAAGAAATGGAGGGCTTTTAGGCCTTCCCAGTGGGGGATACAAGTGTAGAGGAACTGGATGTTCGTGGTGAAGATGAGGTGTTGGGGGCCAGGGAATTGGAAATCATGGAGGAGGTGGAGGCTGTGGCTGGTGTCTTGAATATATGTGGGGAGTTCCTGGACCAAGCGGATGTGTTATGATGAGTTCAGTGGGGCAGAAGCTGGTGGAGGCAATTGGTCGAGAAGGGCAGTCAGGTTTGTGGATTTTGGGTAAGTGATAGAACGTGGCGGTGCAGGATCGGGGAACTATGAGGTTGGAGGCTGAGGATGGGAGATCACCTGCAACTATGGTGAGTAGGTCTGGTTCACAGTGGGCCAGTCTTTCTGTTGAAGAGAGTATATACTTGATTCTGTCAAATTCTCTCTGTTGTTATTCATCTCAATTCTGGGCCTGGTCCTGATTAATTAAGTTGTCATGGTGGTTCATCCATGTGTACTACACTGGCAACTGATTGACCACGCTTGTGAAATGTTGAAGCTCTGTAATAATAAGGGGTGACAGGAAATCCTTGGCCCGGTTTTTCTGGGATCAGCCTTGAATCCAGATGCAATATGGCCTAAAAAAATCTATTTTAGGTTTAGAGAACTCATATTTTTGGTTAAGTTCAAGTTCAATGTTGCTCTGACTCTGACATTGTGATCAAATACACAAGATCTGTGAATGAGAATAAGGAAGTGAATTGCCTTTCTTGGGTGGGGTCACAAAATTCAAGCAGGATTCTTGGAATACCAACATTATGGCCAATGGACATTGATTTTTTCCAGCCATCAACTGAACAACTTCACAAACCAGAGGGCATTTGACTGAGGATGAAGGGCCAATTGACTGATATGCTTCAATTCCTGTCCAGGTGATGGATTACCCATTCTACACCTTGCAAAATGCTAGTCATGATACATTGAAAAATCTCAGGCACTAACGCTATTCTAAATGGTGGCTGATAAGAGTAATGTTGTCCAAAGGATGTGATAAATATTGTCAGTTATTTGGACTGCTTGTCAAATGATAGCTGCAAGAAACCATTGTTTGCATGCAGCTTGGTAAAACAGATCTCTTTGCTAGATTCATGAGGTTTTCATCCACAGATGTCATGGGGTGGAGTTCCCTTTCCACAGCTTTATTCAATTATATAAAGTCAACACAGATATGTAGAGAGCATTGGGTTTGGGTACTGGAACCATGCCTGAGCACCAACAAGTAGTGATGTTACCCCCTGGTGTAGCATGGATTCAATTTCTTGGTCAATATTTTAAAGCGTGGGTGTGGAAACATTCCTGAAGTAAGAAAACACACCAGTTTGGGCTTCTGAACTTAAAATTATACAGGAAGTCATTTGCAACTTTCCCGTGAATAGTTTAAAATGTTCTAGAGCTAAACATCCCCCATGGCTCTGTGTACTTCCCATCAGTTATCATCAGGCTCCAGTAAACAGCAATTGCTCCAATCATTGATGTATATGTTCAGATACTTGCTGCTGAGCCTTTGGCTTTTTCACTTCACCCTTTTATTGGATTTGACTGGGATTCTTTTTCAATTGCTTACAGGCCATTCACCACTGCTTCACCAAATATAAAGATCAAAAGCAGGTTCAGGGAGCCTGAGACAGATAAGGACTGAACATCAAACTAATACAAACTGATGTACATTAGTTACATGCACAATCTTCGCAGACAATTTTTATTCATTCATGGGATGTCGACCAACATTGTTGCCCAACCCTTGTTGACCTTGACGAGGTGGTGGTGAGCTGCTTCATAGAATCACTGCAATTATTTGCTGTAAGTTGACTTTCTGTGCCATTTGGCTGTGGGGGGTGCGTTCTGGGGGGAGGATGAGTTCCAAAAGAATGGCAATATATTTCCAAGTCAAATTGGTGAATGGATTGAAGGGGCAAATTAGCAGGTGGTGGTATTCCCATGTATCTGCTGCGCTTGTCCTTCTAGGTGGTAGTGGTCATGGATTTGGTGGGTGCTGTCTGAATCTGGTGAATTTCTGCAATGCCTCTTGAATATCATACACACGGAACATCATTGGTGGAGGGAACAAATATTTATTGGTGTGGTGCCAATTAGCAGGCCACTTTGTCCTGGATGGTGTCAAGTTTTGTTGAGCACTGTTGCACAGCTGCACTCATCCAGGCAAGTGAAGAGTACTCCATCACATTTATTACTTGTCAGCCCAAGGCTGGATTTTGTCCAAGTCTGTTTGGATTTGGACATGGACTGGCAAATTGTGCTGAACATTATGCAATCATCAGAGAACATCTCCACCTCAGTCCTTATGATGGAGGGGATGTCATTGACAAAGCAACAATGGATAGGACACTGCCCTGAATGACATCTATATTGATGTCCTAGAGCTAATATGATTGACCCCCACCAACCATAACCATCTTCCTTTCTATTAGGTATGACAGCAACCAGCAGAGGGTTTTCTCTGAATTCCATTAACTAATATTGCTGGGGCTCCTTGATGCCACATTCTGGTCAAATGTTGTATTGATGTCAACGGCAGTCCCTCTTACTTTATCTCATCTGATGAGCAGGACTTCACTAGCACTTCTTTTATGTGAACCTCAGTACCACTTGATCTGATATCATTGTTGGAGTCTATTTATCAGTATAACAGCTATTATTTCTAAACACTACAGTTGCCAGTAAGAAGATATCACAGCAGCGTAAGTCTGTATGAAAAAGGTGGAGATAACAATTATGGGGAACAGAGGTAATGCAGTGGCCTTGAGAGCAGGAAATTTTTGTTGATGGATCAGAAATGAAAGTCAAAGCTTAATTCAATTTTAAAGAAACCTGAATGTTAGGTTCAGATTGTCTAAGCAACTATAAAGTGAGATGGATTCTGGGTGAATGTGTGAAATTTCTGCTGTGACATTTACTCAGTATCACAAATGTTCCTGTTCAGATGTGATCAGATCCATATCATGGAATACAAATGTAACATGTTTGTGGAGCTATGATTCCTGTCAAATAGCATATAAATGAAAATCCCCAGGTTGGAGCCTTGAGGCATGCAGGTGATTGTGCAAATATTTGAGAGGTAACCATTAGATGTATGTTGGGTCTCATAGAATGCAGTCATGGCTGGATAACCCTGCAGATGTAGACTACAGCCTTATAGAGGGCAAGTAAATTATCCATCATGTCAAACATTGAAAATTGATTAAGAAAGATGTGAGAGGTAAAGGATTGAAATTTTAAGGACCCTGAGAGCCAAGCAGGAAATCAGGCTGCTATTTTGGCTCCCATTTCATCATGTTCAAGTTGGCATTTGAAGTTGTTGATCAGGAGATTGCTGCACCAATGAGTAAGTGATTAACTTACGTTGGTGGTGATTACTAGATGGGCGAAAATAGAATCATCAGCAGATGGTGAATAAAAAGCTGTTATGGAAAGTTGCCCATGGAATACTAAATATTGAATTACAAAGTGCATCAACATTTAAAGGGATAGTTAGGAACTGAGAGACAAACTAAAAATTGCCATTCCTGGAGTTGTTTTGGTTAAAATGATGAGTACGATAGAACTGAAAAGCTAGTGAAGACCAATTTTAAATATGCATAATAATATAATGAAGCTATTTAAACAGTCCCTATGAGTTTACGTATTTTTGAATCAGCCATTTCAGAGATGTTATTACACACTTCTGCAGCAGATGGGTCTTGCACCCTGGCTTACTGGCTCAGAGGTAGGGACTCTACCACTTTACCACAACAGCCCATTTGTGACCACTTTTTTATATCCATAAGTGCTCTTACACAAACTGAACATTTGTTTTGTTTTCCCATCACTAAAGTGGTGTATTTTTTTCATCTACTAACCACCACCAGTAAATCCCTCATGTTTTCCAATTGATCATTTTACATGCAAAGCCTGTTAAGGACAATGTAGACAGACCATCAAAGATGAGGGAGAGTTTGCTTCTTACACAATCCATAGTTACTGTGGGCAGCTGCCTTTACCAGATAAATACCTTGATCCATTAGCAGGCATGGTGAGGCCCAGAGGGAAGAAAAAGTTTTTAAAAACACAGTAATACTTGGAAATGGCCACTCTATCCTTACAATTCCAGAATACCCAGTTCTAAGGTATACAAAACGTGCAAACAAGGCATGTTGGTACCATTGTATAGATAGGACAGTCATGTTCAAGTACTGTATAATTATGTTTGCCATTTACAAAGACAACGCTTAGGAGAGTGGCGCCACCTAGACATTCAAAAGAGTGGGCCAATAAAAGCTCAACTGCACTCATGAGTCGAACTGTTTGGATAGGCGAGGTTTCACCGCAGGGACGCAATTGGAATCCAATCAATGGTTTGCTTTCTGAGTTTGTTACAGGATCAGAATTGGGGGGGATTGATCAGGGCGGGGGATAAGAAATTGTTAGTGAATCGGTCACTGAGACATGGTTGAACTATCTCCAGATACCCGCCCCTGGAACAGTCAGCAAGCTGCATGGACAATGAGGGTGTAAGCTTTTGCAGATGACCATCTCCGGTGTGCTGCCCTTTCCATGTCCCTCTATTGAGTCCCAGTCCGACTTAAAAATGACCCCCTTCAAACATAGAACCGGGGGGGAGGCCGCACAGTTACAATGAAGCAGATTCGCAGTCTTAACACGTTGTGAAGCTACAATTGATATCGTTGTTTTCAGATGAAGTAGATCATTTTCCTTCAGCCCACAGAGGTTCCACAAAAATGCAAGCCCAGGCATGTTAAAAATGTACTTTAAAGGAGCTAATGGTAATACAACAAATGACCTTTATCCGACTTTTTGTCCCGCTGAATCAGCTGCCATCTATTCTGCACTCAGCAGCTAACACATCATTGTTTTGTGTCGACTGTCGGAACATTTTCACCCCATGACCTACATATCACTGTAAAAACATTTCAATCACATGAGCTCCCGCAATATTGTCCTTTAATCTGTTTTTAACTAAAAGGGCAGAAGCTTGCGTCTATTGGAACATTTTTTTTCAAACAGCACCCAGTATGAAAATTACAGTAGATGAAAAGCAAATATTTGAAGTCTCAAATAGGAAAGTTTCAAAGATCTACAGCATTGTAGGGGAGAGAGGGGTGTTTTTGGTTGGGATGCCTGCAGTATATTCAAGTATTATTATTAATTGGGATGAGAGAACATTTTTGGAAATGTTGTTGTCTTTAGAGCTTGCAATTCTATGAAAACTCTAAGTGTTTAGGATTGCTTTTAATGTCCCTTATTTAGTGATGTATTTTAATTATCACATTTTAATACTTAATTTAAAAAAAATACTTCAGCATCTCTTTAAACAATTGGCAACTCTTAAATCTACCAGTTGCATAGTTGTACATTTCATTTGAATCTGATGCAAAATTTCTCATAACGTGACTTCATTATCTTGTGAAAAGGAAGAAGTGGCAAGGACCGAGAAAGGAAAAATAGAAGCATGAGTCATGCCAAGGCACTCTTCCCCGTGCTCTGGTTATCATGTACATGACAGCTCTGGCAAAGCGTAAGGAGCAAATCAGCAGCCTAACTTCTCTGTTTTACTACTGCACATAGCACAAGTCTTCATTTCCAAATGAGCCAGGCTGTAATGGGCATGGAAGATAGTGCTGTTTTCAGAATAGAGAAACTTCTGTACTGTTGCAGAAAGCTTGCAGAGTTGAGCCAATTATCCAAGTTCAGAACTGAGAGAGTCAGAAACTGGTCTACATTTATGCCCCAGGGACTTAGGATCACTTCATTCCTATCAGACTCTATGGATAGTGCATAATCACATCAGTGTTCGGGTGCAAAATGAGGCCTCCCACGTTCTCAGTGACTCAGTGCCATTTTCATGTGTTTTTCCTGTACTATTGAATGCTGTTTCCATTCAAACAATCATCTAATGCCCTCTTGAACATCTCTACCATACTTCTGGACAATCCATTTCAGACCTAAACCATTTTCTCACCTCACATTTGCTACATTGTAAATTCCTTTCATCAGGGTGTTTTCACTTTCAATCCTTATATGAGAAGAAATACTTTCTCCATATATCCTCTATCCAAATTGTTCATGGTTTTGACAACTTCTCCTCAGCTTCCTAGGCAATTTTCCCTCCAAGGAGCCCAGTCCAAATGCTTCAATCTATCCTCATAATTGAAGTTGCTCTTCCAGCACAATTCTTGTAAATCTTTTCTCCACTCACAGAGTCATACAGAACAGAAGAGACCACTCAGCCCATCAAGTCTGCACCAACCTATCTACACTAATCCCACTCACTAACAATTGGCCCATGGCCTTTAATATTGTGACATTGCTCATCCAGGTTTTTTTTTAAAGGTTGTGAGGTTTCCGGTCTCTAATAACCTTCTAGGTAGTGCGTTCCAATTTCTCACCAATGTTCCCTCAAATCCCCTCTAAACTTCCTGTTCTTTACCTTAAAATTCTACCCCCTCATTATTGACCCTTCAACTAAGAGGAACTGCTGTCTTCTATCCACCATGCCCATACCCTTCATAATTTTGTACATGTCTATCAGGTCACTTCTCAACCTTCTCTGCTCTAAAGAATATAATACAAGCCTTTCCAGCCTCCCTTCATAGCTAAAATACAGCCAGGCAATCTCCTATGAATCTCTTCTGTAGCTCCTCCAGTGCCAGCACGTCCTTGTTATAGTGTGACAACCAGGACTGCATATATTACATAAGGTGTTGTCTAACCAATGTTTTGTACAGCTGCAACATCATGTCCCTAAATTTATACTTGATAAATGCAAGTGGCCCATATGCCTTCTTAATTAGCCTATTAATCTGTCTTAACACTTTAAGGGATCTGTAGACAAGTACTCCAAGATTAGATTTCTTACAGTGTGGAAACAGGCCCTTTGGCCCAACCAGCCCACAGCAAGCCTTCAAAGAGTAACCCACCCAGAACCATTTCCCTCTGACTAGTGCATCTAACACTATGGGCAATCTAGCATGGCCAATTAACCTGACCTACACATCTTTGGACTGTGGGAGGAAACCGGAGCACTCAGAGGAAGCCCACACAGACACAGGGAGAATGTGCAAACTCCACACAGACAGTCACCCGAGGCTGGAATCGAACCTGGGACCCTGGTGCTGTGAGGCAGCAGTGCTAACCACTGAGCTACTGTGCCATTACCCTGTTCCCCTGAGCTTCCAAGTGTCCTGCCATTTATTGGTTACTCCCTTGTCTTGTTACTTCCTCCAAAATGCATCACCTCACAACTGGTTACCTCGGATTACAACAGGATCTTGATCAGATGGGCCAATGGGCTGAGGAGTGGCAGATGGAGTTTAATTTAGGTGCTGCATTTTGGGAAAGCAAATCTGAGCAGGACTTATACACTTAATGGTAGGGTCCTTGGGAGTGTTGTTGAACAAAGAGACCTTGGAGAGCAGGTTCATAGCTCCTTGAAAGTGGAGTCGCAGGTAGATAGGGTAGTGAAGAAGGCTTTTGGTATGCTTTCCTTTATTGGTCAGAGCATTGAATGTAGGAGTTTGGGAGGTTATGTTGTGGCTGTACAGTGCATTGGTTAGGCCACTTTTGGAATATTGTGTGCAATTCTGGTCTCCTTCCTATTGGAAGAATGTTGCGAAATTTAAAAGGGTTCAGAAAGGTTTTACAAGGATTTTGCCAGGGTTGGGGGACTTTGAGCTATAGGGAGAGGCTGAATAGGCTGGAGCTGCTTTCCCTGGAGCGTCGAAGGCTGAGGGGTGACTTCATGGATGTTTCTAAAATCATGAGGGGCATGGATAGGATAAATAGACAAGGTCTTTTCCCTGGGGTGGGGGAGTCCAGAACTAGAGGGCATAGCTTTAAGGTGAGAGGGGAAAGATATAAAAGGGCCCTAAGGGGCAACCTTTCCATGTAGAGGGTGGTGCGTGTCTGGAATGAACTGCCAGAGGAAGTGGTGGAGGCTAGTACAATTACAGTACAAAAGGCATCAGGATGGGTATTTGAATAGGAAGGGTTTAGAGGCATATAGGCCAAGTGCTGGCAAATGGGACTATATTGGTATGGGATATCTTGTTGGCATGGACGAGTTGGATCAAAAGGTCTGTTTCCATGCTGTACATCTCTGTGATTCTAAATGCCATCTGTCACTGAACTACTCATCTGAGATTTGCAAGGATGTTGCCAGGATTGGGAAAATTGTAGCTGTGAGGTAAGGTTGAATAGGTTGGAGATGGTTCTTTTTGAACAGAGGAGACTGGGGTAGATTTTATTGAGGTATGCAAGATTGTGAGACACCTGAATAGAGTGGATGGGAAGATCATATTTCCCATAGAGAGCTAAGTGACTATGGAGGCATAGATTTAAAATAATTATGAGAAGAATTAGAAGGAAATGAGGAAAACGTTTTATACAGAGGATGTTAAGTATCTAGAATTCACTGTCAGAAAGGGTAGTAGAGGCAGAAACCCTCAATTCGTTTAAAAGTTGTCTGGATATGCACCTGAAGTGCTTTAATCTCCAGTGACATGGATTAAGTGCTGAAAAAAATCAGATGGGTGGTTTGTTTTCAATAAATGTTGATACAATGAGCAGAATGGCCTCCTGTGTCATAAATGTTTCTACTGACTTTAAAGGTTTGGAATATCTAAAGAGACCAAAGTGCCCTGATATGGGGAAAGGCCAAGGGTATGTGAGTTGCTCCTTAGAATAGTCAGCATATACACAATGTGATTAATACTCTTCCTTTGTGCTATAATAATTGTATAAAGCAGTGACCTCTTTAAAATATAAAATTCTTTAGAAAGCTTGTTGCAGCAGATGCTGAAAGGCTGTAGCCCTTAACTTGAGATGGAAAAATTTACATTGTCTAAGTGGGCACAAAAAAGAGAAGTTGGCTGCAGGGTTCTTCTACTTACAGCAGGAAGTGGTGTTACTTCACTTCCTGCAAATAGTTATCTTCCTTCTCAAGGGTGTCACAGAACATACAGATGCTCGGGATGCCTCTGGGTTTGCCCAGGCACAGTTCCCAGTGCGATCAATGGTCATGATTCCTGGTTTTCACTGTGGTAGCTCTGGTTTAAGTGCCAGTGGAAGACTGGTGTACTGCATACAAACTCTTTCTGTAGTTTAGATATACTTGGCATGGAAAAAGCATGGAAAAAGCTTTTCCATGCCAAAATGATTCCTGAAGAAGGGCCTGTGCCCGAAACGTCGAATCTCCTGTTCCCTGGATGCTGCCTGACCTGCTGTGCTGTTCCAGCAATAAAGTTTCAACATGGAAAAAGCTTTTACATGCAGTAATAGTGATCCCCTCCCGAGACCAGGATGTCTGATTTCAAGTCTCACTTGCCTCTGAACTGTGTCATAGCACACCTTATCTGTTTGATTAAAAATATCTATACTTGACACAGAGGAAGGGAGTTAAAAGTTCACTGGGTTGATTTCTGGGATGAGAGGGTTGCCCTATGGAGAGAAATTAAACAGTTATGGCCAATTTTCATAGAATCCCTACAGTATGGAAGCCCAACAAGTCCACACCAACCCTCTGAAGAGTATCCCACTCAGACCCATTCCACTACTCTACATTTCCTCTGACTAATACATCTAACCTACATATCTCTGAACACTATGGGCAATTTAGCATGGCCAATTCACCTAACCTGCACATCTTTAGCACTGTAGGAGGAAGCCCATGCAGACATGGGGAGAATATGCAAACTCCACACAAATAGTTGCCTGAGGCTGGAATCGAACCAGGTCCCTGGTACTGTAAGGCAGCTATGCTAACCACTGAGCCACAGTGCTGCCCCTTGGGGGTTGGAAGGAGAGGTGATATATCAGTGTAGTTTTAGATACTGAGAGGCTGTTTGGCTGATTAAAAGATTCTTGGACTACAGAGCATGGAAACAGCAACTTAAGGCTAAATTAAGGAAAAGCATTCTTCACTGAGGGCTTCAAGTCTTTGGAATTCACAAATGAAAGGGTTTATTCACATGGGACGCTCAGACCATGAATATGGCTTATTCCTTGCCTCAATTTTTATATTCTTCTGAAACATTACTTCAATGTATGATTCATTTTGACGATACTTACATAGGTGGTTAAAGTCATGACCATATCCAGTCAGTTTTTTCAGTGTTCCATGAACTGACATTTATGTAAGCCATTTTTGTTTTTCAGTGTGTCAACTTAAAAACCACCTGCAGCAAAGTTTTTGTCTTGAATGAGATAAAGTTAGGGTGGCACAGTGACTCAGTGGTTAGCACTACTACCTCACAGCACCAGGGAGCCAGGTTCACTTACAGCCTCGGGCAACTGTCTGTGTGGAGTTTGCACATTCTCCCCGTGTCTATGTGGGTGTGCTCTGGTTTCTTCCCACAATCCAAAGATGTGTAAGTCAGGTGAATTAGCCATGCTAAATTGCCCATAGTGTGAGATGCGTTAGTCAGGGGTAAATGTAGGGTTGGGGGATGGGTTATTTCTTTGGAGGGTTGGTGTGGACTTGCTGGGCCGAAGGGCCTGTTTCGTATGGTAGGGAATCTAATCTAATCTTAATGCATTGCAAACCTCTACTATAACTGTTCACTACAAGGCAAAAATACAAGGTAGGCAAAGGCATAAGTTACTTGTAAGGATGAAAGTTTCTAATATCATTGAAGAATTATTACTTCCAAAGCTCCTTTTTCTGAAACTTGAAATCAAGTTCAGCAGCTACAAAAGCTTCTGTAGCTGAATATGTTTGCCTATATTGTTGACTCAGCTGATTAACAGGATTTGGTACGAAGGAAAGACAGAGAGAATATACCTTGTTCCTCGCTAGTTCTATGATAACAGCATTTGCAGATTGCTCTGATCCCTGGCGGCGTTGTTCAATCCTGTAGTCCTGAATACTTTTCTTCGCATCCCATTTAAGAAGCAATAACTGCTCTCAACTTGAAATGGTTTTGCAATCTATCTTTATCACGACCAAAACAAACGGGCTAGCATGTGAATTTCAAATGACCCCTTGTTCCAAAGAAGTTAGATATGTCGAGGATCTTTTTCTGCCTCTTGTTCTGTCTGAAGTTTTGAATTCTCACATGGTTGGAATAGCCCCATGATGTTGTCTAAGTGTTCATTGAATTCTAAATGTTGTGATTGATGCTAAGATAACACAGTTCAATAGGCACTTAACCAATCCAATGAAATATGTGTTGATGTACAACTTCCATCTTGAAAGGACATTTTAAGACTTAACTCGAGGATTTTCTTTAAATTATAGCAGAAATGTTCTTTGAACAGTTTTTTGTAAATCTTCAAAATTCATGAAAAATCTTCAACATAGGAACTGCATAACTGTGACATTACCAAAAACTCTGGTAGTGTCCCTAGGATACTGCAGAAATTTCATGATTACCTACAAACTTTCTTTTAATTTTCTTTAGGCTGAATATTGGTTAGGCCATTTGATGTTTAAGAAGAAAGCATTGAGATAGCTCATACCAAAACCGAGTTCAGTGCATATCATCATAACTGAAATTAACACTCCAACATTAAAGTCCTTTCTGATTCATGGTGTTGTTATTTTGCAACAGGTGGAAGGATTAGCTTCTGGACTGTCAAAGAATGGATATAATTATTTGCTCACGAAAGGGAGTTGTGCTGTAATTACTTTGTTGGAATCATCTGTAGGCACAGAATTTTTTAAAAGGTTGTCATCCTCACAGCATGTAGTTTTCTACATTTGGATGAATTTGGAACCCTTATCACTTTGTGGGCAATTTAGTCTTTTATGAATTATAGATATGTGCATGTTAATCAGTCAATTTAAACACAAGAGCACTATCAGGTAGAAGCAGAATGATTTGGGTGCATGCCTGTCATTCCTCTTTTGATTTATTTTTCCCTTGAAAGAGAGCAGAGACAATAAATGGGTTCCCATGGGGAAGCACATAGTATTACTGAGACAGATACTGTAGCAGCTGGAGAGGAACAAGTGCCTGTGTCTCAATGGCCACAAAGGCTCCTGGACACCGAGTTACAAGCATCAACAAAGGAACCCAATAAGTTAATTGAGAAATATTCTGCAAAATTGTGCAAATGGAACTTTACAAGAACTTCCATGTACACTTCAGTTCAAGCTACTTACAATGAGCATGAAATGTAGCTGGTTTGTGCTGCAAATATCAACTTAATCTACCTATGATCAATTAAAAGGGAGTAAATAAGGAATTGTGAGCACTATTTAAAGCTGTGCTCAGCCTTCACCCTTAAGTTGTTATTTCAGGTTGGGGGATCTGGGCCAATGCTGGCAAATGGGACGAAATTAGGTTCGGATATCTGGTCAGCATGGACGAGTTGAACTGAAGGGTCTGTTTCTGTGCTGTACTTCTCTGTGACTCTATGACTCTATGATTTACAACAGGATCTTAATCAGATGGGCCAATGGGCTGAGAAGTGGCAGATGGAGTTTAATTTAGATAAATGTGAGGTGCTGCATTTTGGGAAAGCAAATCTTAGCAGGACTTATACACTTAATGGTAAGGTCCTAGGGAATGTTGCTGAACAAAGAGACCTTGGAGTGCAGTTTTATAGCTCCTTGAAAGTGAAGTCACAGGTAGATAGGATAGTGAAGAACGCGTTTGGTATGCTTTCCTTTATTAGTCAGATTACTGAGTACAGGAATTGGTAGGTCATGTTGCGGTTGTACAGTGCATTGGTTAGGCCACTGTTGGAATATTGCATGCAATTCCTTCCTATTGGAAAGATGTTGTGAAACTTGAAAGGGTTCAGAAAAGATTTACATGGATATTGCCAGGGTTGGAGGATTTGAGCTATAGAGAGAGAGGTTGAATAGACTAGGGTTGTTTTCCCTGGAGCGTCAGAGACTGAGGGGTGACCTTATAGAGGTTTCTAAAATCATGAGGGGCATGGATAGGATAAATAGGCAAAGTCTTTTCCCTGGTTTGAGTGAGTCCAAAACTAAAGGTTTAGGGTGAGAGGGGAAAGATATAAAAAAGCCCTGAGAGGCAACCTTTTCACACAGAGGGTGGTATGTGTATGGAATGAGCTGCCAGAGGAAGTGGTGAAGGCTAGTACAATTGCAACATTTAAAAGACATCTGGAGGGGTATATGAATAGGAAGGGTTTGGAGGGAAAAGGGCCGGGTGATGGCAGATGGGACTAGATTGGGTTGGGATATCTGGTCTGCATGGACGGGTTGGACCGAAGAGTCCAACTGTACATCTCTATGACTCTATGACTGTCTATATTATCTAGGAGAAAATGAGGACTGGAGAACAGAGTTGGAAAGTATGCTGCTGGAAAAGCACAGCAAGTCATGGAAGTGTCCAAGGAGCAGGAGATTCAACATTTCATGCATAAGCTCTTCATCAGGAATGTGGGGGTGGCAAGGGTGCTGAGAGATAAATAGGAAGGGGGTGGGGCTGTGGGAAGATAACTGGGAAGGCAATAGGTAGACACAGATGGGAGATGATGGTGATAGGTTGGAGCAGAGGGTGGAGCGGTTAGATGGGAGGAACATGGTCAGGTAGGACAGTTCAAGAGGGTAGTACACATTGAAGAGTTGGATCTGGGATGAGATGGGGGGGACAGGGAGATGAGGAGACTGGTGAAATCAACGTTGGTGCCATGTGGTTGGAGAGTCCCAAGGCCGAAGATGGGACATTTTTCGTCCTGGCATCACGTGGCTAGAATTTGGCAGTGGAGGAGGCCCAGGACTTGTATGTCCTTGGCAGAGTGTGACGGGGAGTTGAAGTGATCGGCCACAGGGTGGTGGGGTTGTTTGGTGCGTGTGTCCCAGAGATGTTCCATGAGTTGGCGTCCTGTCTCCCCAATGTAGAGGAGACCACATCAAGAGCAACGGACACAGTAGATGAGGTGTTTGGATGTGCAGGAAAATCTCTGCCAGATGTGGAAGAATCCTTTGGGGCTTTGGATGGAGGTGATGGGGGAGGTTTGGGTGCAGATTCTATACCTCTAATGGCAGCAAGGGAAGGTGTCGGAAGTGGAGGGTGGGTTGGGAGGTTGGGGTGGACCTAACGAGGGAATTGCGGAGTGAATGATTGCTGCAGAATGTTGATAAGGGTGGGGTGGGAAATATATCCTTGGTGGTGGGGTTTGACTGTAGGTGGCGGAAATGGTGGAGGATGGTACGCTGTATCCAGAGATTGGTGGGTGGAAGGTGAGGACCGAGGGGTTCTATCCTTGTTGGGGTTGGAGAGGTGGAGTTCAAGGTCGGAGGTTCAGGAAATGGAGGAAATGCGCTGGAGGGTATTGTTGACCATATGGGAGGGGAAATTGCAATCCTTGAAATAGGTGGACTTCTGGGATGTTCTGGAGTGGAATTGCACCTCTTGGAAGCAAATACACCAGACATGTCGGAAGAGCTCCCAGGACATTTTGTCAAGATGTCAGCAACCACCTTATCAACATTTATTCTGTAAATTGTCTAAGAATGTCCCATAAAGATGGTAATTACTACACTGTCATATCTATCAGAGGCAGTACAGGATTCACCAGAAGTGAATATTTGATCATGGAGACTTCTGGATCATGGAGAGTTCAACTTGATCTGGAAGGGAGTGACAGGAGGAGATGAGCTATGCATGCAGCAGCTGGGTGGGACAGTGGCTCAGTGGTTAGCACTGCTGCCTCAAGGCACCAGGGTCCCAGGTTCAATTCCAGCCTTGGGCAACTGCCTTCGTGGAGTTTGCACGTTCTCCCCGTGTCTGGATGCTCTGGTTTCCTCCCACAGTCCAAAGATATGCAGGTCAGGTGAATTGACCATAATAAATTGCCCATAGTGTTAGGTACATTATTCAGAGGGAAATGGGTCTGAGTTGGTTGCTTTTCTGAGAGTTGTTGGGCCAAAGTCAAAATCTAATCTATATAAGGTCAGGAAAAAACAGTGGGCTCCAGATTCATTGTGACTGACTCCAAAATTCAGTATTTATAGAGACCTTCCATGACCACTAACCATTAGGATACAGGGTCAAGCTGAGGAATGAGAGGAGGAGGAGAAGGATGCTGAGGAGCAAGAAATCTATAATCCACACTCAAATCATTTCAACCTCTTTTATATATAAAAAAATGTAAAAACCATCAATGTCAAAATTATCCAATTGCGATTGTTGGGACCTTCATTATTTAATTTTGATTTTTCTTATTTTCAGGTGGAACTGTGAGCTGTGAATTGAAGGTGATTTCGGACTGTAAGCAACAGCTTGATTTTGATTTTAGAAAGAAAGAGCAAACAAACTAATAGTTGTTTTTGGAACGTAGTCTGGGAAATAAAATTCAATTGATTATTGTTCAAAGACCACCATAGCTGTTTCAGTTCTGGAAATGTATTATGTTCAAAGGCTGGTAAATGCTGGGACATTAAAAGGGGCCATCACAGGGAGGTCAGTGCCAACCAGTCTACCAAAGAAATGTATGGAAACAGCAGAAAGCAAAACCAAAGTTTGAACCAGTTTAAATTGTGTTTTTAGACAGGAAGGCTTTGGCTGTGAACGTTGCTGGAAGGAATTTTGGTTGCTCTCTAGTTATCCTCCTATTATTGTTGTATTGAAAATTCGGAAGATTAAGAAATAAATTAGTATTCCTCACAGCCTACTGGTAGCTATTTGCATTGACCAGTCTCAACAGAAATTAAGCAAGATGCAATCCCATTTGCCTGTGATATCACACATCATTGAAACTGCTTAAGTGAACTGGCCAGTTATATCGCCTTTAGTTTTTCTGATAATTTACCCCTTAACTATGTCTATCTGTTTATAAATATGTGAGTAGGGCTACTCACATCAAAGAAGATTTGGTTTAAACCAAAGACATTAATTAGATTGCCTCATTGTTTAGTCTTGCTTTGTGAAAGTTTCAGTATTAATAATAAAATGATTAATTTTTGCTTCAGTATAAATTCAGTGACTGAGACCTATTATTTGTAAAGTCTGGTTAGGAACCACCAGAGCAATTTTGATGGTCATTGAATGGTTTAATTTTGCTGTATTACAAATACAGGAGGCTGATTTGATTTAGCTTGCTTCCCAATGTGATAACACAATAATCAATCTATTTTTGCAAGAACAAACAAACCATACAAACATGACACAACCAACAGTATTTACTGGGATTAAAATAGTCAAGCTGGTGATTATACAAAATGGCAATCCTAAAAGTATTTCCTTGAAATGTACCTGATTGACATCAGCATGTAAGGTAAGTGGCTGCTGAGAATCTGAAGAGGACAACAACACAATCAGGAGATTGTGGACAATGGCAGTTTCACCATAGACTGCAATGTTTTAGCACTGTCCTGAATAGCGTGGTCTGACTGGCTGACTGACATTGCAAACAAACTGATGGATTGACAGGAATGCTGTCATCAAGAGAGAGACCAGTGGATTTCTGTTTCTTAATTTCCAAGTCTCTATCTTAGGGGTGGCGAACTTTTTTGTGTGAGGGACCCATTTCAAACTTGTTTCTTGTTTGTGGGGCATGTGAGCAAATTTCAGGAAGACAACACATTAAAAGTATACCTTGCTACTAATCAAAACAACAAAAATGTGCATTTTTTACATTTGATGACTAACTTATTAGCTCACTTTCTCATCACCACATTGTACGCTGATTTTTGTAACACAGCAGATATTGGCTAATCAACTTGACAGAAAACTAACATCTATAATGCTGGGGACCTCACAAGAAGTCAGAAATAGATCATTTACTCGACACTTCTGGCTGAAGATGGTTGAAAATGAGTCAAACTTTTGCACAGACCCCATTGTTGGTGGTGGATTTATTTGAGGACCTTCCTCCAGTTACTTCTTTTGTCCACTGCTATTCATCACTAGATGTGGCTGACTACAGAAATTAGATTTAATTAATTGGTTCTAGGATCATTTAGCCCTGACTATGCTGCTTATGTTATTTGGGCATGCAAGTAGTTCAGTGTTGCAGCTTCACTAAGTTGAAACTTCATTTTTATGTATGTGTGGATTGCTTCTGTTAAGTCATAGAGTCATAGAGATGTACAGCATAGAAACAGACCCTTTGATCCAACTCGTCCATGTCGACCAGATATCCTAACCTAATCCAGTTCCATTTGCCAGTATTTGGCCACTATGCCTCTAAACCCTTCCTGTTCATATACCCATTCAGATGCCTTTTAAATGTTATAATTGTAACAGCTTCCACCACTTCCTCTGGCAGCTTACTCCACACACGCACCACTCTCTGCATGAAAAGGTTGTCCCTGGAGGTATCTTTTAAACTTTTCCCATGTCACCCTAAAACTATGCCCTCTAGTTCTGGACTCCTCCAACCCAGGGAAAAGACCTTGTCTATTTATCCTATCCATGCTTCTCATGATTTTAGAAACCTTTATAAGGTCACCCCTCAGCCTCCAATGCTGCAGGTAAAATAGCCCCAGCCTATTCAGCCTCCCCCTATAGCTCAATCCTTCAACCCTGGCAACATCCTTGTAAATCTTTTCTGAACCCTTTCAAGTTTAAAAACATTCTTCTGATAGAAAGATCAGAATTGCACACAACATTCCAAAAGTGGTCTAACCAATGTCCTGTATAGCCACAACATAACCTCCCAACTCCTATACTCAATGCTGTGACCAATAAAGGAAAGCATACCAAATATCTTCTTCACTATCCTATCTACCTGCTACTCTTTCAAGTAACTATGAACCTACACTCCAGAGTCTCTTTGTTCAGCAACATTTCCCAGGACCTTACCACTAAGTGTATAAGGCCTGCTCTGAATTGCTTTTCCAAAATGGAGCACCTCACAATTTTCTAAATTAAACTCCATCTGCCACGACTTGGCCCATTGGTCCATCTGATTAAGATCCCATTGTATTCTGAAGTAACCTTCTTCGCTGTTCACTATATCTCCAACTTTGTGGTCATCTGCAAACTTACTAACTACACCTCCTATGTTCACATCCAAATCATTTATATAAATGACAAAAAAGCAGTGGACCCAGCACTGATCCTTGTGGCACACCACTGGTCACAGGACTCCAGTCTGAAAAGCAACCCCCCACCACCACATTCTGTCTTCTATCTTCAAGCCAGTTCTGTATCCAAATGGCTAGTTCCCCCTGTATTTCATGACCTTTTGCACTTCTCATTGAACCAGACTTAGTGCCCTGACTTGATGGTAATGGTGGAGTGGACGGTGTGCTAAGCCATTGAGGTTGCAGATGGAGATTGCAATATTACAGCTGCTGTTAGCCCACAGTACATCAAGATGCCCAGGTTTGAGTTGACTTATTAGTTCAACGTCTGTTCCATTTAGCAAAGTGATATATCACATAAAGCAATGTAAGATATTCTCAAAAGGAAGATGGGACCTCTCTCCCACCAATACTTTAAAGTACAGGTGCATCCGCAACAGATAGATTGATTCAAGAAAGTTACATAGGTTTTTATCTGTCTTCATGGTTTTTTCATCTACTGCTGCAGTCTAGCAACTCTGTCCTTCAGAAATCAGCTAGCTTGATTGGTAGCAACACTATCAAGCCACTGTTAGTGATGGAATTGAAGTCTCCCACCCAGAGTATGTTTTGTGCCCTTGTCAATCTCAGCATTTCCTTCAAATTGTGCTCAGCAAAAAGGAGTATTGATTCATTTGCCAAGAGGAGGAGGCTTCTCACTGTGTTTGACCTGATTCTGTAAGATTTCATAGGGTCCAGAGTCAATGTTGATGACTACCAGGGCAATTCTGTCCTGAATATAAACCACTGGGCCACTATATCTGCTCAGGGATGGTGATGGTGTGGCTGGACATTGTCAACAAGATACAATTCTGAGAGTGTGACAATGTCAGATTGTTGCTTGACTACGCTGTGAGACAGCTCACCTAATGTCAGCACAAACCTCCAGATGTTGGTAAGGAGATCTTTGCCATGACTGGGTTTGCATGTTTCATTTCTATTGCTTAGTGTGATATTGGGTGGTCCACAAATGTTAATTCCTTTTTTTTTCAGATATTTTCAGTTTTATGATGCAACTAATTGGCTCGCTAGGCTATTTCAAAGGGAATTTAAGTGTCAACCACATTCCTCTGAGTCTGGAGTTACATGTAGTCCAGACCAGGTAAGGATGGCAGATTTCCTTTCTATTGGGCATTTGTGAACCAGATGGGTTTTAGTACAATTTTAGGAAAATGATTTCACAGTCATCATTAGACAAGCATTTAATTCCATCTGCTGTGTTGGGACTCAGAACAAGGATTAACCTGTACCCCTGCATTACTGGACCATTAACACTGCCACTACACCCACTGCTGAGATTAGACAAGTGTGCAGTGAAGGCAGTTTAATTTAAATGGGAAATTGTAACCACAAATAACAAAAGAGCTCACACCAGAAAGGTTATCCAGTTTCTTGGATTCAGGCTAGTGTTGTGCAAAGTGTTTGGAACTTTAGTGTGTGGGATGATGGTTCTTTTGCCACCAGTACAACCCATGACCACGCCCAAAAGAAAACTCAGTTGCTGAATCCGTGGGAGCCACATGTCACTTTTCTCTGGAAGGTTTGATGCTATTTAAGTGCAATCAGGCACTTGTCAGTGTCAGGGCTCCCACATAAGACCCTAACTAACCCTGGTGACCTACTTTTCCCTTTCCAGACTGTCAATTCAAATGCACACTCTCCTTCGTTTGAGGCTATGCCTGTGCTCTCTTCAGCCCTCTCAGTTCATTTCTGAACTCTTCTCCATCTCCATTTTATCACTCTTTGAGGCCCCATTTGTTGTCCAAATGATTGAACATTGTTGCACATCGTGAATAAGATCTATAATTCCTAGTCACAGTATTCAGGAAGAACTGAGACCAGTCCCAAGGGGAGGAAGAGTATTGATACTAACAGCAGAGGTTAGCAATCACAATCTGGGGGACCAGGGGTGTGTGGAGCTACGATTAGTAAATGTGGACGCGCAAACAATATTCAAAAGCATAAATGTTTGCTGTGCTTTTACTCTTCCATTTTTAAAATCAGATTAGGAACTTCAGTGTAACTAAAGTTATTTAGTTAATAAATCAGTTTGACCACATATAACTTTTATTACTTTATGAATTATGCTGTGCTGTGAGTAGACACAATGAGTGATAAGTGTTGGATGCTCTGACTGTCATTTGTAGGAAATCAATTAAAGAAACAACAATAATAATTTATAACAGTGTGCAGAATGCAGCAATAGCCTTAAGCTGTGTCACGGGGGACAAGCAAGAGAGATACTGGCAAGAACATCATATAGAGCAAATATATATGTTTATGACCTGTGCTGAGTTACGTAAGAAAATAGGAACAGGAGTAGGTTATTAAATCTTTCCAACTTGTTCTCCATTTAGTTTGATTATTACTAAAATGTATCTAAGTTCCATTTATCTGTTTGGATACAGTATTCTTTAATAACTGCCGAATAAAATTTGTCGCTTATTTGACTGCAACAAAAATCAAACTGTTCTTAGGGAAAGGGTGAAAATTAGACTGTGTTCTCACTTGGCAGTAATGACTGATAAGAAGTAACAGTGTATGCATTAGGCAACCATGCAACGAAAATTATCTACAATGAATTCTACGGTCAAATTGCACAGTTACCAAGTTTGGAACTTGAGGTTCAGACATTTTGAGTGGATGCCAGCTGGATACTTTGGAGCCATATCCAAAATCCAACCTTCATGACAGGAATGATAAAGAAGGAAACACTTAGGGAGGTGAAAATACTCTCGTCCCCAAGTTGTTGTTTGCTTTTAAAAATTAGTAATACTTTGGTTAAGTTAAACATTAGCCTCTTAACGCAATTTTGAATTCTACAACTTAAGTTTTGCTCTTTTATTCAATACATTTACCCTTTAAAATGACTTAGAGCCAATGAAATAACTCCACAGAGGCCAGTATCCTGTCACCATGCCATCATTTGTCTACAAGTGAAGAGTCCATGACACTGATCCAGCTCTGTCAGAGCCAGCTCTCAGAATGAAGGGAATGTCTGACTCTCCTGTTCTTATTTGTCAGCCAGGACTCCCTGATTGGGACTGTTAATCTGATCCAATCAGGAAAATCATATTCTATGAGGCCTACGTGCTGACCTCGTTATAATCACTTCAGCCAGGGTACAGTTATTGCTGCCTGATCAGACCTTTCAAACTAAAGGATCACTGAGAACAAGCATCAAAACCTGGCTCATTGGTTAGAAATATACAGTCGCCAATGGCCCTGTGAAATTGAATTACTGAGCATTTTGGACCCTAGATGCAATTTGAGGAGCTGCCTGGCGTCATTATGACTTTGTTATTTCCAGAACAGAAAATTTTGGGTTTATTATTTTGTGGATACTCTGTCCTGATACTGCCTGAGGCTCGCTCTTTCTGGTTATGAACCTATGAGGAAGGAATTGGAAAGCATGAATCTTCTGTATATGCTGCAGTTTCTAACTGCAGGATCTCCTGTAATTTTGTTTTCCAGAGGTTTGTTGCTCCCAGCCAGCCTAACAGACTGACCAGATGTCCATTTGTGAGTGGAAGAGAGGGAGGGGAAAATAGACTTATGGGGTCATACAACACAGAAACAGACCCATTACTCCTATCCGTGCGGACCAAGTTTCCCAAATTAAACTAGTCCTTCTTGCTTGAGTGGCCTATGTTTCTCTAAACCTTTCCTATTCATGTACCTATTGAAATGTCTTTTAAACGTTGTAACTGCATCCATCACTTCCTCTGGCAGTTCATTCCACATACAAACCACCCTCTGTGTAAAACATTTGCCCCTCAGGTCCCTTTCTCCTCTCACCTTAAATATATGCCTGTAGCTTTGAATTCCCACACCCTAGGGAAAAAACTTTTTGGATTCACTTTATCTAAGTTCCTCATGATTTTATAAACCTTGATCTCCTACACTCCAGTGGAAAAGTCCCAACCTATCCAGCCTCTCCTTGTAACTCAAGCCCTCCAGTCCTGATTCAGATTTACATCCTGGTAAATCTTTTCTGATTCTTCTCTAATTTAATAACATCCTTTCTATAGCAGAGTGACCCAGAACTGTAAACACTACTTCATCGGTAGCCTCACCAATGTCCTGTACAGCCACAACATAACATCTCAACTCCTATACTCAATGGTCTGAGTAATGAAGGCAAGTGTGCTAAATGCCTTCTTAAGCTACCTGTGACTTTTAAAGAATTAAGTACCTGAACCCCTAGTTCTTTCTGTTTGACAACACTCCCCAAGGCTATACTATCAACTGTATAAGTCCTACACTTGTTTGTTTTACCAAAATGCAATTCCACAAATTTATTTAAATTAAACTCCATCTGCCACTCCTCAGCCCATTGGCCAATCAATCAAGATCCCTTTGTAATCTTAGATAGCCTTCACTGTCGACTATGCCATCAATTGTGGTGTCACCTGCAAACTTACTAATCATGCTTCCTAAATTCTCATTCAAATCATCTATATAAATGACAAACAAAAGTGGATCCAGCACCAATCCCTGTGGAACACTGCTGGTTACAGGCCTCCAGTCTGAAAAACTGAAAATCTGACAAAAGTCCTTCAACACTGTCCTCTGTCTGCTACTGCCAAGCCAATGTTTTTATCTAATTGGCAAGCTCTCCCTGAATCCCATGTAATCTAACCCTACCAATTATCTACCATATGGAACCTTGTCAAAGACTTTATAAAAGTCTATGTAGACAACATCTATTGCTCTGCACTGAACGTTTTTGGTTACATCCTCCAAAAACTCCCTCAAGTTCTGAGACATGATTTCCCATGTACAAAGCCATGCTGACTATCCTAATCAGTCCCAGCCCCTAGTTCTTGTGGGGAGCAAAACTGGGTCAGGAGGAGAACGGAGTGCATTGGGGTGGGTTTAAGGTCAAGATGAGAAGTGCTTGTTTGTAACGCAGGTCAGGTAAATTGTAGAAGTGCAGAGACCTTCTTTTAAGTTTACATTGAAACAAAAAGCTGGAAATATTTTGGTCAAATAGCCCTTGTGGGGAAAGAGAGAGTCAAGGTTAATGTTTCAGTTTATGACTTTTTCTCAAAACGGTAAAATGTTAGAGAGAGAAAATCTGTAAATAGTGAAAGCAGACAAAATAAATATTGAAGGGTCTATGTGTTTGTGCCTCAACACTAGGGGGAGCACATGCAGTACTTGCAGAGATGCAGTGTCCATGTTACTGCCAAAACTGCTAGCTGGCTGCTTTAAAACAAAATAAATTGTTGTCACAACTAATGATAAAGTCCAAGTTCCCCATTTTTAGTCCATTACATATGCTGATATCTAGTCTATTTTCATTTATCAAGTGATTTTCATGTAAAGCATGCTTCTGATAATTCAGTGAGTGAAGCTATATAATCAGGAAATGAGGATTTCCAGAAAAATAATTAATGTGCAGTACTGATTATAACATTCACTTTAAGTGTATGTTTTGGGTTAGTATTCTGCCTGTCTCAGCTTTGAATATATTTCACAATCCAACCTCTTTAGTCCTGTGTGGTAAAGTTCATAAGATACAGGAGCAGAATTAGGCCGTTCGCCCCATCAAATCTGGTCTGCCATTTGATCACGGTTGATATGCTCTTCACTCCAATTTTCCTGCCTTCTCCCCATCATCTTTCAACCCATTACCAATTAAAAATCTGTCTAATTCCTCCTTAAATGTACTTACTGTCCCAGCATCCACCACAATTTGGGGTAGCGAATTTGACAGATTCATACTCCTTTGGGAGAAATAGGTCTCGCTTCAACTCTGTTGAAAATTTGCTGCCCCTTATCCTAAGACCTCTTATCCTAGAATGCACCAGAGGCTGAAGCATCTGCTCCACATTTGTATTATCCATGCCTTTTCTCATCTTGAATATCTCAATTTGATCTCCCCACATTCTTCTAAATTCCAGAGATTATAGGCCTAAACTGTTTCATCTCTCTTCATATGACAAACTCCTCATCTAGTGAACTTCTGCTAAACTGCCTCCAATACCACTATATCTTTTCTCAAAATAGACGATCAAAACTGTGCACAATACTCTAAGTGTGGCCTCACCAATGCTTTGTATCATTGCAATGATACTACCTTACCTTGATATTTTATTCCTTGAGTTATAAAAGCCAACACTCTATTTGCTTTCTTTAGTATCAGCTGTACCTGCATGCTGGTTTTCTGTGACTCATGAATGAGGACACCCAGAAGTCTCTGTATCAGAGCACCCAAAGTCTCTCTCCACTTAGATAATAGATCGTCTTCCCATTTTTCTGACCAAAATGCAAGGCACGTTAAACTCCGTCAGCCACATTTTGGCCCAGTCTCCTAACCTATTATTGTAAGGTTCTTATTTCCTCATTGCAATTTATCGTCCTGCCTATATTTGCGCCATCCACACATTTGGCTCTAGAGCCTTCTATCTCTGTATCCAAGTGGTTAAAGTAGATTGTAAACAGCTGGGGCACAAGGACTGAACCCTGTGACACCCCACTACTAACTCTTGCCATCCAGAAAATAACCATTTTTCCAACTCTCTGACTTCTGTCCATCAGCCAGCTACCTATCTAAGCTAATAAATAACCCCGAGTCCCATATGGTCCAACCTTGTTAATTAACCTTTTGTGCAGCACCTTATTAAATGCCTTCCAGATGTCCAGATATGTTACATCTATGGTGTCTCCATTATCTACTTTGCTTTACATCTTCAAAGAACTCTATCAAATTATGATTTGCCCTTCATAAAACCATGCTGACTCTGATGGATAATGGACTTTCCAAATGTCCTGATATTGCTTCTTGATAATTGATTCTCATGCTTTCCCAACAACAGATGGAGTTTAATTTAGATAAATGTAAGGTGTTGAATATTGGAATGGCAAATCAGGGCAGGACTTATACACTTAAATGTTAAGGTCCTGGGGTATGTTGCTGAACAAGTAGAACTTGGAGTGTAGGCTCATAGTTCCTTGAAAGTGGAGTCGCACATAGATAGGATAGTGAAGAAGACGTTTGGTATGTTTTCCCTTATTGGTCAGTGCACTGAATATAGGAGTTGGGAGGTCACATTGCGGCTGTACAGGACATCAGATAGGCCACTGTTGGATTATTGTGTCTGGTCTCCCTCCTATTGGAAGGATGTTATGAAACGTGAAAGGGTTCAAAAAAAATTTACAAGGATGTTGCCAGGATTGGAGGATTTGAGTTATAGGGAGAGGCAGAATAGGCTGGGGCTGTTGTCCTGAAGGGTTAGAAGCTGAGGGGGTGACCTTATAGAGGTTTATAAAATCATGAGAAGCATGGATAGGATAAATAGACAAAGTCTTTTCCCTGGTGGGAGAGTCCAGAACTAGAAGGCATAAGTCTAGGGTGACAGGGGAAAGATATAAAAGCGTCTTACGGGCAACCTTTTCACACAGAGGGTGGTGAGTCTATGGAATGAGCTGCCAGATAAAGTGGTGGAGGCTGGTCCAATTACAACATTTAAAAGGCATCTGGATGGGTATATGAATAGGAAACATTTTGAGTGATATGGGCCAAATGCTGGCAAATGGGACTAGATTAGGTTAGGATACCTGGACGGCATGTACAAGTTGAACTGAAGGGTCTGTTTCCATGTTGTGTATCTTTATGAGTCTATGAGTCGATAACTGATGAAAACTAACTGGTCTGTAATTTCCCACATACTGCCTACCTTGCTTTTTGAATAAAGGCATTACATTAGCATTTTTCCAATCCATTGGAACTTTTCCTATGTCCAGAGAATTTTAGAATATTGTATAATGGATCCACTACCTCCGTTGACACTTCCTTTAATACTCTAGGATGTAGGTCATCAGGCCCAGGGGACTTGTCTGCCCAGAATCCTAATACTTTGCTGAGTACCTTTTCCCTATCAATATTGATTATTCTAAGTGTGGAAGTTTGACTCTCAACTCCAGACAACACAAAGTTCAGTTCAAAAGTAGATGCTTTATTTCTGAATAGCCGGTGAGAGATTCTGTGTGACAACAAAGGAATCTCATAGCCTTCTTGTGGTGACACCCCTTGATGAATCTCTGAATTTTCCATGCAAGCTGTGTATTTTATATCTTATTTGGGTATGAGAAATACAGCAGTCTTAAAGTCACATGGCTGATTGCTTTCATGTTGTTTAAGACAGGTATTTCAAGATCTTACAATGCCCGGTATTTGCTGACTTCCTGTCGCAAATAGCGAGTGGTTTACAGGAGCTGGTTATTGCATTATTCTTAATCGTATGTTAATGGGTAAGGGATTTAGATAATAGGATTTTTGTTTTGTTCCCATTGTTGGTCTTCACATACCCTTGTTAATAGGTAAGGAAGTATGTTAATAGGGACAGGAGGCAGTTAATAAGATCTATAACCAAGGCTATCAGTCTTGTCCAGGGAGGACAAACACCTTTGCCTGGGGCTGAAAGTAAAATCCACATGTCTGGTTCCAGACCATTTAGCAGTTTGGGGATAGCAGCCAGATCCCCACTGTGATTTCCAGTCTCACTCTGTTAGAGGACAGGCACTCAATCAAACCTGCAGTGAGTCAGTTCATTGGAGATCCTTAACCCTTGAATTTCCAATACATCATCATAAGCAAGTGAATATAAATTTCTTTTCTTTTGTAGTTCTCAAACTTCTTCAAAGTTCTACTGTTTCTATTTCCTCTGACTTGCTGTTCCAACAGGTATGGCACTATTGTCCTTCACCGTGAAAATTGAGACAAAGTATTGATTTAGCAGCTCTGCCATTTCAGTGTTCCCCACTATGAGGTCTCCGGTTTGATCTTCCAAGAGGGCCAACATTCACGAAAGCGACTCTCTTCCCTTTTAAGTGCCTATAGAAGATTTTGCTATCCTTTTTGATATTTTGTGCTAGTTTTCTTTCGTAATTTACCTTAGGTCTTTTTATTAATTTTTTAAATCTTCAAGCCTGCAACTAGCCTTTGCAATATGGTACATCTTAGTTTTTGAAGAATTCCATAGGTCCATGACTGTTTGAGAGAAAATAAAACCCTCCCCCTCTCTGACTTAAATGTGCAATCTCCTACTCTGAGATTATACCCTCCCATTTTAAGTGCTCTCAAAAGAGGAAATATCCACTCAGCATCTATTTTCTCAAGTTCCTTAAGAATTGTATACATTAAAATATGGCACCTCTCATCCTTCTAAACATTAATGAGTGCAGACTCAAATCTATTCAGCTCCTCCTCAAAAGAAAATCCCACCATGCTTGGGATCAAAGTGTGAATCATCAACTCTGGACTGCCTCCAATGCCAGTATATCTTTCATCAGATAATGGAAACAAAGCTGTTGCCAGTGTACTAGGTATGCTCTAATCAGTGCTTGTATAGCATTAGCATAACTTCCCTCTTTAATATGCTCCATTCACTTTAAAATGAAGGCTAACATTTCATTTCACTTCCCCGCTGTCTGATAAACTTGTATGCTAGCTTTTTGTGATTCATATAGGAGGACTACCCTAATCCCTCTGTGTTGCAGCTTTCTGAGTCTAGTCATTTAAATAGTAGTCAGCTTCTCTATTTTCCTGCCAAAGTGCATAATCTCACATCTTTTACATTCTGTTTCATCTGCTAAGTTTTTGCCCACTCATTAAATCTGTCTATATCCCTTTATAGACTCTCTGTGCTGTTTTCATCACTAGCCTTCCCACCTATTTTTGTATCATCCACAAACTTGATGATAGTACATTCATGTACATCATCCAAGTCATAATATATATTGTAAATAATTGTGATCCGAGCACTGATTCACCAGTAACAGGTTGCCATTCTGAAAATCCCCCCTTGTCCAAATTCTCTATTATCTTCTATTTGTGTGTCAATCCTCTATCCATCCTAATATATTGTCCCCAAAACAATAACAATCACACAACGACCTGATGAAGAAGTAGCGCTCCAAAAGCTAGTGTTTCCAAATAAACCTTTTGGACTATAACCTCGTGTTGTGTGATTTTTAACCCAAAACAATAGGCTTTCATCTTACTATGTAACCTTAAGCAAACACTACCTTTTTCAGCTTATTGTTAACTCTTTTTTGTCTCCTTTCCTTTTAAATAAGTGTGTTAACATTTGCAGTTTCCCACTTCTCTGGGATTTTTCCAGCCTGGTAAGATTCCATTCTTGAAAGATTATTTTCTAAGTATACACTATCTCTGTGGCTGCTTTCTTTAAATTCCTAGCATGCAATCCAAACAGTATGGGAACATATTAACTCTTAGCTCAATTCATTCTGGTTAGTACTAGTTAATTAGTACTTTTAATCCTAGCACTTTTCTCCAATGAGAGTTACTGTATTTATTTCCTCTTCCTATTTTGCCCCTTGATTTAGTGGTTTTGGAACACGAACAGCAAAAACTGATGCAAAGTATTTATTGAATTCCTCTGTCATTTCATGGTCTCCCATTATTATTTCTTCAGACCCATTCTGTAAGGATCTTCTGTTCACTTTGGCCTCTTTTCTTTTTAAAGAAGCTATACTTTCAATTTTTATATTACTTGATAGTTTACCCTTAAAGTGTATTTCTCCCTGTATATAATTTTTTGGCTATCTTCTACTGGTTTTTGAAACTTTTCCAATGCTCTGGCTCAGCATTAAACTTTGCCACATTATATATTCATTTCTTTCAGTTTTGTGCTATCTGTAATTTTCTTTGTCAACCAGGTTGTTTTATCACCTTCCCAGAATTTTATTTCCTTACTGGGATTCATCTTTATTGTCAGACATGAAGGAAAATGTCAGCCATTGTTCAAATGATTTTTTTCTTAAAGTTCTGTGCACTTCAGCTAACCGTTCACCTGACCTCCTGCTCAGACCCCAGCTCCCCAACATGAAATCCAAAGTTCCTTGAGGTTAATTTGTACATTAACTTTGTACAAATGTGTTTGCTTTGGATCATCTTGGTGTACAGCAGCTCCCACATGCTGTATACATTATCCATCCAGACATCACAATCATATGTAATTTAATTTATTTATTAATTACTTAACTATACCCTTTCTTTACATTTTATTGTAAATTTTGTTACATCAGTATCAATCTTAAACTTAACAACTTTTCATACATGTTTTAGATTCTTCTCAAAATGGAAACAATTTCTCAGCATCTACCTTGTCAAGCCCCTTAAGAATCTCAATTCGATCACTTTTCATTCTGGTAACCTCCAGTAAATATACTTTCAACTTGCTCAGTCTCTCTCATCTGGACAACCCTGTTGTTCCAGAGAACAATCTAATAAAATTTTCTGTACTGCTTCCAATATATCCTCCTAAAATATGGAGAGCAAAATTGCACTCTTGGTGTTGTCTCATCAAAACTCTGCACAGTTGCATCAAGATTTCTTTGTGCTTGACTCCAATCACTTTTTGGTGGAAGTGAGTACTGCAGATGCTGGAGATTAGAGTCAAGAGAGCAGTGCTGGAAAAGCACAGTAGGTCAGGCAGCACCCGAGAAGCAGGAAAATCAATGTTTTGGGCAACCAATATTCCTGATGAAGGGCTTTTGCCTGAAACATTGATTTTCCTGCTCCTCGGATGCTGCCTGACCTGCTATGCCTTTCCAGCACCACACTCTTGACTCCAATCACTTTTTATTAAAGCCAAGTTGTTATTTGTCTTGCTAATTGCTTGCTGTACCCTCCTGACTTTCTGAATGTCTTATACAAGCACACACAAATCTCTCTGAATATTGGCATGTACAAGTTTCACATCTTTAAAAATAATTCTAATTTTCTACTTTTATGACCCAAAGTGAATGGTCTTCAAATTCTCAAAATTATACTTATGCACCAACTTGATTCCCAATCACTTAACTTGTCTAGAGCTCTTTGCTGCCTCTCTGAGACCTTCTCATAACTTACATTTCCACAAGGCTATAGGATGATAATTATTGATATGATCATTTTAAAGTATGTACATTATAATTTGTTTGGGTTTTCTGTGCAGTGGTAATTCTTAGCCGTTGACATTGCAACATAAAATAACATAAATTTCAGCACTTGTGTTCGCATCAGTTTCTACAAAGTTTCATGGACTGGGGAGGGAGTGGGGAGGGAGTAATTTGGACCCTTCTTTTTAAAGACCCTCTTGGTGAATTGAAACAAATATTTTTACTTTTTAGTACAGAGCTTTTACATTCCAATTAAAATGTAGTACTGCTCAAAATTAAGAAGCCAATTACAAAATTTCTTTAAGCGACAGAATCAATGATTTTATGCCTTTGTAACCCCAAGAAAAGTAAAAAGGAGAATGTACCTAGTACAAACCAGAATAATAAAAACTATGCAGTTAAAAAGCACTGAGAAGTCCTTGAGATGTTAGAGTTTTAACCTGGGACCACAGTTGTTTAATTATTGACTGGTATCCTTAGCAATGACACATTTTGTTGTGAATGGCTGTTTCTTCAATTTGTTTTTTTTTCACTCGGAGTTGTTTTCAAGAGCAGGAACAGAGAGAGAAAAAGAGTCTTTCTCTCCTTGCTTTTACCAGTTCATGATTCTTCTTTGCTCTGCTGCTCAAATGTAAATGTTGAAATAGGTTCATTCATGGCATCCCATTTCTAACTTCATTGTATTCTAGCAGGTAAACATTGATATCAAATATACACCACAGAGGAGGTGATGGCCTCATTGTATAATCTCTCAACTTCTCATCCAGAGACGCAGCAAAAGGTCTGGGAATCCTCGTTCAAATCTTACCATGGCAGATGGTGGAATTTGAATTCAATAAAAACCTGGAATTAGGAATCCAATGATAACCATGAAACAATTGTTGATTGTCAGAAAAAACCACTAATGCCCTTTAAGAAAGGAAATTGCTGTCCTTACCTGGTGTGGCCATGTGTGATTTCAGACCCCAGCAATATGGTTTAGTCTTAAATGCTCTCTGGTCATTTAGGGATGGGGCAATAAAGCTGACCTAGCCAGTGACACCCACACAAATTTAAAAAACTTATCAGTCAACATTTGCTGCTCCAGTTATCCTCTCTTGCAGTTTCTGTTCCTCAAAACAAGACTTCACGTTTAATTTCTCCTGTCCTATGTGAAAACTGCTCTTTTCATTCTGTAAGCTTACTGTGAAGGTGTTTATTAATCATATCTCTAGCTCTAGCCTGAAATCCTTAGCCACCTTTGCTGGTCCTTTCTCCGCTTCTTTTAAAACTATCAGCCCAACTGCTTTGTGTTTAGCCCTAACACTTTGTGATTCCGATGGCCTAATTCATGTGACACTTCCTGAGCCATGCCATCCTCAAGGGCTTTTTTCTGCTGCCTCTAGGGCCTCTGAACTTCTCTTAATTCCCATCTTCTTTGCCACTTTCTACTGACTTAATTCACATGACCCTTCTTCACATGACCTTCTTCACCCATTCCAACCATAAAAGTTTGTTACATCCTGTGGGGCTTCCAAATCTCTTCCAGTTCCCGACCTTTCTGCTGACTGGTGCCAGCTTCCTCCAGCCTCTCTGAGATGCCCTTCTCAACTGAAAGATGTGTTTGGTTAGCAGACAGATCACTAGGTTTGGAACTACTGACAATGTTAGGAGAAATCCATGAATTAAACTTTGACCAGTGGCATCTCTGTACATTTTTCGGTGTCATCATCTGCCATGGTAAGATTTGAATGAGGAATCCCAGACCCTTTGCTGGGTCTCTGGATGAGCAGTTGGGAGATAATACAATGAGCTGAAAATGTGTTGCTGGAAAAGCGCAGCAGGTCAGGCAGCATCCAGGGAACAGGAGAATCGACATTTCGGGCATAAGCCCTTCTTCAGGAATGAAGAAAGTGTGTCCAGCAGGCTAAGATAAAAGGTAGGGAGGAGGGACTTGGGGGAGGGGCGT
>NC_057713.1:49700816-49720226 GCF_004010195.1 Chiloscyllium plagiosum
GACCTCTCCGCCCCCACCCCCGTCTGGCCTATCACCCTCACCTTGACCTCTTTCCACCTATCACATTTCCGACGCCCCTCCCCCAAGTCCCTCCTCCCTACCTTTTATCTTAGCCTGCTGGACAAACTTTCCTCATTCCTGAAGAAGGGCTTATGCCCGAAATGTCGATTCTCCTGTTCCCTGGATGCTGCCTGACCTGCTGCGCTTTTCCAGCAACACATTTTCAGCTTTGATCTCCAGCATCTGCAGACCTCACTTTCTCCTCAAAGATAATACAATGAGTCCATCACCTCCTCTGTGGTGTATATTTGATATCGATGATTACCTGCAAGAATACAATGAAGTTAGAAATGGGATGCCATGAATGAACCTATTTCAACATTTACATTTGAGCAGCAGAACAGAGAAGAATCATGAGACCAGTGGCATCAGCATGCTGGAATTTAACTTACTTTCAAGTTGAAAAACATTGCACTTTCCCTACTAGCAAGCTCTGCTGACACCCAGTGTCTCATAAAAAATGCTGAGTTCTCTCTCTGGCTGTTTTTACAGCCAGTGTTTACAATTTCTTTTGACACAAACCCCCAATAGATATCCAGGCCAGCAGTCACGCCTGAACAGTTTAATGCTACAGACACTTGCCTTACAACTTCAGTTTCTGGGGATTGCCTAAACCAAGGCCTGGCTTCCCACACTGGAAACACTTGGGCAGGTTTCCCACTTGTGTCACATCCACATCCCTTCTGTTAATGATCCGAGTTCTACCTTCTACTTCCTGTGGTTCTATTTTCCTTTTCTTTCCAGCTTGTCTCAGGAATATTTGCCTTGCACCTATCTGTCCCCCATTTGTGACAGCTCCCGGACCCGAGCTTCTTTGAGTTTATGAGCCTGAGTATTAACTCACCAATGGTTCAGCCAGAATTTCAGCCTAACTGGGCCCTGCTACTTTGGGTTCTTCTACATTAGTCCGAATCAGATAGTGCATTTGATTTCATGAAGGAGAATTACCTCAAGAGATTTTGTAGGTGACCTCAATTTCAAGCGTCATATCCTCTGGTTAAAGCTAATTTATTAACTGTTTAAATTCTAGGTATGTCTAGTGAGTCATTTCTTGAGTGTTAACCTTTCACAAGAGATAATGAAGGAGTTCACCTCTTCCTCATCAAACTTGGAGATTAAATGTGAACTTGAATTCTTCATCCTTAATTGAGCTCCCTCACCAGAGCTATTCACCTTTGTCAGTTAGGACTGTCTGGACTGGAATGCCCTTCCACTTTTGTGGAATTCTTGCTCTTATTTGATTGCCAGACACAGTCTGTCTCTTTTATTCCATTCCATTCCATTCCATTCTCTTTCCTCTTTTATTTAAATGTTACCTTCTTTGTAGAATCCCCACAGTGTGGGGACAGGACATTCAACCCAACAAGTCCACACCAACCCTCAAACAATCATCCCACCCCGACCCATCCACCTACCCTATCCCTATAACCCGGTATTTCCCTGGCTAACACACCCCTAAATACTATGAGCAATTCTGCATGGCCAATCCACCTAACCTGCACATCATTCGACTGTGGGGGGGAACCAGAGCATCTGGTGGAAACCAACACAGACACACATATGCAAACTCTACACAGACAGTTGTCCGAGGCTGTAATCGAACACAGGTCCCTGGCGCTGTGATGCAACAGTGCTAACCACTGAGCCACCATGCCACTGTTTCCACCTCTATGTATTTTGCCATAGCTTTTGCAATTGTTGTGGCACTCTATCACCAAGGGCCTACCGAGCTTTTATAATTCTTCCAAGGACAATGCTTTTAGATTTCTGAAAGTTATTTCATCCTGCTCCGTGGATGCACTCATATTAATTGGACCTCTCAGCACTTTTCCTAAAACTGTAAAGGTTTTCTTTAGTGAAGAGAAATTTACTAGTTACTAGCTGCAAGAAAATAATATATTGAAACATCAAAAACACACACAAATAGGTGTGAATTTTAAAAAGGAGAAAGTGAGGACTGCAGATGCTGGAGATCAGAGCTGAAAAATGTGTTGCTGGAAAAGCGCAGCAGGTCTTCCTTCCTGAAGAAGAGCCTATGCCCGAAATGTCGATTCTCCTGCTCCTTGGATGCTGCCTGACCATGAAGTTTAAAAGGGAAAGAGTGATAGAGACAGGAATAGCAAAGGCTATAAAGTTTAAAACTCTTGAAGAGTTCTTTAGGTGTTAAATTTTTAATCTAAAACCACTATTGTTTCAATGTTGACATGCGTCTGCAGTAGTGGTCAAATACATAGATATCATTGAGTTCTCGGTGATTGGTTGTTTCTTGGAATCTTTTTTAAACTGGGTATTGTTTTCAGGGTGATGAGGCAAAAAAAGTAAGAGAGAGAAAGAGAGTCTGTGTTTCACTCCTTGCTGTTATCAATCCATGTTCTTCCACTGCTTTGTTGCTCAAAGGGAGTTGCTGAAATGGGGTTCATTTGTGTTTTTCCATGTTTAGCTTCATTATTTTCTTACAACCTGAGTACTGTGCAGGAACTCTTTTGTATTCAATGTGAGACACTCATCAGGTATATACAAATTGAAGCCTGAATCACTAACTTTCTAATTGAAAAAAAAGTAGCTTCAGTGCAGAAAATTGTGTTTATTTACATGGGTCTCCTGAGCTTTTCTCAGTCTGTGGTTAGGTGATCTCAGCAATCGTTTTAGTCATATTTTATTGTTTGCTTATGTTATGGACCAGACTAAGCCACTCAAGATATGTCAAGGAAATAGCCTAGATCTTAACTTTTACTTATTTTAAAGGCAAGTGGCAGGCATTGCATTCCTGATGCAATTTTCATTAGATTCCCAACAGTGTGGAAACAGGCCCTTCGGCCCAACAACTCCACACCAACTCTCCGAAGAGCAACCCGCCAGACCCATTCCCCCTATTTACTCCTGACTAATGCACCTAACACTATGGGCAATTTAGCCAGGCCAATCCACCTGACCTGCACATCCTTGGACTGTGGGAGGAAACCGGAGCACCCGGAGGAAACCCACACAAACACAGGGAGAATGTGCAAACTCCACACAGACAGTTGCCTGAGGCTGGAATTGAACCCGGGTCCCTGGGGCCGTGAGACAAAGTGCTAACCACTGAGCCACCGAGCTGCCCCGACCAATTTGATTGGTCAAGCTATCAGGCTTGAAGGAAAACACGCTTTATTCATAAAATATAGTTAAAATACAGATAAAATAAAAAAAACTTCACTGTAATTATTGAAATACTTAAAATAATAAACTACTCATTAATTGTTCCAATATAATAACATCCCAATACAGTGACATCATTGGCAAAGGCAAGCTCAATAAAACCAATTGTCTCACATGCAATTCTAGCAGCAGGAAGAGAACCCCAGCTTTTAGCTGTAACGGAGCATCCACATCCAGCTTCAAGACCCCAGCAACTGCTACTGAAAGTTGAAACTAAAATCATAGATCTGTGGGAGCTTGACTCCATCCATTCAGGCTGCACCTATTGTTCCAACTTTAAAAAAAACAAATGCAAGACCTCACAAGTGGTTTCCTTTATTGGCTTGAAGCAGATTGCTCTCCACTTCTGTCTCAATCTCTCTTCATTAAAAAAAAGGACAAAATACATCTCTTAAAACCATAATACCGTCACAGTTTATAAGTCATCATGAGAGGTCTCAGACATAACATGCACATCTATAGAATCAGAATGGGCTTAAAATCTTAATTCAATGATTTTGGGGTGGCATGGTAGCTCAGCCATTAGCTAAACTGCCCATAGTGTCCAGAGATGTGCAGGCTAAGTGGTTTAGCCATAGGAAATGCAGGGTTACAAGCGTAGGGTAGGGGCGGGTTGGGTGGGATGCTCTTCGGAGGGTTGGTGTGGACTCGATGGGCCAAAAGTCTGTTTTCACACGGCAGGGATTCTATTCTTTGTCTAGATAATGCAAGTTAAAATCTGATTATCTGTATGACCGAAAGTCATACTAAATGCCACATTTTTTAATTAATTCATGTGATAACGGCATTACTGGCTATGTCAGCATATATTGCCCAACCTAGAGGACAGTTAAGAATCAACCACGTTGCTGTGGGTCTGGAGTCACATGTAATCTAGACCAGGTAAGAACGACAGTTTCCCTGCCCAAAGGACATTAGTGAACCAGATTCTACCATGGTGAAAGTCAAACCCAGGTCCACAGATGGGCGGCACGGTGGCACAGTGGTTAGCACTGCTGCCTCACAGCGCCAGAGACCCGGGTTCAATTCCCGACTCAGGCGACTGACTGTGTGGAGTTTGCACATTCTCCCCGTGTCTGCGTGGGTTTCCTCCGTGTGCTCCGGTTTCCTCCCACAGTCACAAAGATGTGCGGGTTAGGTGAATTGGCCATGCTAAATTGCCCATAGTGTTAGGTTAAAGGGGATAAATGTAGGGGTATGGGTGGGTTGCACTTCGGCGGGTCGGTGTGGACTTGTTGGGCCGAAGGGCCTGTTTCCACACTGTAAGTAATCTAATCTAATCTAATCTAAGATCAATCAATGGGTCTTTGGATTAGCAGTCCAGCAATAACACGACTAGGCTGTCGCCTCCCCTACTGTTACAGGTACTCACAAATGTACACATAAATGTAAAGGAGCAGGATATGATCAAGTGTTGAACTGTTCTTCAGTGACGGCTGGTGAAGACCTCTGGCTGGAGGTAAATGTTAGATCAGACCTTCTTTGTTATCATCCTCTTTCCTGAATGCTATCTTCACCATACTGAAGACCCTCATCCTTTGGCAACTCTCTGCTTTGCAAAACAAAATTCAGCAGCATTCAGCCAAGAACTGTCAAGGCTAAAGCTGGGATTACTTTAGATTAATTGATGCTGTAGGATTTCTTTTAGAGACAAAAAGCACAGTCAATAACACATTTCTCCAAGGTTAGTTTTTCTCCAATTCTGCACATATGTTAATGATTACTTTCCAGAATCATGCATGAAAGGATAAGATGTAATAGTTTTCATTTGTAATGTTGTGTATTCTTCTTACACGAAAGCATTTTTGAGCTCCAATATTGCACTCACTGCAGAATTTGTGTCAGGGATGGGTGTCTGCCAGGACCAAGGTAATTCACAGAGCATTGAGAACTACATCAGGTCATTTGAATGCAAAAGCTCTCAGAACAGATTTGAACCTTCCAACTTAAGTTAGCACAATTGAGGGTGTGGGCAAAACAAATTTTAAAGGCGTAACTACATTCAGAGATGAGTGATCACACTTTAGATCCAATATTCTCTCAGCCTTAATAAATTTCAAAGTGGATTTTACCTAACATATCGGACAATAAATTTCTATTCTAAGTCAAGGATATAGTTGTATCATGAGATACAATTGCAGAAGTTTTTCTTGATTTCTCAAGAACTCCTCATAGAATCACACAATACAGAAGAGGCCCTTCAGCCCATTGATTGTACCATCCTTTTCCTCTTCCAAATCTAGTAATGCCAAATAAACTTCCAGCCATGTCCAATAACAATGTTAGTATGCTACACAATATGCAAAAAACCCAAAATATTAAAAGCTATGCTTGCCTTCAAGAACTCTTGTACGTCGAGCCACTTGTAGGATCATAACATTATTTTATGTCAAGTCAAAGTGTGACGATGCTGCTCCTTTAAGAAGGTTATGTGGTCCTTGGTTTACTTTTCAAGAGGGGTTGTAAAAGGCAAAGGTTCCAATTTTCATAGGATTTGGGGTCTTTGTTAATGACTAACAGATACTGCCCAATGCAACAATCAAGGAAAAGGCTTTTAGATTTTTTTAAAAATAGTTGTACAATGAAAGCGGAGTGGCCAGTTCTCCCAGTTCAGGGATTTTTCTAGATTGGTTTAGCTTTAGGTGGGGATAGAGAAGCAGCTACAGTGAAAAGAGGTTTCATGCTTCTGCAAATAATCTCTGGTTGATCCTTTCTCTCTAACATCTCTCCTGTAAAAACCTGGGTTTGAATTTCCCTTTTTTGCCAAGGGGTGTGTTTATGGGTATGTTGCAGGAAATTGGAACAGCATCATAAAGTTACGATAGAGTCAGTTGGGTTTTCAGATAGGTTAAGTTATTCTATATTCTGTTCTCTTTCGTTTGTGTTTCATTCGGTAGTCTGTAAATAAATTCAGTTTTGTTTAAAACTGAGTGGTTTGACCAGCTACTTCACTCCTGGAATATCCACTCTACATTTGCCTAAAACAACTACAAAGGTCAGGGTCTGGGCTAGCTTCTTAAAATGTTTTGAGGGGATCTAGCCTGGTCCATAACAAAAGCCAGAGACTTTATATATCGGCATTTAACATTGTGAGGACAGTCCTTTTAATTGTTCCTAGAAAGCAATTTTAAAAAAAAAATCATAGAATGCCTACAGTGTGGAAGCAAGTCAGTTGGGCCATCAAGCTCAAGCTGACTGTCTGAAGAGCATCCAACTCTGACCCAATCCTCTATCCTAACCTTGTAACCATGAATTTGCTGTGACTAATCAACCTATACATTCCTGGATGCTACAGACAATTTGGCATGGCCAATCCACCTAAACTGTGCATCTTTGGATTGTGGGAGAAAACCAAAGTACCCTGAGGAAATCCCCACAGACATGGGAAGATTGAGTAATCTCCACACAGGCAATCACCCAAGGGTAGAATTGAACCTAGGTCCCTGGTGCCATGAGGCAACAGTGCTAATCACTGAGCCACCAAGCCACCCTCTGGTTATCAACTTAAAGCATGATAAAGATTGAAGGAATTTTCCAATAGTTTCAGTGCTACAAAAAATTTAATTTGCTAGAAATTGGATAAATGGCCTGTTTATATCCAACTTGCCCTCAGGGCAATACTCTATCAAAGTTGAACTCATTTTTTATTGCAAATATACTAGGTGGACATAGTCTAACTGAAGTGCATGCTTGTACTGGAATATAATTGTTCAATACCATTGCCAGAATATTGTCAGACCCATAGCCTTTGCCCAATTTAGTGCCTTCTTGATCTCATATAGAGTGAAACAAATTGGCTGAAGACTGGCATCTGTGATAGTGGGGACTTTTGAAAGAGGCTGAGATGGATCATCCACCTTCTGGTCGAAGTTGAATGCAAATACTTCAGAATTGGCTTTTACAATGATGGGCTGGAATCCCCCATCATTAAGGACAGGGAAATGTTTATAGACTCCACCTCATGGTAGAATTGTCCACCACCATTCATGACTGAGTCTAGCTGGATTGTCGAGCTTAGATCTGATCTATTGGTTGTGGAATTGGTTAGCCTTGTATATTGCATGCAGCTACTGTTGTTTAGCAAGCAAGAGATTCAGTGTTCTAGCTTCACCAGGTTGACACCTCATTTTTAGGCATGCCTGGAGATATTCCTGGCATACTCTCTGGGATTTTTCATTGGAGCAATATTGATCTCCCATCTTAATGGTAATGGTAGGGTAAGGGGTGCACATTGCATGAGCTTACAGATCGTGGTTGAGTACAGTTCAGCAGGTGATGACCCACAGTGCCTCATGGATGCCCAGCTTTGAGTTGTTAGATCTGTTCAAAGTCTGGCCCATTTAGTTTGAATTTACCCCCTTTTTGGTGCCCCCACCACCTGCTGCAGACACAATTTCCCACCTACATGCTGCCACTCAACAGTATCCCATATATACTACCATTTCAATATCAACACTATCTCTTTCAGCTCCTTCACAGTCAGAAATTTTTCAGGTAATCTGACAGTGAGTACTGGATGAACAAAAATATTGTCCATTAAATATTAGAGTCACACAGTGTCATACAGATGTGTAGCACGGAAACAGACCCTTCGGTCCAACCCGTCCATGCCAACCAGATATCCCAACCCAATCTAGTCCTACCTGCCAGCACCCGGCCCATATCCCTCCAAACCCTATCTATTCATTTACCCACCCAGATGCCTTTTAAATGTTGTAATTGTACCAGCCTCCACCACTTCCTCTGGCAGCACATTCCATACATGTACCACCCTCTGCATGAAAAAGTTGCCCCTTAGGTCCCTTTTATATCTTTCCCCTCTCACCCTAAACCTATGCCTATTGGGAAGACCCAAGTCATTGCATTCAATCCCCATTTCAAACTGTATTTCCCGGCTACCAGTTCCATCCTCTCCCAGTTTGATGCTTGCAGAACTGTTCACAAATTTGCTATGACATTTGACACGGAGAAGAACTTCTAATGACAGACTCATGCTGTCTCTAAGACAACATTCTACCTAAGTGGCATCACCCACCTCCATCCATGTCTCAGTTTATTTGGTGCAAAATCTTCATCCATGCCTTTGGAGCTAGAATTTACTATTCCAATGTACTCCTGGCTAACATCCCTCAACATGACATATTTCATACTGTCCTGCCATCTCTTCTCTCACCCCAAATCCTTCCCCCCTCCCCCCCCCGCCCTCATGCTTGCCGATGTACATTCACTATAGTTAAGCAATGTATTGATTTTAAGATCCTCATGTTCATTTGAAAATTTTTACGTAGCTTTAACCTCCCAATCTCTGTGATCTCAGAGAACCACAACTCTTTGACCTATCTGAGTTATTTTGATTCTGACTCCCTGAGAATCTCTGATTTCAATTGCTCCACAATTGGTGACCATGTCAACAAACATCTAGGTCATAATCTTTGGAATTCCCTCCGTAAATCTGTCTGCCTCTCTACTTCGCTTTTCATCAGCAAGATATTTCTAAAAACCTATCTATTTGACCAAGTATTCAGCAAAACACATTCAAGTTATTGATGCATTCTATATATAAAATACACTAAAGCTTTGAAGAATGATGGTTGGGTAGTCACTAAAGTGATTGTATTCACTAGTACCTGCTATTTATAATCTTCTCTGTTTGACAGAAGAGAGACATATGTTTTCAATGGAAAATTAGAAGTTGTGCACAATGGAAGGAAAATTGATGGATATGCAATGGAGTGCTGACCTACTTTATTCAGTTTTATGTCTTTGCCTTTGTTCAAGCCCACTTTCTGCATAAGTTTTAACAGCAATCAGTGCACTTTTCAAAGACGCTACCATTCAGAATATTGTTGTCCCCTGCCCATTCAGTGCATGAAATCTGTGCTACAGACATTCACATCATCAAAAGTGTAGTTTAATGCACCTCTTGAACCGTTCATGCTGTGGTCATGCACTGTTAGAAGTGCTTTTTTAAGAGTAATTGCCTTTGCCTATGAAAAAACGTTCAATTCCAAGGTGTAATGAAGCTAGATGCCCATAGGAACAGACTGACTAAAGCACTATGGGAGACAGAACCATTAAAGTGGGGGCAAAAAGAAATATAGTTATCATAGGGGAAAGTATAGTTAGGGGAATAGATGCTGTTATTTGCAGCAAATACAGGGACTCCCAAGCCTGTGTTGCCTACCTATTGCCAGGAATCAGGACATTTGTTTCAGGACATTAATAAGAGAGGAAGTTAACTTGCAGAGTATATTGGGATTGTTTCTTAGAAAGTACCTTACACAACCTATCCTGGAGTAGGCTATTTCAGATCTAGTGGTGTGTAACGAGTTAGGATAAATAAGGCATCTTGGAGTTAAGGATGCTTAAGGGAGTAGCAATCATAACATGGTAGAAATTCAAATCCAGTTTGAGGGAGAGCAACTTAGATCTGAAACCAGAGTCCTCAACCCGAATAAGGGGAATTCCAGATGTATGATGAAAGAGTGATCTAATGTGGGCTGAGAAAATAGAATAAGTGGAAAGCCTACAGATGAGCAGACATTTAAGCAGATATTTCATTGCACTCAGCAAAAATGTATTCCGGTCAAAAAGAAGGAATTGATGAGAAGGCTGAACCACTCATGGTTACAAAGGCTGCTAAGGAGAGTATCTAATTAAAAACTAAGGCATACAAAATGACAAAAAAACAATTTCAGGCCAGGCGACTAGGAACAAGCTGCAGATGACTAAAAACTAAAAGAAAGAGAAAATGTATTATGAAAGTAAATATAAAAACAACCAGCATGGCTATCTAAAGAGAGAGCTAAAGTAAGTGTGGAACCTTTGGAGCATGCAACTGGGGAGTTGATAGCGAGGAATAGGAAGTGGTAGATAATTTAAACTAATAGTTTTATATCGATGAGGAGATAGATTTTCAACAATAAGAGGAGATAAATTTAAAGTGCTTTGCAAAACAAGCAAATGTGATTCAAGATATGGCTGTGGTGGGGTAAGACTGGGTCAAGGGAGGAGACTGCCACCCGTGCCACACCTCCCCAACCATCTGTTGCCTCTACCTCATTCTGTTTACTTTCTTTATATCTGACCTGCCTGTCCAATTCCAACCCTCCATGTTTCTCTATCCAATTTCTCCTCCCTCCCACCCCAGTCAGTATCCTGGAGGCATTTTCTGCTCTGAACCCCATTTCAATGTTGTGCCAATTCTTGGCACATGCACAGTGCAATGATACAGAGGATCTGGAACCATGTACATGCATGTTTCTGAGTGAGTGATCATGCACAGCTGCCTCTGAGTTGCACTGTCAGCAACTATAAAGTTTTATTGTTGAAGCCTCTTCTCCATTAAACATAGTCCTCAGTTCTTCTTTCTGGTGCTATTTAAAGCAGTTAAATCACCTTAAGTGGTGGCATCACAAGATCTTCCAAGTCTGGTGGTGAGAAAGGAATAAAGCATCCTCTACCCAGCCAACATCCCAACATCAAAATGTAAATTACTCAGACCATGCTCCATTGGGCAGGATACGCTGTCACATAGCTCTCAGCTGACTTCTGAACTAACTTCTCTATTTGAAAATTAGTTGCAGCAAGAGGAACATGGAAATGTCTTATGGATGTCCTCAAAGCATCTTGAACAATTCAACAAACTCCACCAACACATGGAAGTCACTGGCTCATTCCTGACAAAAGTGGAGAAGCTATGTTTGTTGACTTTCTGTGATACATTAATGTGTGAAGTTGATGATTTGATGAGTAGATTATATTGAAAATGACCTTGACCAGTTTTGAAAGAAATGAAACTGGATGTTTTGCCTATCCTGCGTAACTTAAATCTGATCCTGGAATTTTAGTTATGAATCAGCATAACCAGAGAAAAATACACATTGCAGTATATTGTTCAGTAAGTGCAGATTCATTATTTTTTAAAAAAATCAGTTGGAAATAACATTTTTGCAATTAAGTTGGCCAAGCTGGATCCTCAATTCTAATTTCTGACTTTAAAAAAAATTGTTACCACTGAATTTCTATGACTGCTTAAAGAATTTGGGGAGTATCTGCATTATATAGAAATAAGGATGAAATGGCTATTTATTTATCTGGGTGACAATTTAATGAAGGAACTGCAGCAATGGCTAATGCAATACACATTATGATGCATAAATTGACAATTAAGACCACAAACGACTGAGAACAGTACAGAGGTAGCATACATTCATTTCTGTGAGAGAATCCCATCCACCACCTTCAACCTCGATTCACACCTTTACTGATGCATAGTAGCAGCAGAGTGTATCATTTACAGGATGCACTGCAATAATGGCTCTTTCAACAGCACCTTCCAAATCTATGACCTCCACCACCATAAGGAAAAGGGCAGCAAATGCATAACAGCACCATTGCCTGAAAATCCCAGTTCGAAACTACATCACTGTCACAGTGGCATAATCCTCGAACACCTTTCCTAACAATACTATGCTTATACCTACCCACGATGGACGATTAGGAATGCTACTCACCAGATCCCTTGCAAAAGCAATTAGGGATAGGCAATAAAAGAAAACATTGTGTTAATTTTATTCACACACCCCCCCCCCCCCCCCTTCAGTTGGAAATAAAGGAAAGAACTTTCATTTTAATAGCATTTTTCCATGACATCACCACCCCCTTCAATGTATTTTACAGATAACAAAGCCTTTCAGCAACTGATGCTGTAATTTGAAAAACACTAAAACTGCCGTAACGTAGGTAACAAGGCAGCTAATTTTATGCACAACAAGATCTCATAAATACCCATCAAATAAATAACCAGATGTATAATTGCATGAAGCTAGTTGAGGGAACTCTTTATGAAAGTCAAGCAGATTATGAGCCATGGCTGTAGTAGATTACAACTGCCATTCAATTAACCATCGTGACAATTTAATGAAGGAACTGCAGCAATGGCTAATGCAATACACATTATGATGCATAAATTGACAATTAAGACCACAAACGACTGCCCATTCAAGCAGTGGAAGCTTTTTCTATTTACAAAGAAATTATCTTTTGGGATATGGATCTAACCGTACATGCACCATCTTGGGGAAATGAGCTACTAAATGTGTAGCGTTTTTTTCCTTTGTGACTGATCACAGTGGTTAGCACTGCTGCCTCACAGCGTCAGGGATCCAGGTTCAAAGCCAGTCTTGGGTAACCCTGTGTGTGGCGTTTGCACATTCTTCCCTTGTCTGCGTCGGTTTCCTCCGGTTACTCTGGTTTTCTCACACAGTTGAAGAGCTGCAGGTTAGGTGGATTGATCATGCTAAATTGCCCATAGTGTCTGGAGATGTGCAGGCTAGGTGCATTGGTCATGTCAAGGGATGCTATTTGGAGAGTCGGTGTGGACATGTTGGGCTGAAAGGCCTGTTTCCACACTGTAGGGATACTGTGATTCTATGAATAAGAAAATGTAAACAAAGCATGGATGTCTGGTTAAGAGATGTGATTTAGGAATATGTGAGGAGCATAAATAATTATAGCAGCAGTTTTCAGGTCTGGTTAGAGGACAATGTGAGATTCTATCACAGCTTCCTTGGAGAATCGTAGAGGTGAATTATATTTTTACTTCATGAGCAATAATTTAATGGAGCATGTCCTATCCAATTATTATGCTATGTGCAAAAAAAACCTTTTCTCTTTCACAGACAAGTTCCTTTCAGCATTGATTGCACATAGATGAGTGTTACCATCTAGAACAGGCTCTACTTGATCCATGAGGATACAAACACCAGTGTTTCACACCTCCTTTAAATATCTCCTCATCTAGAACTTGCAAATTAGAGCTAAAAGTTGCCCTTATGTCCGCTAAAATCAAAGTGCAGATGGTAGATGAGGTACTGTTTTAGGAATCTGAGAAAAAATAGCAAAGAACTATTGAAATCTGTAGAGTCTGGTACTGGCTGGCTTGTCTGAGTTTCCAATAAGAGAAAGTATATGATTATGTCTGACTCATACATTCAGACATTCTGACTGTATACTTGGTCACAGCCATATTTTCTTCTGGGTCCTACTGAACTTTTTGCACAATAAGATTCTCAATAACACATCAAAAAAGTTTAGAACATAACAATATGCTGCAGTAAATGAATAGGCCTCACAACCCAAAAATATAGAGTGCTTCTTTCTGATCACAGCAGTATTATTGCTACTATGGAAGGATACAACAAGCAAAAATTAAGGACAAAATAAAAATCAAAAGAACTGCAAATGCTGTAAATCAGAAACAAACAGAAATTGCTGGCAACATGTGTGGAAAGAAATCAGAATTATTGTTTCAGGTCCAGTGACCCTTCGTCAGAACATGAAAAATAATAACAAAATAGGCATCGTACAAGATAGAAGCAGTGGTTATGATCTAAAATTGTTGAGGTCAATATTGAATACAGGAGGCTATGGAGTGTCAAGGCTAACTTCCCTGGGCTGTTTCTTTCTTTACCCCTTCAATTTGCTATATACCTAATCACAACCCATAACTAGACCCATTACCACTCTCTTTGGCTATTGCATCTTTGATTAGCTAACCTTTGCTGCCCTCTCAGACATTCACTTTGTACTTCCTGTCCCCTTTATCCCACTTTTTTACTGACGTAAACATTCTTTATCTCTACCTGCCCTCCTGTTCTGATGGAAGGTCATCAGTCTGAAATGTAGACTCTATTTTCTATTGCAAGATCTGGTAAGTGTCAATTATATTTTAGATTTCCAGCATCCAGGCTATTTTACTTTATTTTCTGAAGTTAACTTATATTGTTACAGACGTTTGATAAAGTGGGGCAAAAAATATAATCTCTGATCTTTCAAGAAAATGCTGACATAATTTCACACATTTTACTCAAACAAGAAAACCGGTCCTTGTAATATAAGTACGCCGGATAAAAGTGGAGCCAGACAATTCCAATATTGTTCGCAGGCGCTGTCACAAATACAGCCGCAACATTCCAGCGGACTTGGAGAGCAGTAGATATTATGATGACAAGTCATTCATCATGGTAGAAGTGGGGATAAAGGTGGCACATTTGTTTTCAAAAAATTGTAAGATATTGGTGATAAAGAATATTCATTATGTGAAGCCACCAATATCCTAGATGGCTCAGATCAACAGTTAGGCCTTATGACTCTAGTGAGTCCATTTACATCCTCCAAAGATCTAGACACTGGAATCTTTGCAGTGTCTGTTTCATTAGGTGGTCAAAAGAAAAGGTGGGATTCTGTCAGGGGAGGCTGTACCTCTGGCCTTGTTTTTCCCTAACCGCATGAACCTAATATGATGTAGCATAATTCCATCACCTCTGATCCCGAGAACTCCCAACTATCAGCTTTTAGGAAGAGGTGTAACATTTCCAGATCCTGCTCAATTTCCCATATCATCCACTATACTTTTTTTTTGCTGGGAGACCACAGGCCTTGAGAAAATTCAGAGCAAGTGTATGGTTTGCAGTTTAAAATGCCTTTTTGGTGAAGTTGAACTGTAAATGTCGAGTGTTAGAAGTTAGGGCACAACCATTTTTGGGTTTTTGAAGGTTGGAGAGATTGAGCTGTTCATTTGAACAATGGGGTGAGAGGCACAACTGATATTGGATCTTAAGCTTTGGGGGAAGATTGTAATTCCTGAGAATTGGGCAGCTGCAGCAATACTCATCAAATATAGAATTAAGAGGAGGCTCCTGCTTCTGCTGCTGCCATGTTCAGGAAATTAAAAAGTCCTGTTGGTTGCAGCCAAAATGGCATTCCCTTTAAAAAGTGTTGGTTTAGCCATAAATCTCTCATCAGTGGATGCCATAGCAGGTGTTTAACTCCTTATTTAGATGTGCACAAGTTATAAATCTGTCTCTGCAATTCCATAGCACAGAGATTCTATTTTATGTCCACACCAATGTGGTCGATGATGCTTTTCCAGCACATAAAGAGTGAACACTCAGGGGAGACCCATGGTGGGGGATCCTTTCTAGTGGTGAAACCTGCCAACAGGCTGACAATGTTGCGGGTACAACTGGGCAGTAAAAGAGTTTCTTAGTCAAACAGGGAGGCTCTGCACCATGGCTAAAACTTTCCTGCCTAACTCCATTGTTTTGTAGAACACTTCTAGTCTATTATTTTGGAAGCTTTTAAGAGACTGTCCCTCAGATCACAACACTTGCACAGAAATTCAAAGTTTAAAATCTGCCATTTATGTAGCAGAAAATTGGTATAAGGTTAAGCAGAGAACTACAACCTCTAATAGGTTGGAAGAAATGTTATTCCATTTGGAAGAAGTATGGGCCACTGGAAGTTTGCTGGCTTTTTTCTTTTAGTTTCTATTTCACTTGTTCTTTTGTAATCTAACCATACAATTCCTCTTTTGTCATGGTAGCAATTTGTGGTTGCTTCACTTAAAAAAAGGAAGTTGACTGTTGCTGCTCAAAGGAGACATTTCTGTCTGTAACTGTGTCTTATAATGACAGGCCCTCTGAGTTTATGAATGTCATCACAGGGCTTAGATGTTGGCCATTCAAATTAGTTGCTTATCCATTTATCTCAAGTGCTTGCTGTTTTACTTCTTCACCCACCTCCCTAGAAATGCACACCTGTAGTAATGTTTGTACAAGATACTTCCTTAGTTATCTATCCCATCTACTCAAATATATTCTGATTTACTGAATGTTGAAGTGACATATTAGTGGTGGTAAAGGAAAGCAAAAAAAAAGACATTGCAATTGAGGTGTTCAAATGTTCTGAGACACATCTGTATGATCTTTCTGCTGTACATCCTCTCAGTAAATGCAGAGATTGGTGCTTGAGCAGGTTACTGGGCAATAATAAGACTGTTGAAGCAGCTACAATTCCTATCCAGTTCTCCAGCAAGGTGAAACCAGACAAAGTAAATTGCAATGGATTAGAGCACAAGTTCTCAAGAGCTCAAATCCAGCAGCAGTGAAAGAAAATCATTTGATCAAAGAAAGTTCAGCAGTGGCTGTGCACACTATGTCACACTACAAAGATATAGGCTTGTCAACATCTCCATCAATTGTAGAGGCTATTTGGCACTATTCAAATTACTGAATGAGTTGCTGAGGCTGAGCTACTGAAGTATATTTGTTATCAGACTTTCATACCTCTGAATCATTAGGGTCTGTATTTATTGGATTCTATAATCAGCAGGTTCCAGTTCCCAAAATTCCATCCACACCCATGCTCTGTGGGTCATTATTCCTTCTGCTGCAAGTTGTTGTTCTTGTCTCTACAGAAGTATGTGCCACTGGCTTCTGAGATTGTGACAAAGATTAAGTACTTTAGTCAGCAATTTATTATTTATTTTGACTTTTCTCTCTAACACTGTGCATATTACACAAAATAAAGTACTGTTAGCTGACTCGTATACACATTAGTCAAAAGTGTGGGGCTGGAAAAGCACAGCAGGTCAGGAAGCATCCGAGGAATAGGAGAGTCGACTTTTCGAGCATACGCTTTCATCAGGAATGACATTCCTGATGAAGAGCTTATGCTCAAAACATTGACTCTCCTGCTCCTCGGATGCTGCCTGAACTGCTTTGCTTTTCCAGCCCCACACTTTGGACTCTGATCTCTAGCATCTGCAGTCCTCACTTTCTCCTCCTCATATATACTACAGTATGTCAGAATAATATACACATTATTCTGATATACTGAAGACATTTACATTGACTCATATCTTGGTTTTAATAAACAGAAGTTATTTATTTATTTTCATCCATTCATGTGAAGTGGGTGGAACTGTCTACGCCAGCATTTACTGCTCATCTCTAATTACCCTTGGGAAGATTGGAATATAAACTGCTCTTTGAACTGCTGCAGTTCATGGGGTGCAGATATACATACACAGTGCTATTTGAGAGGGAATTCCAGGATTTTAACCCAGTGGATTGTGAAGGAACAGAAATATAGTTCCAAGTCAGAATAGTCTGTGGCATCGAGGAGATCTTGCAGGTGGTACTGCTGTCATGTATCTGCTGTCCTGATCCTTCCAGTCGGTAGAGGCCACAGGTTTGGAAGGTGCTATCATATGCCGTTTGATGAGTTGTTGCAGTGCAGATTCTAGGAGGTACCTACTGCTGGTAGAGTGCACTAATTGAGAAGGAAGTAAACATTTAAGATGATAGATGCAATGTCATTCAAATGCACTGATATTGTGCATTAATGGTGGTGGAATGGATATTGAAGGTGTTATGTGAGTTGCTTATCAAGTGGATTACTTTTTGGGCTTCTTTAGTGCTGTTGGAACTGCTCTCAACCAGGCAAGTGAAGAGTATCCCATCAATCTTCTGACACTAAAAGATGGTGTACCAGCTTAAAGGAAATCACAAAGCAAGTTACTCCTCACAGAGTCCCAACACCTGACATTTCCTTGTCATCACAATATTTATATAGAACAGAACAGAACAGAACACATTACAGTGTGGAAACAGGCCCTTCGGTCCAACAAGTCCACACCGACCCGCCGAAGCGCAACCCACCCATACCCCTACATTTACCCCTTACCTAACACTACGGGCAATTTAGCATGGCCAATTCACCTGACCTGCACATCTTTGGACTGTGGGAGGAAACCGGAGCATCCGGAGGAAACCCACGCAGACACGGAGAGAACGTGCAAACTCTACACAGTCAGTCACCTGAGGCGGGAATTGAATCTGGGTCTCTAGCGCTGTGAGGCAGCAGTGCTAACCACTGTGCCAGTCTAGGTGGTTCAGTTCAGCTTATGATTATTAATAACATCCAGGAGAGATTCAGTGACAGTTATGCCATTGAGTGTGAAGAAACAACGGTTAGGTTCTTTATTGTTTGAGATGGTCATTGGTTGGCACTCATGTAGCGAATATCATAAAATCATAGAAATCCTAAAGTCTGGAAAGAGGCCGTTTGGCCCATTGAGTTTGCACCAATCCTCCAAATAGCATCCACTCAGACCCAGCCTCATAATTACTCCATAACCACACACTTACCCTGGCTTATCCAATGAGCCTATACATCTCTGAACACTACGCACGATTTCAGTATGGCCAATCCACTTAACCTGCACATCTTTGGAATGAGAACATACATATTCCAAATAGACAATCGCCCAAAGCTGGAATCAAACCCAGGTTCCTGGTGCTGTGAAGCCGCAGTGCTGACCATTGAGCCACTGTGCTGCCTATAATATGTTGTTTGTCACTTCTCAGCTGAAATCTGAATATTGTTTAGGTCTTGCTGAATTGGGACATGGAGTACTTCAGTATCTGAGGAGCTGTGAATGGTGCTCAGCACTGTGTAACCATCAGCAAATGTCCCCAGTTCTGGCCTCATTATTGAAGGAAGGTCATTGATGAAACAGCTGAAAAGGACACTACTTTGAGGAACTCCTGCAGAGGTGTTCTGGATCTGAGATAACTGATCTCCAACTACCACAACCTTCCTTCATTATGCCAGATATGACTCCAGCTAGCAGAGTGATTTTCGCTGATTCACACTGACTGCAATTGTTTGAGGGTCCTTGATGACACTTAGCTAAATGTGGCTTTCATATCAAGGGCTGTCACTCTCACCTCACCTCTGGAATTCAGCTCTCTTTTACATGCTTTCATGAAGGCAGTGATAAGGCCAAGAGCTGAGTGGACGTGCTCACGTTTCTTCTTCCAGAAGGTGCACAAAGAGAGCTCCGTGCTCAGCAGGCTGAAGGAAGAAGATGGCTCGCTAACGTCATCTCAGGCTGACGTCATGAGGATCAGTAAATCCTTCTACGCCAGTCTGTATGACGCGAAGCCAACCGACAGCGCGGCCTCCCAGTCATTCCTGTCGTCTATCATGGAGGTCTTAGACGACAGAACACGGGAGAGGCTGGACCAGCCACTATCTCTGGACGAGCTGACCAAGGTCCTCAAGTCCTTCGAAAAGAATAAAACTCCCGGAAGCGACGGCTCTGTGGGACTTGATTGGCCAGGACCTGCTGGAGGTGTATGTCAGTATGCTTCGGGCAGGTACCATGAGTGAATCCATGAGGAAAGGCACCATCACCCTCGTCTACAAGCGGAAGGGGGAGAGGGAGGAACTCAAAATTGGAGACCAATCTCACTGTTGAATGCAGATTACAAAATTCTGTCAAAGGTAATCGCCAACCGG
>NC_057713.1:49721632-49844620 GCF_004010195.1 Chiloscyllium plagiosum
TTGGGGCAGCTGCCGCCAAGGCGCTGTGGGGAAAGACCACTGTGTAAAGTCTGCCTGCCTAACGAAGAACAGGGGGCCCATGCAGTCATTTGGGCTCTGCTGACGCCTCAGCTAATCATATGGGCATATGATTGAAAAATGTACAGACCTGTATAAAAATGATAAATTCTGATCTCTGTATGTACATGTTTACATATGTATGGCATGACCAACTGTACAGACCATCAAATTATTTTACGAATAAAGTATATTTTTGAAATAATAAAAAAAAAGGCCAAGAGCTGAGTGGCCCTGGTGGAACCCAAACTGGGCATCACTGAGCAGGTTATTGCTGAGCAGGTTATTGCTGAGAAGGCGCTGATTGATATCACTGTTGATGACACCTTCCATCATTTTACTGACGATCAAGAGTTGACTGATGAGGCAGTAATTGACTGGGTTGGACTTATCCTGCTTTTTATGTACAGGATTTTTTTTCATACAATTTTACCTATGGTTGGTTAGATGATGGCGTTGTAACTGTACTGGAACAGCTTGGCTAGGGGAGCAGCAAGTTCTAGAGCACAAGTTTTCAGTAGTATTGCTGGAATATTGTCAGGCCCAATAGCCTTTGCAGTATTTGGTGCCTCCAACCATTTTTTGATAACACATGGAGTGAATCAAATTGGCTGAAGACTGTCATCTGCGCTAAATTTAGCACTTCTGGCTGTAGATTGTTGCAAATGTTTCAACCTTACCTTTTGTATTAAAGTGATGGTTCCTCCATCCTTGAGGATGGGGATACACAGGAACCTCGATTATCCAAATTTCGGATTATCCGGCAAGATCGCAATGTCCCGATGCTCGGCTAAACTATGTTATCTGGCATTCGATTATCCAGAATTTGATTAACCAAACAAAATACTCCCTGCCTGTGTTCATTGGATAATTGGGGTTCCTCTGTATATGTGTGGCTTCCTCCTCCAGTGGTCATCATTTACAACTGGGTATGGCAGGACTGCAGAGCTCAGATCTGATTTGTTTGCTTTGTCCATGATTTGATATTTATGCTATGTGACACGTAAATAGTCTTGTTTTGTAGCTTCACCAGGGGCTGATGACTCATTTTGGGGTATGTCTTGTGCTGGTCCTGACTTGCAGTTTTCATTTCAAAAGTTTAGCCACATAGCTATGGGTCTGGGGTCAGATCAGGGGACAACCTGTGATCTTCCTTTCATAAAGAACATTAGTGAACCAGATAATTTTTAAGCAATTGTTTCACAGTCATCATTTGATCAGCTTTAGTTCCAGAAAAATGGACTCGCCGATATCTATGCTTCGCATTTAACTTGGAAACTGAGACAAGGTGGGGGGAGGGGAAATGAGGGAACTGGAGAAATCTGAGTTCATCCCCTGTGGTTGGTCCCAACCCTCGAACTCAGCACCACCTTCCTAACCTGCAATCTTCTTCCTAACCTCTCCGCCCCCACCCCCACTCCGGCCTATCACCCTCACCTTAACCTCCTTCCACCTATCGCATTTCCAACGCCCCTCCCCCAAGTCCCTCCTCTTTACTTTTTATCTTAGCCTGCTTGGCACACTTTCCTCATTCCTGAAGAAGGGTTCATGCCCGAAACGTCGATTCTCCTGCTCCTTGGATGCTGCCTGACCTGCTGCACTTTTCCAGCAACACATTTTCAGCTCTGATCTCCAGCATCTATAGTCCTCACTTTCTCCTACAAGATACCTAGGTACATGTTCTTCAGTACAAATTCTTAGCTGAAAAAGGTTAGAAAAATAAAGAAATAAAAAGTTCAACATAACAGATCACATGAATAAATTATAAAATACAGGAATAAAAAGTTCAGAATAACAGTCCTGTCAATCCAGTCTATGTTGGCACCTAGTGATACTGGGCCTTCACTCCAGACTGCGCCAGGTTTCACCTTGAGCCCTTGAGATCAGGGGACCACTCTGGAATCATCTTGAAGGTGGAAATCCATGCTGAGGCCACACTGGGCAGAAGGATTGCCATGGGCGGCAGAAATTTCACCATGCCAGCCAGAGGATGCCCATGACAGGCCAAAGAACTGCCACTTCAAGTCAAAAGACTGCCATGCCTGCCAGGAGACTGCCACACCGGTTCAGTGCTGAGGCTGGGCGTCCGAGTCTGTGCCAAGGCTGGGAGCTCAGGATGTCACTGAGAAGAAAGAAGAGAAAAAAGTACAAAACAGAAAAAATGTAAAAGAGACAGATGGAGTGGACAAGCTCAGGCTGAAGCATCCTACTCCACCACTATCTTGGAAAAGAGGAGAGACTTGAGTCCCCCAAAAATGACTTCAGCTCCCAGTCTAGAAAGTTTGACAACCTCTTCCTGGAGCTTTCATACACCTAATTCAAATAACCACTTTATGATTTTATTCATACACTTCTGATGCATATCTATTACTAAACTCTTTGCTCTAAGGTGATCTGCTTTTACTATCTTCTCCCTTTCTCAAGAGCAAATCTATCTTCATCCAAGGAATTCTGCAGAACTGCCTCAAACTAAAACTAAAAGAACCCCTTTATTTCAAGCAATCTTTTTTCCCTAAGCTTAAAAAAAAGTCCACACATTTCTCACAGAAACCTTGACATACAATCGCTTAGCTTGATAAGTTGTAAATTTTCCTAATGTACACAAAAAGATGAATAGTTACGAAACCACCCACTCTATCAAGTTGATTTTAAATTAATTGTTATGAGTATCCAAAATCTCCAATTTCCATAAGCTTTCCGGGTTTGATAAACTGTATCTGTTACAGATTTTGTTGGTTAGGTGCATTTTGCTGGCTGTAGGAAAGCATTGACTGCACCTGAAGCATGCATTTGTTGTTGGCCTGACTTTATACTAGCTTCATACTTACATCTATCCACAAGTAATGAATCAATGGTACAGCCCTTTATCTTTCCAAAAAAATATTCTTCCTAAAGGTTTTAGTTGATATAGAAGCAATTAATAACTCAATGGATCTCACTGTTAATTCCTTTTTGGAAAAGTCACTCTCATGACCCTTGTCATAGCATCTTTCAACAAACTGATCAACGGAGTGTGTGTTTCTAGATCTTTTGTGATCATCTGCAGAAAGACTGTATATGTTCATTCTGCAAAGTTCCTCTTTGACAATGACAAGCAAGTTTTTTTTAGCCCTTTTCTCAGAATCATTTCTCACTTGATCTGTAACATAGACATCAACAATATGTCTGAACAGTCATGAATATGGAGAAAGCGAGGACTGCAGATGCTAGAAAGTCAGAGTCGAAAATTGCAGTGCTGGAAAAGCACAGCAGTTCATGCAGCATCTGAGAAGCAGGAAAGTTTACATTTCAGGAATAAGCTCTTCAACATGAATGTGGGAAGGGCGTATGCCCAAAACGTTGACTCTCCTGCTCCTTGGATGCTCCTGACCTGCTGTTCATTTTTCAGTACCACACTTTTCGATACAATCATGAACATGTCTCTTAAAGGTGAAAGGTGTACTGATGTACTGATGTCTCTGAAAGGTATACTGACATTGAGACATAATACAATAGCCATACTTTAATATATAACTTATACTGGAAATTTCTATCACTGAGGCCAATTGTAGGATGCCTACAGCGGTTTTTGAATTCTCTTCACACAGAACCATGAATAAATCTGGGGCATTACAAATCTAAATGCTTCAAACACTCACTGGATAGAGTAGCTGAACCATTGAGGGAATCTCAGTTCATCATAATTAATATATTTATGTTAGCTGATTTTGCTAATTTATTTTAATGGCTTTTTCTATCATTACTATTTGTCTAAACCAAAAGTCTGTTTGTGAATCATTTGATGAATATGTCCACATGATAAAGCAATATTTTGATAACTTGGTGAAAGGAGCAAAGCTCAAAGATTATTCTTTCATTTTTTGGTCTGGAAAAAAGCAAAAAAGTAAACTTGCGATATGTATACGGAAAATGTCTATATTTCAATTTTGCTAAATTTTCCACTGAATATGTCCAGATACAAGGACCATTTTTATCGTTACTGAGGCAGATAGCTCAAATTAGGAAAATTCCTGACTTGTTAGACCTACCTCAATAGAACATGTAATGGCATGTTCTTCACTCTTGGTGGGTCGGTTTTGTGGGAGAGGGGAAGGTGGGTGGCAGATTCATGACTGGGAGTGAGTGACAATGTGCAGAGTGCGTCAGGCCCACCACTCCCTGAGCCAGAGAATAGGCAGTGAGTGACATGATGGGTTGGTTAGTATGTTCTCATCAATTCTTTGGGACTTTCTTCCAGTTGCATTGTGACAGTTTACGCTTCTAACTCTCACCAGAATGTACCAAATGTCAATGACACTCACATGACAAGAAACTCTTTTTAAAGGAATTAATAGAATTGATTTATTCTTAAAATTGCCATTATGAACAGTGCTTTAGAAAAGGCATGCACTTATTAGGACTCCATGCATTGTGTCCATACAATGTCATGACTCTGCCTGTCAGCTGGATTTGAAACTGTGCACACAGAAACTTATTGGTCTTAGAGTCATAGAATCATATAGCATGGAAACAAACCAAAGCCTTTGGTCCACTCATCCATGCACCATCCTCCACCACCACACTCCTCCAATTGGCCTAACTCATCCTCACTCTCACCAATTTCTCTTTTAACTCCTCTCATTTTCTTCAGGTCTCAGGTGTGGCCATGGGTACTCACATGGGCCCCAGTTATGCCTGTCTCTCTGTGGGGTACATGTAATATTCTTTGTTCCATTCTTATTCGGGCCCCCACCCACAATTCTTTCTCCGATATATTGATGATATCATCGGTGCTGCTTCCCTCTGGAACTGCTCTCGATTTGTTTATTGAGCAATGTCAATGTGACATTAGTCACCTCAATTTATTTGTCCCCCCCCCCACCAGTCCAACTAACTCCCTCTGAACTGACTGCACTCCATGTGCTTAGATCCAACCCTGCCTTTGTTGTTAAGCTGCCGATAAGGGTGGTGCTGTTGTAGTCTGGTATGCTGACCTCCACATGGCAGACACTGTGTGCCAGCTCCCAGATACCTCCTCCTATCTCCCCTGGACCATAACCCCATCATGGCACATCAATTCATTGTATCAATGACAGTCACTGACCTTATTTCATCTGAGAAGCTCCCCGCCACGGCCTCCGAACTGATAATCCCCCAGCCTCGTACAGCTCATTTCTATCTCCTTCTGAAAATCTGCAAACAGGGCGGACAGGGCAGAGCCATTGTCTCAGCCTGTTCCTGCCCCACAGAACTCAGCCCCTCCTACATTGACTCAGTCGTTTCTCCCTGGTCCAGTCCTTGCCCACTTACATCCGTGATTCCTCTGATGCTTTAAGCCAGTTTTGGAATTTCCAGTTTTGCCTCCTCTTTACTACGGATGTTGAATCCCTTTATATGTCCATCCCCCACCAGGATGGTCTCAGCACTCTCCGCTTTTTCCTGAGGCAAAGGCCTGAACCGTTCCAACTTACCACCACCCTCCTCTGCTTGGCTGAGCTCATCCTCACCCTCACAACTTCTCCTTTAACTCCTCTCATTTTCTTCAGTCAGACGGGTGGCCATAGGTACCCACATGGGCCCCGGTTATGCCTGTCTCTTTGTAGGATATGTGAAACATTCCTTGTCCCAGTCCTATTCTGGAAGGAGAAAGTGAGGACTACACGTGTCTGGTGGTGGTATCTCGCTGGAGTTAGCGGAAATGGTGACTGATGATCTCCTGGATGTGGATGCTGGTGGAATAGTAGGTAAGGACAAGGGGAAGCCTATCGCTATTATGGGAGGGAAGGAAGGGAGTAAGGGCAGGGGGATTGTTTGGAGTGAAGGAAGAGTGGACCAGAGTACCCCGGAGGGAACAGTCCCTGTGGAAGGCAGAAAATGCAGGGGAGGGGAATATGTGTCTGATGGTGGCATCTCATTGGAGTTGGAGTCTCCTCTCAAAGAAGAGAAGAGAAAGATTTAAAAGGACCTGAGGGACAACTGTTTCACACGCAGGGTGGTTTGTATGTAGTTTGAACTGCCAGAGGAAGTGGTAGATACAGGAACAGTTACAACATTTGAAAGATATTTGGATAGGTATATGAACAGGAAAGGTTTAGAGGATATGGGCCAAATGCATGCATGTGGGACTAGTTTACTTTAGGAAACTTGGTTGACATGGAAAACAAAAAACAGAAGTTGCTAGAAAAACTCAGCAGATCTAGCAGCATTTGTGAAGAGAAATCAAAGTTAACGATTTGGGTCCAGGTCTTCAGAACTGATAGTAGCTAGGAAAATGTTGGTTTATATGCAGAAGATAGGGTGGGAAGAGGAGGAAAGGAGTAAATAATAGGTAGGGAAGGAGCCTAAATGGAGAGAAGAACAGTTGGACAGATAAAGGAATTGATAATGATCTGGCTAGGAGAGTGAGAAGGTGTTAATGGAGATGGTTAGTGGCTAACAATACATTGTGTGTAATGGCAGATTATGTGATAATAAGGAGACAGTGAGGTCTGTAGATGCTGGAGATCAGAGTTGAGAGTGTGTTCCTGGAAAAGCACAGCTGGTCAGGCAGCATCGGGCCAGAGCCCTTCATCAAGAATGAGACTGGGAGGCTTGGGGATGGAGAGATAAATGGGAGGGGGAGTGGGGCTGGGGGCAAGGTAGCTAAGAGTGCAATAGGTGGGTGGAGGTGGGGGTAAAGGTGATAAGTTGGCAAGGAGGAGGGAGAAGATGGGTGGGAAGGAAGATTGACAGGTAGGACAGGTCATGAGGGAGGTGCTGAGCTGGAAGGTTGGAACTGGGATAAGGTGGGGGAGGGGAAATGAGGAAACTGGTGAAGTACACTCAAAGGTCTGAGCAATGAAGGCAAGTTACTTACCACCTTTTTAACCATCCTGTCTACCTGTGACACAACTTTCGAAGAACTATGTACCTCAACCCCTAGATCTCTCTGTTTGACAACAGTCCTACCTTCTCTTTCGTCAGGAAGATGATATAGAAGCTTGAACACATGCACCAGCAGAATCAAGAATAGCTTCTTCTCTGCTGTTATTGGACTGATGAATGGATTCTCTAACTTCACATAATGCTGATCTTGTTAATGTTGATCTTGCCTCAAGTGCATCCTGTGCAGCGTAACTTGTGTTCCTTACCCTGTCCAAGCTTTCTTTCACCCTATGATCTGTAATGATCTTGGTTACTATGATCTGCCTTTACTGCTCACAAACAAAAGAATTCATAGAATCCCTACAGTGTGGAAACAGGCCCCTCGGGCCAACAAGTCCACACCGACCCTCCGAGGAGTAACTCACCCAGAGCCATTCCCCCTACCCTTTATTTACCTCTGACTAATGCACCTAGCCGACACATTCCTGAACACTATGGGCAATTTAGCACAGCCAAATCACCTAACATGCACATCTTTGGACTGTGGGAGGAAATCCACACAGACACGGGGAAAATGTACAAACTCCACACAGACAGTCGCCCAAGGGTGGAATCGAACCCAGGTCCCTGGTGCTGTGAGGTAGCAGTGCTAACCATACAGCTTTTCACTGTCCTCAGATACACATGACAGTAAGTCAAATCAAGTCAAATCAAATCACTACTCAGGGCCCTACCATTAACTGTATAAGTCCTGCCCTTGTTTGAATTACCAAAATGCAATCCCTCACATTTATCCAAATGAAACTCCCTCTGCCACTCAGCCCATTGGCCCCATTAATCAAGACCCCTTTGTACTCTTAGGTAACCTCCTTTACTGTTGACTATACCATCAATTTTAGTGTCATCCATAAACTTACTAACTATGCCCCCTTAACTGTACATTGCTGACACAAAAACTTCAGTTGTCTATAAAAGAAATCTAACAGCACCCAATGTTAACCGAGTACTATTTGAAACAATTCCTACTGAGGACGATATGGAAGCAACACAGTTTCAAAATACAAATTCAGCTACTCATTCCTGTAATCATCAACTAACAAATGCAGATTCAGCTACATAGCTACATAGCAGAATAAAATAAATTTCAACTTACTTCTAAAATGATAAGTAAAATTGACATTTTCCTTTTCGTTTACTAGACAAGTTGAATTCAAAACATTATTGTAAATGAGAAACTAAACAGATTCAAATTCCTGAAACATTTAGGTCAAAGTTTCAAAACTATTTTTAGTTGAAAGAACCCTTTCAAATTGTAATCACAGGTTCCCAATCTAAATTATCCACATAATACGCATTTATAGCAGAGCTGCATATATAGAATATTAATAACGCTTTCAGTAAATGGATAAACTACTTGTTATACTTTTGAAGACAGATCAGATAAACCTAAGATAAGTGATGAATGTGACCCAACTAACATTATAAGTGACGCCAACTGAACCACTGTAAATTTGATACAGATTCCCTGATACTCGCATATATACATAAATAAGAACTTAATGTATATATATTTAGCAGTAGGAGAAGACTATACAGTTTCTCAACCCTGCTCCACTACTCTTTTTTGAATTTATTTCAGAGATGTGGCCAGCATTTACTTCTCATCCCTAAAGGCTAACATTAACTTGTATTATATTTTGCTATTTTCAATAAACAGTACAGAGTTAATTTGTTCCACATGAGTAATTATTAAACTATTATCAGTAACATAATATGCTACAACCCAATACATTTCCACCTTACTTCTTAGCTCAGATCCTCCAGTCTCTGGATAGTCAGAGAGCAGAAAGATGCACGTTTGAACCTGTCAAGAGTCCGGATGCAGAGACTACATGATAACTGTCTGAAAAGTTTAAACTTGCAAAGGTCAATTATCGTACTTTGAGAGTCCTTCAAAAAAGTCTGTAACTCTGAGCTAGAATTGTTTCGTAATGGTTATACCACGCAAGGTCGAGGGATTAAAATCTGCTCTAACTCAAGGCTAACTGAAAGACTGAGGCCCCAGTCACTCACATAAAAGGCTGTGGGCCAGTGCTGGAAAATCGGATTAAAAGAGATAAGTGGATGCTTTTGATCAGTGCAGTCACAATGTGTCAATGGGCTTTTTTCTGTGCTGGACATCTCTATATCTCCACGATACTGACCTCCCACCACTCAGACTGACACCTGTTTCCTCCTTCCTCAACACCCACTTATCAGCCACTGAAACCCCATTACCCACCTGTCACACTACCTCCTCAATGCGTGCCGGTGTAACCACATGGCACTCTACCCCTTCACTCATCCATCATCCACCCTGCCCCTCATCCAACTAACACCGTAATCACTTTTCTGGGAGACTGCTTTGGAGCCCTCTCCCCTTACCGATCTGCCATCCTACCCCTTACCCTCCTAGCACTCTATCCCCTCACCCACCTGCTTCAATGCACCCTTTGCTATTTGGAACCTTATCCCATCCACCCCAACCACTCAATGTCCCAACACACCTTTCACTCTAGCTATCTGCACATCCCTTCACTATCCTAGCAGCCTAACTCCTCATCAGCCACCTTGGAGCCTAATTCTTTAACCAAATCGCTTCCCTCTTACCCACCAGGCTCCCTACCACATCATCCACCCAGCAGGCATCCTACACTTTTACCCACGTGCCATCGTACCCCTCATATATCTGGCACCCTATTCTGCCCCCAACTACATCCTTACTCCTTCTCTTGCTTTCCATACAGACATGCCTTCTCTCAGTAGCTGTCAAAGTAGCTTTTAAACATTTTCCTTCCAGGAATTCACTTCCAATTTGAACAGCATTCAAAAAGCCTGGCAAAGTTTAAATGAAGCCATCTGCTTAACTTGCAAGCTGCACCACCTTAAGCATTCATACCCTTTAGCAACAGCTCCCCTTGGCAGCAATGCAAACCATCTGATCTGACGGGTGACTGGCGAGTCACAGTGTGGCCTGCTGAAGGGTCCTCTCTGGTTTGTGAAGACAGTTAAGGTGTGATGGCTCCTCCAACCAGAGGCTATTTCTCTCCCACAATCACTGCTCACAGGAAATGTGGGAGAGAAGTAGAATTTTGTCAGAAGAACAATGAACTGGGCAATATAATTGGTTGGACACAACTTGAGGTCTGGAAACCACAGCAGTGAGCATACCTACTCTTTTTTGAAGTTGTAAAACCCTCTTGATATTTAATTCTATAGTGGTGTCCAACTTCTTTTTTCCAGTTTATAGTTAAAAAAAAAACATGGTCCATTGCAGAAGCAGTTGAAGAGTCCAGTCATCAGTTGGGAGAGGGGCAGTGTAAGAGTTGGGTTGGGGGTGATCACAGTCAGGCATTGGGGGTTAGAAGAGGGGTGAGAGTCAGGCCATATTGGGAGGGATTAGGCTTCAGACCAACTTGGGGGCAAGGGTGGAGTCTGACTTGGATCATTGGCTGTGGGGAACGGAGTGAGTGTTGGGCCTTCGGAAGAGATTGGAGTGCTATTCAAGGCATTGTTTGGGGAAAGCATTGTGGGAGTTCAGCCATCAGGAAGTGGGGTGATAGTCTGACTGTTGAGAGGGGTGAGCAGAATAGGAGTTATGTTCGGGTGCATGCGGTGAGAGTCAGGCCATTGTGGGAGTGTGGGGGGTGGGGATCACAGCAAACTGAGGGCTCAGCTGTGAGGTGCTTAGGGAAAGAGTCTAGTTGTTGACAGGGGATCAATGTGTGTGTCAAGCTATTGGTGAAGGGTCAGTGAATTTCTCTTTCCCAGAAACCTTTCTTCTTCTTCTCCAAATATTTTTAACTCCGAACATTTTTGTGTCAACTGGAACGCTTTACCCTGATGAACCAGTTGGTTAAGAAGCTTAACACCTATCCAGGATAAAACAGACCATTTGTTTGGCATCACATCCACAAATATTCATTCCTTCCATCACTGATGCTCAGTAGTAGCAGTTTATATAATCTACAAGTTGCAATGTAGAAATTCGCCAAGGTTTCTTGGACAGCACTTGCCAAACCCCTGACAACTTCCATCCAGAAGGACAAGGACAGTAGCTACATGGGAAAACCACCATCTAGAAGTTCACCTCGAACCATTTTATGAGAATACATCACCATTCCTTTGGTGTCCTGGGGTCAAAATCCCGGAAGTCCCTCCCTAGTGGCATTGTGGGAGTACTTATAACAAATGGACTGCAGTCGTTCAAGAAGGTAGCTTAACACCACTTTCTCAAGGGCAACGCATGACGGGAAATAAATGTTGGCTCAACCAGTTACTCACATTTTGCAAGAATGAATTTTACAAATTAAAGGGTCTGTTTCCATGCTGTACATCTCTATGACTCTATAAAGCATGACTGGTTCAGCTGAAATGCGGGTGAAGTTACAAATATTTCCGGTGGATCATTTTATTTCTGTCACATCCTTCTATTAAATGCATTCACTGGGGTGAGCACTTATGAGCACTGCAAACATTATTGCCAGACATTGTTGTGTATTGAATGCCGTGAGAGAGCCCTTCTCCAGAAAGCATCTGTTTGTGTCAAAAGGATTTTGCAGACTCCATTAAAAATAGCTTTATGTGGGCAGAGGAAATGGTGGAATAGTAAATAGCACTGCTCATCATGGAAAGAGAAGAGTCCACAGATGGGCAAGGGAATTAAAATTAAAGCGATTAAATAGAGAGCAACCATTTTGATATAGTCCACAATATTGTTGAACAAGTTGTATTTCTGTCCCATCAACATTATACTGGAGCATCATGTCAGCTCAAAACATTCCGTAAACTGCATAATTTTCTGACTTTTAAGATGCCAGTAAACAGACTTAGCTGTCCAAAAATGGATATCTGAAATTCAGATCAAACATGGCACATTATCATCAGATTTAAACATGAAGCACAAGGGCAGAAAATGACATCTCATTAAGTTTGTTTTTAAAAAGTGAATATCAACAGTTGCAGGAATGCCAGAGTTAAGCCTTGCCCAGCCTGAAACTCATACAGTACCCCTTCTAACTTAACGTTCCTAAGATAACTTTAGGAAACATACAGCAGTCCTCTGAGTTCACTTACTACAGTATATTGGGGATCATATTTGGGACTTTCTTAATCTTTATGGTTCAGCTACTCACTGTCTTAACCTTCACTGGCTTAATCTGAACTATTGAGCGAATTAATCATTATTAAAATATTTCCCCTTTTGCCAATTTATTTTAATGGCTTCCTCTGTCATTTGTTAGTTTTAGAATTTGTCTCAATAAAAATGTTGATAGTGAATCAGTTCAACAGAGTGTCAGTGTGATAGGACATCAAAATAATAATATTTGAGATTTTTATAAATACAACACTCAATTTTTTTTTTACTCTGCAAAAATGCAAAGAAGTGCAAGTTGGAATGTCTTTGAAACTGGGAAATCATTGCAATGAAAAAATATTTTTCTAAAATGTAGGAAGATTTGGAAATATAAAATGACCGGACTGCTTGATCAAAATAAGAGTTTTTGGGGTCACTAACATAATGGACTGAATCTTATGTTTTTTTTGACTAAGGGTTAGTTTGGTCCAGTTTCCTGGAGGGTTTTTCTCCACCAGGCCTAGTGAGACTTCTTGCTGCATTTTGATTTGAATTGATTTATTATTGTCACATGTTCCAAGATACAGTGAAAAGTATTGTTTTGCATGCTATGTAGGCTAATCATATCTTACAGAAGTATATCAGGGTAATAGGACAGATTGCAGAACATCATGTTATAGCTACAGAGAAGGTGGAGAAAGATTAACTTTAATATGAGAGATATGATAAAGTCTGAAAACAGTGGGGAAGAAGCTGTCCTTGAATCTGTCAATGCCTCTTCTGCCTGATGGAAGAGCATAGAGGGGTCTTGTGTAGGCTGCTTTCCTGAGACAGTGGGAATTATAGACACATTTACCAAACTTATTAACTACCTAGCCCGATGCTGTAGTGACCCTTTCGTCCAATATCAGCCTCATTCGTCCTGGAGCAACTCACCATTGATGAGATATTCTGGAATTGTCCAGCAATCCTGGGACTGGTGCCAGCTTTACAAAGTATTTGTGCGCTTGGACAAACACTGTTTGTCAGGAGCTACCTTGCATGGAGGTGTGCACAGTCAGGACTTACTCACTCACCAGGACCAGTGGGGAGGTCATAACACCAACCCATGGCAATCTAGCCCAAGATCAGTGAGTCTCAGCCACTGGAAGAATGCACAGCACAGAATCCTCGGTGTAGGAAGATGACTTTCTCCACCCCACGAGCATAAAGCCACCATCTTCTGTCCCTCTATTTCTGTTACCATGTTCGCCTCCTTCCAAGCTTCATGCTCTTGAATTCTAGCTATTACCTGCTTCCTGTAACCCACACCACCCCTCTACACTATTAATCCTGCATGCCCTTTGTAATGCCTACTTATTCGCTTGGAGCATGTCTTTACTTGCACTAAAAGTATCAGCTGTGCCACACACTTCCAGTTGCCTTAATAATAGCCTCTCTGCCATTTCAGGAGAGAAACTGTCCACAATAGGGCAGAAAGAGTCAAGCCTGGTGGGCTACCTGACATTCAGCTTCTCACCCTGTATGAGGAGAGAATTCTAACTTTGACCACCCTTAGTGGCTGACTAACTGTGTCCAACCCCTGGATTGGGGCTGCAGGCTGCCCTTGACTTACTCCGGTAGGACTGAAGGCTATCCTCCTTGACTTGCCTGAGGACTGTTGGCAAACATGATAAGCCTCCTGTGCCTGCACTAAATAGTGTCCAGGTAGGCTCAAAGTGAGTGAGTGCTAACAGGACAAGTGACCAGTCTGGAGATGCAATCCGGTTCAGTGAGATCTACAGTCATTCGCAAGCAATAATCCTGTAATAGCTAACTCGATGCTGCCTAATTTTGCGTTTACGCCTGGAACTTATTTAAACGATGCAGTGAGTTGTTCCTGATGTTAAGATGAGCCTTGCTGGACTTCTTGTATGATTGTGCCACATTTCTTGCCATTAGTCACGTCATTCAGCCCCTAACAGATTCCATTTCATAGAAACAGAAAGAAATGAAGGAAGCCCATCAAGCCAAGCTGGATGAAAATAAGCCACACATTTCAATCTTTCTTTCCAGATCTTGGTCAGTTGTCTTGTCGATGATGGCACCTCAATTGCAGTTCCAAGTGTTGGTTTTCATGCTTTGATGATTTTTGCCCATACCATCCTTTAAAGCTATGAGTTCCCACATGTAATCTGGAAAGGGAGAGGGTTTGAGTGAGGAAATGTGCATCTTTAAAGGGCAGGAGGGTAAACTACATAGACGAGTCAACACACAGTCTGACCAGGCATTAGCATATTTGCACAGATCAGATAGCTCGTAACAGTTACCTAGCAAGGGGGTAGTGCAGGACCCAGAAATCGAAACACACAAGATGAAGACCTCCAGAAATTTATTTATTTTCCTTTTTCTACAAATGCATTGACAGTGAGAACAGTTTTAGTTTTATTTTTCATAACTTTTGTGAAATTATGAAAATACAGGAAAGAAAGAGAAAAATAATAATTGGCCTGTGCCATTTAAATATGTTGAAGCCTATTTGCACCATCACCAACCTCTCACCCCATTGGAAGTTATGCAATGTCTTGGGAGAGGCAACAAAACAGAGAGTAAAATGAAACTCAGGAAAATGCCACAAAACTTGTCTTTGACCTCCCGAATTTAAATAGTCATGGACCAGGAGTTTGTCATGCTGATACATCAGTCCCACCTACCTCTATACCTCTATACTAGGACACATCTTTTGCAACAACTGTTCCAGCTCTTTTTTGAAGGCAAATCCATTCCCATGTGTGGAATTTAATTCATAGCATCTAATCAGGCTTGCTGTTTTATCCTTTTCGGTAATTCCTTATAGACTTTTTCTCTATAACCAGCTTTATTAATTATGCATGTGAACAGATCTACCCCCCGCTATAATTAAAAAAGAAATCACATTACCTAGAAAGGCTATATTTTACTTTTGAATGAAGCTCCAGTTTCATCAGTCTATGTATAATTTTTGGTGTTGCTAAGATAATATTCTGACATGCTACCAATAGATCTTCTCAAGGCCTTGATACATCAGCACGTGGTGTAACAAAAACCTGTACAGTACTCTAGATGTGGTTATGCTTAAGGTCTCATAGAGATTAAAAATTAGATCTAACTATTCTAAACACACTCTAACAGTTGAACTTAACTTGAGATTGTCAGTCCCACAGGCTGCAGTCTATTAATAGCTACACATTGCTGCTAAGTCCAACTTGGCAGGTATGGGGGAGCCACAGAGTGTTTTGGGGGAATGGTGTCAGCAAGCAGTTGTAGTTTTTTGGGGAGGTAGCAGGAGCTAAGAAAAGTCTAAAATCATAGATTGGTTTCAGGGCAGAAAGAGGCCATTTGGCCAGCCAAGTGCTGGCCCTCTGAAATTCATTTACTGCTATTCTGCTGTCTTTTCCCCTTAGCCCTGCAAACTTTCCATTTCAGATTATGACCCAATTTACTTTAAAAGCTTCAAAGTAACTTGCTTCTACACATCCTCAGGAAGTGCATTCCAGATCCTATTCCCTTGCGGGATTAATTATTTTAAATCTATGTCCTCTGTGACTTTATAAAGCTCTGGTTAGGCCCCATTTGGAGTACTGTGTCCAGTTTTGGTCCCCACACCTCAGGAAGGACATACTGGCACTGGAACGTGTCCAGCGGAGATTCACACGGATGATCCCTGGAATGACAGGTCTAACATATGAGGAACGGCTGAGGATTCTGGGATTGTATTCGTTGGAGTTTAGAAGATTAAGGGGAGACTTAATAGAGACATACAAAATAATACATGGCTTGGAAAAGGTGGATGCTAGGAAATTGTTTCAGTTAAACGAGGAGACTAGAACCCGTGGACACAGCCTTAGAATTAGAGGGGGTCACTTCAGAACAGAAATGCGGAGACATTTCTTCAGCCAGAGAGTGGTGGGCCTGTGGAATTCATTGCCACGGAGTGCAGTGGAAGCCGGGACGCAAAATGTCTTCAAGGCCGAGATTGATAGATGCTTGTTGTCTAGAGGAATTAAGGGCTACAGGGAGAACGCTGGTAAGTGGAGCTGAAATGCGCATCAGCCATGATTGAATGGCGGAGTGGACTCGATGGGCCGAATGGCCTTACTTCCACTCCTATGTCTTATGGTCTTATGGTCTTATCTTACCGTCTATAAAACATTATTGACAAAACACTGATGAGGTATCCAGGTGATAATAGGAGTTCGTATGGATGACGATGATGGTTTGAAAATATATGTTCCTACCTCATGTAGATTTTTCCAGTCAAGGTTTCAATTCTGCCCTATCCTAAATAAGTCCATTGGAGGGAGAAGTCCACTCAGCACAGGAGTAGCATTCAATATTAATAGGAGTAGCATTCAATAGGTTTTGTGAAGGGCAGGTCGTGCCTCACAAACCTTATTGAATTCTTTGAAAAGGTGACGAAGGAGGTGGATGAGGGGCAAGGGCCTGTACTGCGCTGTATTCTTCTATGTTCTATGTTCTATTAAGACATACCACCTTTTTTTTAAACAATACTTGGCACTGTATTTCAGGAGTTAAAAGCCCCAAAGACATTTGTCATTGACTGAAGAATGATAAATGCACTAAGTAAATGAGTGTTTAGGGTGCCAGATGTTTAGATACATGGGTAGCATGCCAGGTGGATAAGGTGTCAGGTGGGTGAGGGGGCTGGTGTGCTAAGTAGGTGAGAGGTAGTGTGCCAGGCGTAGACTGCCAGGTGTATGGATTGCCAAATGAGTGTTTAAGAAAAGAGCGTTGAGTGGGAGGAGTTGAGAGGGTCTTTGCAAGTTTTAAATGGAATTGGTTCAGACTGGGGTGGGGAGTGATTATTTGGTGATTTAGGATGTTAGGGGTTGAGTGATGTGTTGATGAGTGAGATTAGTGGTGTGTTACGGATCAGTTCCATAGTTATCCAGGAATTAGAGTAGGTATTTGATTCTAACTATTGATAACTGTTAAGCTTATGTAAGGCAGAATGGTCTGAACTCTCCAACTTCAGTGGACTTTTTAGCTGAGTTCCAGACATAGGGTAAATTGCCGATAAAAACATTGAACATCCAGGAAATTCCCATGGAGCTGTGCCAAGACTTCTGCTTGCTTCTGATAGGCAACTACAGTTGATACTGCTCCAATAACTCTTTAGAATATCTAGGCCACAATCTTATTATTTTTACTCTGAACCACAAAACACGATATTGCCCTTTTCCATTCATACATCTGGAAACACACTTCACGTATATATTTTACGTTGCCATTAAGCAGGCATTCAATTCTCCTGGAACAACTCCTATGTGAATTTTGTTCCTGAGGATTTATTTCTGTTCTTTTCTTTTCCCAGGCTGGGTTTTTAAAATGTCAGAATTGTCTTACACAGTCAGCTTTTTTTCTTCCTCTGCAGATTCTTCTTCTAGCATAAGTTATGCAAATCTTCCAGCCTCATTTTAACTCCTCGTGAATTTGGTCACTTCAATCTGAGTGTGAGCTTCCATCCACATTGCTCTGTGGTGAGCCACATCATCTTGCTATCTAGTGCTCTCTCCCTCTTCTGGATTCTGACAGAGACACCTTGTCTGAGAATTTTCCAGAATACCATGGGCCTTGTGTCCAGGTAGAAATGAAGATTAGTTAGTCTGAATGCAAATTCAGACCTAATCTCTCTTAACTTGGATGTAAAAGAGCACTTTAAAGCAAAACTGGATATTGTCAACACTTTCCTGAAACTTTGGAGACTCTCAGTCTATCCACTGTTAACATAAAGAGATAAAGTTGCCATAGTCCTACTGGACCATAGGACTGATCTCTCAGTTAGAGAGAGAGAGGGAGAGAGAGGACTGGTCGTGGTTTAACTTAAGGGTCACTGCACTTCAGGTAAGAGGAAAGATGAGAAGAAAAGTCCTTTAAGGGAATCTCAGCCAGTGTGGGAATTGAACCCATGCCATTAGCTTCACACTGCATTGCAAACCAGCCACATAACTGAACTAACTGACCCTTATGTTAACCTATAGACTGCCATTATTGTCTCTAAATGTAAACACCTTGCACCTGCTTTGCAATAAAGAATAATCTGGTTTCCTTTCAATCTCCAGTAATAAATGTATGCAGACTTGGTGTCAGGCAAACCTCAGAGCAGGTCACTTGATCCCATTTATTTTACCTAAAGGACACTGTCCCAAAACCATATAAATGTATATACTTCATTACTTTTAATAATAGTACTGGATCCCATTACACTATTTCAAAAAAAATGAAAAGGAGACTTATCTCCCCAATTTAACATTGTAAGAAAATAGATTATATTACCATTATCACAATGATATTTGTGGGAATTTAATGCATGCAAATTGATTGTAATTCTCTTGCATAAAACATTAACTACATATCACAACACTGCATCACTTATCGAGAGTTTTGAGGTATCAAGTGGTGCTGAAAGGTGCTGAAAGGTGCTGTATAATTCTGAATCTATCTATCAAAGCATAGGACAAAAAAAATCAAAGAACTGCGGATGCTGTAATTCAGAAATAAAAACAGAAATTACTGGTAAATCTTAGCAAGTCTGGCAGCATCTGTGGAGAGAAAGCAGAGTAAACATTACAGGTAATATTTTTTGTTCAAATTAGAATCACTACAGTGTGGAAACAGGCTCTTCTTCCCAACATGTCCACACTGTCCGTCTGAAGAGTATCCCACCAGACCCATTCCCCTACCCTATATTTACTCCTGACTAATAACCTACACCATGGGCATTTAGCATGGCCAATTCACCTAACCTGCACATCTTTTTGGATTGTGGGAGGAAACCCACGCAGACACAAGGAGAATGTGCAAACTCCACACAGACAGTTACCTGAGGCTAGAATTGAAGCCGGATCCCTGGCACTGTGAGGTAGCAATGCTAACCACTGAACCACAGTGCCACCCATCCACTGAGCCACCATGCCGTTATATAGCATTAACACTGCTTTCCCTCCGCAGATGCTGCCAGACCTGCTCAGTTTTTCCAACAATTTCTGTTCTTGTACCTAAGCACTGGTTCTAGCTTTGATATGATGTCCCCTTTGTCTGAATAATTTGTCACTATTTTACTTTAAGTACAAAGTCTCACAATTGTTTTGGTGCAGAGAAAGGTTAATTGGCTCATCTTAAAGAGGGTTAGATACTTGAGAAAGAGAGGAAAGAAGGTCGAGAGGGAATTACAAAACTGAATCGGCTCTGGGCTGACATTTTCCAGCCCTCTGGCAACATTCCCTCAAAGCTGCACAGTCATTCCACAGCTGCTGAGAAACACCGTGCACACTGATCAACCTTCCACTTCTGGAAGCCAAGGCCGCACACAGATCTTAAAGCTGCATACAGAAGGAGGCCAGCAAGCCCATAGTTGTACTTAAAGACCCAATGTGGGGATGATTTTCTGGCCTTGCTGGAGTTTTGACAGTGTAGTGTCTGTTCCCTGCCACATAAAGAGACCATATACACAACAGAAGCAGTCTGCCTGCAACAGTTCAGTGGATTATCAAAGCCAGTGATTCTATGCTGCAAAGGGATGGTTACAGAAATGAATGGCAGATCACACGGTTTGAAAGAACTATCTGTAAGGGCACTCCCTCTGATCCAAGGGGCCTATACTGTTTTCACGCTATCAATTAACAATTCACTTTTGCCTTGTTAAGGCACCTCCCTGTTAAGTTGCCCTTGAGATGCATTACCATTGCCAATCACTTCTGGAATTGCTGCTGAGGTCTAGAGCTGCTGACCCTCTGATGGGTACAATAATAGCAATCCTGCCAGCAAATAGGAGGCTACCTCCAGGCCTCTAATGCCATGGTCATGGCCTAAGTGACAAAATCTGCCCTTCCTCTTGCTAGGCTTGCCTCCAAGTTTCAAAATCTGTCATCCAGTTTTTAATATCCTGTAGCTTGCCTTTAATATTTAAAGTATCTCATCATTTTGTTTGTCAAAAAATTATTCTAGGCCCACTCCTGTTTCTATATTCTTGCTCATAACACGATCCTAACACTTTGGCTAAGTCTTTGTATTTTTCAAGTGCTTCTAAGCATTCAGAAACATGCAATATATCTATGGCTGCCACTGATAATCAGCCTCAGCTGAATTGCTAACCTGTCTTTCACATGCTGCATCAGTGACAACTTTTTGTATAACGTTCATTGTAAGTTCTACCTGACTCTCCCCCATCTCTATCATCTAGCAGACTATCAAAGTTGTATTATAACATACATTATTATATTACAACATACATAATTCAGCCTTCTCTGGATAGCATCTCACAGGTGGTTTGTGAAAAGAACAGGAACATCATGGTCGAGGACATTGTGCCTATACCCCTGAAAACTGCTTCAAGTAGTTCACCAAAATATGGTGTCTATGGTTAAGTGCATGTTCTTATTTAAACAACATTAGAAAGAAATGCCTCTGCCAGTTTTTCTCAAATCAAAACAACAGGGGGATAAGTTCAAGAAAGCTTCACAGTCATTTTCAGAGAGTCTGGCAGCTGCTCAGCAGATTAAGTATTGATCTCTTACAAAACCTTGCTGATGGAGTTTTCAATTTCTCATTATCATGTCGTATAATATCCTGGTGGTCTGATTATAATGCTGGATTCTGAATGGAGGAACCCAGGCAGAGCATGATCACCTCACAGCCGTGTAAACTGACCCCAGTAGCACTGAGAAAATCAGCAGCCAATTACAAAGCAAGGCAGCTATGAGCCGGCTTTCAGAGAGTGGAGCTGCCTGCTTATTGCAGAACCGCTAGTTATTCTCCGTACAGACACAGCACACACTTCAATCACGTCGCGTTGCTCTTAATGGAGATTTCATATGTGAATGTTTTCAAACTCCTATTTTTAAAACTTGTCAACAAAAGTCAGGAAGTGCCAAAGGCCATAAGATCTTAAACTTAGATTTTTGATCTTGTGGAATAAATATGACTTTAGCTTCTGAGAATCATGCATTTGTACATCATTTAATACAATCCAGAGCACTCTTTGTTTATCTCTTTATCAAGTTATTTATACTCTTGCTCAGGACAAAAGAATGGCATTTTCAACAATAGGAGTCTGTGGTGGCTTGTGGAATGATTGACTTTCTCTCAGTCTCTCAGGCACAGGATTTATCCCATTCAGGTCAGGTGCAGAACAATGCACCCTCAGTTCTGCCTGAATACTATGGTTCAAATTTAATACCCTCAGCGTAGCACCACCCCATTGTCTCATAAATCAAGTGATTTGGTACTAACAAGTTTCAATTTCTTCCAAGCACAACCTTATGCAGAAGGCCATTTGAAGTGTCTTCAACAGCTTATTTAATGTCTAACATGTCAGAGCTCTTTACAGAAACTGCATCGGAAAATCTTTTACCAATCTTCTTTTGCCTTTATCCCATCATGTCAAAGAAGGACCAACTCCCACTAAAGTAGAAAGATGCAATAGAAAATGCCTGCTACTCATTCCTTTATACCTTTGCCAGCTCTTTGACAGAGCCATCCACTTAATCATACTCATATTCCTGTACATTGTTCCTTCAAGTACTTATCTAATTCCCTTCAGTGCATCCTCCAACTTTCTAATTTTAGGCACCTCCTCTTGTTAGGATAACCGTTAAACTGTTATACCAATCAAGTCATTCTTCAATCAGCTAGTCAAGAATGAAGGACATCAGAAATGAGAACAATCTTGTTTTCATAAAATCATAGAAATAGTTACATCATAGAAGGAGGACATTTAGCCCTTCATATCCACGGCCTTTCCCTGTTACATTTCAATTATTTTTCTCCTATCAATTTCCAATTCCTCTTTGAAAGTCATAACTGAGTCTGCTTTTACTATATTCTTAGGCATCACATTCAAGATTCTAGTCACAAGTTGCAACAAAATGTTTCTGCTCATGTCACCTTTACTTCATCTGCCCTTCTCCTTAAATTGCTGGCCTTAGAACCTTGACGCTTCCATCAAAGGCAACAGTTTTTCCCGACTTACTCTATAAAGATGCGTCATAATTTTGAATGGATCTATTAAGTCTTCTCATAAAAACATCAGCTGACTGAGTAGAATAATCCCACCATCTCCAACTTACCCAAACATATAAGTTTTTTTACTTTGGAAACATAAAGCCTAATTCAGGTTCCGCATCAAAATTGAAACAGGTGGGAGCTAAGGTTGACTCATCAACCAGTTGCGCTATTGTGTTTTCATTGCCATCTGTTTCAAAGCAGAAATATGGCAATAGAGACAGGAAAATTGTGCTCATGAATGTCAACTTTAAAAATGGCAATTCTTAAATTGTTCTCCTGCCATATGTTGACTGAGGGGGTGGAGAATGCTGGTAGTGAGCAGAGTTTGGGAAATTAATCATGTGCTCAATTTGCTATATGCACCATTTTGCAGCAGTAGAAATTTAAGTGTTCACAGCTGGGCTGATGACCAATACAAATAAAACTGAATGGTGGCTTCAAAAACTTCTTCATTCACAACACATTTTTTTTATTTCGAAAATATACTTTATTCATAAAATTATTTTGATATCTATACAATTGGTAATGCATACGTATACATTTCATTTCTTTACATACAGAGATTGGAATTAATCATTCGTATGTACAAGTCTGTACATTGACCATCCAGATATTTTGCTGAAGCGTCAGCGGAGCCCAACTACTGAGTGAGCCCCCTGTTCTTCTTTGGCAGGCAGACTTTACATGGTGGTCTTTCCCCACAGCACCTTGGCGGCAGCTGCCCCAAGCTTCAGCACATCCCTCAACACGTAGTCCTGGACCTTGGAATGTGCCAGTCTCCAACAGTCAGTCGGGGTCAACTCCTTCAGCTGGAAGATCAACAGGTTTCAGACCGCCCAGAGAGCGTCCTTCACCGAGTTGATGATCCTCCAGGCGCAGTTGATGTTCGTCTTGGTGTGCATCCCAGGGAACAGACCATAGAGCACGGAGTCCTGTGTCACGGCGCTGCTCAGAATGAACCTTGACAAACACCACTGAATTCCTCTCCAGACTTTTTTTGCATAGGCACATTCCAGAAGGAGGTGTGTGACAGTCTTGTCCCCCCCGCAGCCACTTCGAGGGCAGCATGCGGTGCGGCTGAGAGTCCGGGCATGCATAAAGGATCTCACAGGCAGAGCCCTTCTCACCACCAGCCAAGCCATGTCTTGGTGCTTGTTGGAAAGTTCTGGCGATGAGGCATTCTGCCAAATGGCTTTGACAGTCTGCTCAGGGAACCGCTCAATAGGATCTGACCTCTCCTTTTCCCAAAGGATCTTAAGGACACTGCGTGCTGACCACTTCATGATGGACTTGTGGTCAAAGGTGTTTTTCTTCATAAATTTCTCCACGAAGGACAGGTGATACGAATCCAACTACTTGAAGCGTTCCGCGGCAGCGAGGCCAGGCCCATCCTTTGCAAAACCGGGGACAGGTAGAACCTCAGTACGTAGTGACACTTGGTGTTTGCGTACCGGGGATCCACGCACAGCTTGATGCAGCCACACACAAAGGTGGCCATCAGGGTGAGGGTGGCATTGGGTGTATATTTTCCCCCGTTGCCCAGATCTTTATACAGTGAGTCCCTTCGGACCCGGTCCATCTTTGACCTCCATGTAAACTGGAAGATGGCCCGGGTGACTGCAGCGGCACAGGTTCTGGGAATAGGCCAGACCTGTGCCATATATAACAGCACTGACAGTACCTCACACCTGATGACCAGGTTTTTTCCCGCGATGGTGAGTGACCATTATTCCCATTTGCCCAGTTTCTGCCTCGCTTTCCTGATTCGCTCCTCCCAAGACTTGGCGCATGCCCCAGCCCCCCCAGACCAAATACTCAGCACCTTCAGGTGGTCAGTCCTGACGGTGAAGGGGCTCGAGGATTGGTCGGCCCAGTTCCTGAAGAACAAGGTTTACTTTGGCCCCCGAGGCCCTTTCGAACTGGTCACATATGTGCATGAGTCAGCGGATCTGAGCAGGAAACGGCGATGTCTTCCATGTACAGGGAGGTCTTAACCTGCAGGCCCCCGCTGCTAGGAATAGTCACCCCTCTCAGGCTTGCATCCTTCCTGATGGATTCAGCAAGTGGTTCTATGCAGCACACAAACAAGGCAGGAGAGAGAGGGCAGCCCTGCCTGACTCCAGATCTGACTGGGAAGCTATCTGATTCCCACCCATTGATTGAGACTGCACTGACAATGTTGGTGTAGAGCAGTTGGATCCAATTGCAGATTCTCTCCCCAAAGTCCATTTTGGAGAGAACATCCCTCGTATACGTATGTGATATCCTGTCAAAGGCTTTCTCCTGATACAGGCTGATGAGGCAGGTGTCCAACCCCCTGTCCTCCACATAGGGGATCGTACCCCTGAGGAGTGCGAGACTCTCAGCGATCTTCCTGTCCGGTACAGCGCAGGTTTGGTCAGGGTGAATCACCGATCACAGAGCAGACCTGACCCGGTTGGCGATGACCTTTGTAATCCGCGTTTAATAGTGAGATTGGGCTCCAATTTCTAATTTCCTCACTCTCCCCCTTCCGCTTGTAGATGAGGGTGATGATGCCTTTCCTCATGGATTCGCTCATGGTACCTGCCCGAAGCATACTGACATACACCTCCAGCAGGTCCTGGCCAATCAAGTCCCAAAGACCAGAATAGAGCTCGACCGGTAATCCATCGCCTCCGGGAGTTTTATTCTTTTCGAAGGACTCGAGGGCCTTGGTCAGCTCATCCAGAGATTGTGGCTGGCCCAGCCTCTCCCGTGTTCTGTCGTCTAAGACCTCCGTGATAGAGGACAGGAACAACTGGGAGGCCGCGCTGTCAGTTGGCTTCGCGTCATACAGACTGGCGTAGAAGGATTTGCTGATCCTCATGATGTCAGCCTGAGATGACGTTACCGAGCCATCTTCTTCCTTCAGGCTGCTGAGCACGGAGCTCTCTTTGTGCACCTTCTGGAAGAAGAAACGTGAGCACATCTTGTCCTGCTCCACCGAGCGGACTCTGGACCGGAAGATTATCTTGGAGGCCTCCGAGGCAAAGAGCGAGGCTTGCTGGCCCTTCACCTCCTGGAGGTCCTCCGTGACATCGACCCCCATCGTCTGCAGCAGGAGCAGGTTCTGCATACTTTCCTGGAGCTGGGACAGTTTTCCCCGTCTCTCTCTCGCCTCCTGAACACCTTTGAGGATGAAGAACCTCTTGATGTTCCCTTTTACTGTTTCCCACCAGTCCACTGGCGACTCAAACAGGGGCTTCACGGTTCTCCAACCTGCGTAATCCCTCTTGAGCTTCTCAATGTTTACTGGGGTCAACAGCTTTGTGTCCATCTTCCGCGTTCCCTTACCAGCCCGCTGCTCGTCCTGTAGATGACAGTCGGCCAGCAGGAGGCAGTGGTCAGAGAAGAACACTGGCATGACCGAGAACGTTCGGGACACAAACAGGTAACCTATCCTTGAACGGATAGACCTGCCTGCCCGTGATTAGGTGTATCTACGCTGCGCTCCGTCTGCAGGGGTGCTGAAGACGTTGTGCAGCTTGGCATTTTTGACCGTTTCCATCATGGCTCTGGACGTGGCGTCCAATTTACTGTCCCCCCCAACGGATCGTCTATCTGCATCAATGATACAATTGAAGTCTCCGGCCAGAATGACCAGCCTGGACGTAGCCAGCAACAGTGGAAGCTGCTGCAGGACAGCCAACCATTCACTCTTAGCCACTGGGCCGTACATGTTAATCAGTCTCAGGGGAGCATTTCTGTACATGACGTCTGTGACGAGGAAGCACTCGCCCACCACCTCCTTAACCTCAGAGATGATGAAGTTGCCTCCTCGCAACAGGATACCCCAGGCCTGAGGAGCGGTTATCATTGCCCTGGACCAAACTGACGGCCCATGGGCACACAAGCTCGACCATCTTCTGTAACTGCTGAGGTGTTGTATCCCACACTCCTGTAGAAACAGGATATCGGCTCTAAGCAGTACACATCTGCTGCTTGGAATCCGCAGCACCCCAACAGAACCATTTTGACGAACAGAGTCCGATCGACTGGTGTATGCTCCTCCACCTTCTTCACAGTCACCCTGACTGTGTTGTGGATCCCCTGGCCTGCTCTGTGGGTGGCTGCTGAGGCCATAGCTCTGAGGTTGGCTAATCCCTGAACTGGTGTTAGGCTGAAGCCAGCATGAAGCTACGGTCGCTCTCCATCACGGGAAAAAAACCTGGTCATCAGGTGTGAGGCACTGTCATTGCTATTATACGTGGCACAGGTCTGGCCTATTCCCAGAACCTGTGCCGCTGCAGTCACCCGGGCCATCTTCCAGTTTATATGGAGGTCAAAGATGGACCGGGTCCGAAGGGACTCACTGTATAAAGATCTGGGCAACGGAGGAAAAAATACACCCAATGCCACCCTCACCCTGACGGTGAAGAAAAACTCCTTTGACCACAAGTCCATCAGGAAGTGGTCAGCACATAGTGTCCTTGAGACCCTTTGGGAAAAGGAGAGGGCGGATCCTATCGAGCGGTTCCCTGGGCAGACTGTCAAAGCCATTTGGCAGGATGCCTCATCGCCAGAACTTTCCAACAAGCACCAAGACATGGCTTGGCTGGTGGTGAGAAGGGCTCTGCCTGTGAGATCCTTTATGCACGCCCGGACTCTCAGCCACACCGCACGCTGCCCTCGAAGCGGCTGCGGGGGGGACGAGACTGTCACACACCTCCTTCTGGAATGTGCCTATGCAGAGGAAGTCTGGAAAGGAATGCAGTGGTGTTTGTCGAGGTTCGTCCCGAGCAGCGCAGTGATGTGGGACACCATGCTCTACGGCCTGTTCCCTGGGGCGCACACCAAGACGAACATCAACTGTGCCTGGAGGATCATCAACTCGGTGAAGGACGCTCTCTGGGTGGTCCGAAACCTGCTGATCTTCCAGCTGAAGGATTTGACCCCAACTGAGTGCTGCAGACTGGCACATTCCATGGTCCAGGACTACGTGTTGAGGGACGTGCTAAAGCTTGGGGCAGCTGCCGCCAAGGTGCGGTGGGGAACGACCACTGTGTAAAGTCTGCCTGCCTAACGAAGAACAGGGGGCCCATGCAGTCATTTGGGCTCTGCTGACGCCTCAGCTAATTATATGGGCATATGATTAAAAAATGTACAGACCTGTATAAAAATGATAAGTTTTGATCTCTGTATGTACATGTTTACATATGTATGGCATGACCAATTGTACAGACCATCAAATTATTTTATGAATAAAGTATATTTTTGAAATACAAAAAAAAGAAGATCCACCAAGAGCAGAGTTAAAAATCACACAACACCAGGTTATAGTCCAATAGGTTTAATTGGAAGCACATTAGCTTTCGGAGCGCCACTCCTTCATCAGGTAGTTGTAGAGGACACAATTGTAAGGCACAGGATTTATAGCAAAAGTTTACAGTGTGAAGTAACTAAAATTATACATTGAAAAATACCTTGCTTGTCTGTTGAGTCTTTCATCTGTTTGAATACCATGATAGTTTCACTTCTTTCATGTGTAAATCACAAAACGTTTTATTTAAAGTTGCATTCTCAGGTTAACTGTAACAATTGGTGTTAGCTAGACAATGTGTTGAAGGTGTTATCCCCCTGTGTCTCTGTCTGTGCCATAATGTTTAGATTTATTCTAATCTTAAAAGTGAGATAACAAAGTTTTACATGAATTCATGCAGTTTTTGAGCAAAGTACAATGTAACTCTGCAAGTACAAATTCACCCCACGAACGTATCTATATGTGTGCATGTGGGTCTTTGTGAGTGTGTGTGTCTGTCTTGGTTGGGGGGTTGTGAGTGTGAGAAAGAGTATATATGTGTGTGTATGTGAGTTCAGAGTGTCTTAAGTCTGTGAGGGGTGCACGTGTGAGTGTGGGAGTGTGTGTGTTTGTCTGGGGTGAGGGGTTGTCAGTGTCTGTGTGAGAGAGTGTATATTTGTATGTGTGAGTGTAGAGTGGTCTAAGTCTCTGAGAGGATGCATGTGTGAGTGTGGAAGTGTATGTGTCTGTAAGGGTGTGTGTGAATGTCTGTGTATATGTGTGTCCGTGTGTATGTGTGTGTATAGGAGTGCCTCTGTGTATGTGTGTGTGTGCATGTGTGTAGGAGTGTCTGTGTGTGTGTATAGTGCAATGGTGGTCACCTGTAATGTGACATGAACCCAAGTCCCAGTTGAGGCCCTCCCTCTGGGTATGGAGCTTAACTATCAGCCTCTGCTCGGCCACTTTTCGCTGCTGCCTGTCCCGAAGTCCGCCCTGGAGGATGGTCACCTGAAGGTCCGAGGTTGAATGTCCTGGACCACTGAAGTGTTCCCCAACTGGGAGGGAACCCTCCTGTTTGTTGATTGTTGTGTGGTGCCCATTCATCCATTACCGTAGCCTTTGCTTGGTTTCCCCAATGTACCATGCCTTAGGGCATCCTTGCCTGCAACATATAAGATAGACAACGTTGGCTGAGTCACATGAGTCCCACCATGTACGTGGCAGGTGTCCCCACTTGTAATGGTGGTATCCATGTCCACACTCCGACCATGACAGGGTTGTCCTGAAAGCCAGGTAGTTTGCTATGAACAGTGATCTGTTTGAGGTTTGGCGGTTGTTTAAAGGTGAATAGTGGAGGTGTGGGGAAGGTCTTGGCGAGGTGCTCATCCTTATTGATAATGTATTGTAGGTCATGAAGAACATGTTGTAGATTTTGAGCTCCTGGGAAGTACTGAACAACGAAGGGTGCCCTGTTGGTTCGTACTATTTATGTATATGAACTGAAAATTACAGTCAGTCAACTGAGTCCATGCTCTTCTTTTGCAGCTATTCATTTTGACCTCACATTATTGAGTTGTAAAACTATCCATTTATTACATTCTTCAGAAATTCTGTCGACAGAAAAGTGAAAAAGTTCCATATATATCCTTCATAAAATGCACACCATGATATCATTTTGGGGAAATTACAGAATCCCTACAATGTGGAACCAGGCCATTCGGCCCATCAAGTTCACACTAACCCTCCAAAGAGCATCCCACCCAGATCAACCTAATCCCTATAACCTTGCATTTTCCTTGGCTAATCCACCTAACCTGAACATCTTTGGACTGTGGGAGGAAACCGGAGCACTGAGAGGCAACCCTCACAGGCATGGGGAGAATGTTGAAAACTCCACACAGATAGTCACCCAGGGTTGGAATCAAACCCGGGTCCTCGGTGCTGAGAGGCAGCAGTGCTAGCCGCTGAGCTACCGTGTCACTCCAAAGATCACGCCTCCAAAATAAGTGTAAAAACAGTTGCCCCTTAGCAAAGAGCTAGGACTCACTCTGACATTAATGATGGTATATATACTGCAGACAATTTGTTTATTCTGACTATCCCTTGCCAACATGATCAGTCAATAAGAACAATGCAAAGATAAGAGTAAATACTGGAACTGAAGCAGGTCACAGGAATATATTTGTGGGCGGCACGGTGGCACAGTGGTTAGCACTGCTGCCTCACAGCGCCAGAGACCCGGGTTCAATTCCCGCCTCAGGCGACTGACTGTGTGGAGTTTGCACATTCTCCCCGTGTCTGCGTGGGTTTCCTCCGGGTGCTCCGGTTTCCTCCCACAGTCACAGAGATGTGCGGGTCAGGTGAATTGGCCATGCTAAATTGCCTGTAGTGTTACGTTAAAAGGGGTAAATGTAGGGGTATTGGTGGGTTGCGCTTCGGCGGATCGGTGTGGACTTGTTCGGCCGAAGGGCCTGTTTCCACACTGTAAGTAATCTAATCTAATCATATGAGTTGCACACATCCATTATGAAAATTCTCATAGAAAAAGACAAATAGGCATAAAAGAACCAATAAGTAGTGTTCCAGTCTTAAATTTATTTACAAAATCCAGGAATGCACACAACTGAACCAGACAGTGAAGCAGGCAGTGAACACAGATGGCTATTTATGTATCGCTTGTCAGCTCTATTAAAAAGTGCCACTGATATTGATGCAACTGGATTTTTGCATGGCAACAGTAAATAAACCAAGAGAGACAACGAATAAGGAAGAACATTATAACAAAATAGCTCCAAAAACAATGGGCTAAAAATTTGATAAGTTGAAGGGTTTGAAGGTCGTGATGTGCAACTAGCTCATGCCCTATGGAAGTGATGTAGACTGTTTTCCAACTTCACAGTTCTCACTCCTTCAGTGCTGAACACCTGCTGATTGACTCCCAGTTCCCCAGTAACAATCAGGTCATTTGAGCTTAACACCAACTAATGCGAGCCTGCATTTTTTAAATATGACATTTTCTGCAGCAGGTCCTGAAGTGTTGGATGTAATTTTCTCAGTAAGATGAAATCAGATCAATGGATAAATGGTTCAGAGAGAGAGAGCGCGCTAATGTTCTCAAGTGCAGTGCTGAATGGATTAAACAGAAGATCGAAAGGAAGAGAAGGGTAACTTTTTATTCACATTCATACATTCACTGCAAAGGTAATGGGAGCTATCAGAGTCAGTTGGTAGAGACAGCTACAAGATCAATACAGAGTTTTTGTCCTGAGGATCTGGGTACAGTGCTAGAAAAAGTTGTGACTTTACACAAGTGGTCAAGGTAAATTCATTCTTTAAGTGGTGATCTTAACAACCATTGGCAGTACCATGCTTATCCTGCTGTGAGGCTGCAGCTCTAGATCAAATAAGTGGCACAATTCTATGACTATCTACTTTAGATGAAGACATCCACTGCTGACAACTGTTCCTAGCTGAGGTGGAGGCAGAGAAGAGCTCTCTGTAGACCCTAGGTGTGTGCTGAGATCACACTTTCTCCTCCCTCTGTGAGTGGTTCTCTTTTTTGTTACTGTGCTATCTCCCTGTCATGCTGTAGACCAAAGAAACTGTAATCAAATATCTCATGATCAGGAGCAGATTTTCCACTCACAGCTCTTGGGAATTCATCCCACTCCTTCTACAGCAAAAGAAAGACAAAAGCATCTCACCTGGAAGATCCACAACGGGTCTTATTATTTAGGTTAGAGGAGGAGGGCGGGTGGGAGACACTACCTCTGTTGTGCCTCGGAAGTTTTATGATGATCCTCTTAATCAGAACAAGTAGGGCTGGGATGGGAGGTTTTGTTAGTGGAATAGTAATCATCCCTTATATACATGTTTGGCAGTGCCCCTAATAGAGGGAGTTAATAGGAGGGAACTGGGAGGTCCAAAATGGAAGCTTGTGTGTCTTTTCAAAGTGAAATGTAAGAACAGAAAACCTATCAGCGGGAATATTTCTTATAACCATGATCATATGACCATATGATCATGGCTGATTTCCCTCCTCAGCCGCACTCTCCAGCCTCCTTCCCATATCTTGAACTGACATTGTGATCTGCCCACTCTGCATGCATTTAATGTTCATCTGTGGGATACAGGCATTGCTGGCAGGCCAGCATTTATTGCCTATTTCTAGTTGTCCTTGTGGTGAGCTGCCTCTTGAAATCTTACAGTCCACCTCCATAATGCCATTAGGGAGGGAATTCCAGAATTTTGAATCAGTGACAGTGAAAGAATGGCAATATATTTCCAAGTGAGGCTATTGAGTGGCTTGGAGGGGAACTTGAAAGTGGTGGTGTTCCCATGTATATTCTGCTCTTGTCCTTCTAGAAGAAAATGGCTGTGTGTTGTCTGAGGATCTTTGGTGAATTTCTGAAGTGTATCTTGTAGACAGTACATATTGCTGCTATCAGATATCAGTACAGTACTGAGTGGATGTTTGTGGTTATAGTTCTAGTCAAGTGGGCTGCTTTGTAATGGATGGTATCAAGTTTCTTGAACGTTGTTGGAGCTGCACTCATCCAAGGAAGTGGGAGTATTCCATCACATTCCTGATTTCGACCTTGTAGATGGTGGACAGGATTTGGGGAGTCAGGAGCTGAGTTACTTACTGCACTATTTCTAGCCTCTGACCTGCTTTTGTATCCAGTGTTTTTATGTGGCAAGTCCAGTTGAGTTCCTGGTCAATGATAACCCTCAGGATGTTGATAGTGGTGGATTCAGTGATAGTAACACCATTGAATGTCAAGGGATGGTGGTTAGATTGTCTCTTATTGGTGATGCTCATAGCCTAGCATTTGTGAGGTACATTGTCCAGATCTTGTTACATTTGAACAAGGATGGCTTCAGTGTCTGAGGAATCGTGAATTGTGTTGACTGTTGTGGAATCAATGGCAAGCAGCCCCATTTCTGACCTTATATTGGAGGGAAGGTCATTGATGAAGGAGCTGGTGATTGTTGGGCCAAGGACAGTACTTTGAAGAGCTCCTGCTTAGGTGTCCTTGAGCAGAGATAACTGACCTCCAACAACCATAGCCATCTTCCTATGGTGCCATTTCTGACACCCACCACCTGGAAAGGTTTGCCCCATGATACCCATTGATTCCAGATTTGCAAGGGCCCCTTGATGCCACACTTGGTCGAATGCAACCTTGATGTCAAGGGCTATCATTCTCATCTCAACTTTGGAATTCAGCTCTTTTGTCCATGTTTGAAGCGAGGCTGTAATGAGGTCAGGAGCTGAATGGTCTTGGAAGAATCTGACGCCCAGATTGGCATCACTGAGCAGGTTATTGCTGAGCAGGTGCTGTTGATGACACCTTCCATCATTTTTGTGATGATTCAGAATAGACTAATGGGGCGATAATTGCCTGGGTTGGATTTAAATTGATTTTTATGTACAGAACCTAGCTGGCCAATTTCCCACATTTTTCAGGTAGATGCCAGTGTTGTAACTATACTGGAACAGTTTGGCTAGGGGAGCGGCAAGTTCTGGAGCACAAGTCTTCAGTGCTATTGCCGAATGTTGTCAAAGTCCATAGCCTTTGTCTCCAGCCATTTGTTGATATCATCTGGGGGGAGTTGAAATAGCTGAAGACTGCAAAGTGTGATGCTGGGAACTTGCGGACACTTCCAGCACACGCATAGGAATCTACACACTATTGTGCTTCAAAACACGGCATTTGGGGTGAGTGTGCAGGGAGTAATCCAAGTGGACATCCACCAGTTTCCTCATGCTCCCAAGTCCTATAGCACCCAAACCCTATGGTGCTGCATTCTGCTGCCAGTAAATAGAGAGAACAACAGCAGGGGATGAAAACACTTTATACAATGAACAGCGATAGCACTATCCTGCCTGTGGTTTCATAACAAAAACAGATGTTTAGGAACAAAACAGAAATTTCTGACAAAAAAATACTCAGCAGGTCTGGCAGCAGCTGTAGAGAGAAAGTAGAGTTGGCATTTCAGGTTCAGTGAAGTGACCCTTTTTCAGAAGTGATATTTAGGAGCTGTTATTATTCATCATGGGAGTATAGTGGACATTTTTGAATTTAGGGTGTGACATGAAAGCCGTTGAAAACAGCAAGGTTTCCTGCCCGTACACATCTCAGTCTCTCAGCAACAAAGAAACAATCACTGGTTATGGAACAGATCAGATTTTTTTAGTGAAAGGAAACACAGGTGTGAACATGAGTCTTGCTTTAAGCTGTATGAACTCCTAATGCAGCTTTGTCAGGAGTGTGCACACACTACCGAGCAGGCAGTGGTTCTTTACTTACAGTGCAAAGTCGGCTGTTTAATTTGTTATGGCATTTCCCTACTGCTTGCTGAGATTTAAATAAGGACCTTGAGCTGGCTTATTAAATTAATAAAAGGTTCCAGGAGGGCCTTAAGGCTGATAGTATTTCGAGAGCAGGGTGTTGAGGCAGTAGGCGGGACAAAAGCATTCTGAATAAAACTGTCTCAAATCAAGATAGAATCTTGACAAGATAGAATCAGAGGTTCAGCAAAGATTGACAATTCTGTTTATGAGTAAAAATGCATCGTCTCATGAAGGCAATGCTGTCGGAAGCTCTGGATGCAACTTCAAAGTGGGAGAGGGACATGCAAAACTAAAAGTGAAATTCTTCAATAATGCCAAGGATGAAGGGTGACCTTATGGAGGTTTATAAAATCATGAGGGGCTTGGATAGGATGAATAGTCAAGGTCTTTTCCCCACGGTAGGGGAGTCCAAAATTAGAGAGCATAGGTTTAAAGTGACGGGGAAGACTTTAAAAGGGATCTAAGGAGCAATCTTTTCATGCAGAGGGTGGCGTGTGTATGGAATAAACTGCCAGGGGAAGTGGTGGAGGTTAGTACAATTGCAACATTTAATAGGCATCTGGATATACGTGAATAGTAAGGGCTTAGAAGGATATGGGCCAAATACTGGCAAATGGGGCTAGGTCAGTTTAGGATATCTTGTTGGCATGGACGAGTTGGACTGAAGAGCAACAGTCTATGACAGTAACTTAAAATCACCTAATGGGCCTTTGTTTAGTGAGAAATCTGACATGCTTGTAGATTGCATTGTCTTGACTTAAGTACATTGAGTGTTAAACAGGCTACATGGTTGCATGAATGCAATGGCCCATATAAGCAGGAATGGTGATAAATAAGGGGCAGCAACAAGCAGAAGTTGTGGAAGCAGAGTCAGGGGCAGGCCCTGTTGTGGCACCAGTAGGCTCATACTTTACAGAGGCTGCATATTGAAATGCAGTTGTGATCTTTTTGCAGTCCTTTCAGAATATTCAGCTTATGTGAAATGGTGCAAATCTTGCTTACACATCACTGCCACATCCTACACAGTACCTTGGAATGACAATTCCAGAACATCTGACATTTCTTCATGAGACAACGTATTCTCTAAAACAAATGAAATTAAAAATCACACGACACCAGGTTATAGTCCAACAGGTTTATTTGGAAGCACTAGCTTTTGGAGCACTGCTCTTTCATCAGGTAGCTCTGGAGCTGGACCATAAGACACAGAATTTATAGCAAAAGATTACAGTGTCATGCAACTGAAATAATATCTTGAACAAATCTAGGTTGCTGTTAAGTCTTTCATCTTTTAGAATGGGTTGCAGGTTTCAGTTCATTAAAATGTAAATCCCAGAACTTCTTTTAAGTTTTATTCTTGAGATAACTTAAAGGTGTGAGGTTAAGGTTTGTCTGTATCCAATCTTGAGTCAGACTGATTCTATTTCCAAAGTGGAATTTATAAATATTACATGAATGGCTGCCTGTATTGTCTGCTTGCAGATTGTGCTTTTTTTGAGCAAAATAGAATGTATCTGCAAATATGATTCTGCAAGTGCAAATTCAGCCCATAGACTTGTATGTGTGTGTGTGCATGCATGAGAGAGAGAGTGTGAGTGTCTGCATATGAGTGAGTGCGTGTGAGTGTAATATTGGAATATAACCTGGTGTGTGATTTTTAACTCTATTCACCCCAGTCCAGCACCACCTCCTCCACATTCTAAAAAAACAGGTCAGCCGTTAATCATTGCCCGTGCGCTGGGGGTGATAGAACAATTTAAATATCTTAAGTGGAAAGGTAGCACACCAAATCATTACTTCTGATCAAATTTAAACAGTAATAATAGTAGTGTTACGTGATGCTACTATAGGGTTGAAATGCTATAATATAATAAGGGCTGTATTTTGCCAGAGTCATGAGTAAATATATATTGCAAATAATGTTTGAAAGTAAGTTCTTTTAGAAATTGAAGTATTTTTCAAAGATTTAGTTGAATTTGCATGAAGTACTCCAGACTACGAGTTACAAGTTACAGCAGCATTAACATTTTTCTTGTGCTAGTGCCAATGAATTAAGTAAGGAGAGGTTACTACAGGTCAGGCTGTCAGCTATCTGGAGTATGAAGCAATACGTTTGAAGTAAGCACCACTGCAAGAAGGAACTTGAGGTTTTATCATTGGTGCTACTTTCTAATTGTAAGGTGCAGAACGTGATTACAGCAGAAAGTATTGTAAAACAAAATGTGGAATGTTTGCAGTAACTGTAGCTACTGCTGTGGAAGCGAGTGCCACTGTAGCATTCTGCGGTAAAGTAAACTGGTTGAGCAAATCGCTTTTTATAGGTCTGAGACAGCATCTCCTGATGGCAATTGCCAGCGTTTTCATTGGGACTCACTTTATATTCTGTTGAAGTCATGGTGAGTCATTGAAAAACCCTTCCTGAATCTCCACTAAATCAGTGAAGGTGATGGCCTTGTGGTCTAATCACTGCACTGTTTAAGCCAGTGACCTTAGTAATGTTCTAGAGACAAGAATTTGATATCTGTCAAGGCAGATGGTGGAATTTGAATTCAATAACAATCTAGAATTGAAAATGTAATGATGACCACGAAACCGTTAGTGATTGGTGGGAAAAGAACATCTGGTTGACTAATACCCTTGAGGGAAGGAAACTGCCATCCTTACTTAGACTGGTCTACATGTGACTACAGACCCACAACCATCTGATTGATTCTTAACTGCTGTCTGGGCAATTAGAGGGGTTATGCAATAAATGCTGGCCTAGTCAGTGATGCCTTCATCCTGTGAAAGAACAAAAAAAGTCCCATTGTAGGAAAGCATAAAGCTCCAAAAATGCCTTCCTAGTGAAATGAAGATGGTGAAGATTCTGATATGATCTACACATGTTGCTACTTGACTTGTTCTCTTTGCTGGAATCGAATTACATCTGCCTTTGCTCTTGATTGAAACAACTTGCATCTTTTCAGCTTTCATCTCCTGAGCTGGGGAGAATTTCCCAAGCCTCCTCTTTTACAGTGTGCAACCAGTTGCCTCAATTGACCTTGAATGTCGCTGTAGTTAAAGTTTAAACTAAAACCTACTGGAGGGAAGACTGCACAACTTGGAATTTCTGATGCAGAGCCTCACAAGTAGGAAAATTCTGGCATGAAACTTAATCGGCCTCACAGGACTTTCCTTTCATTGAATTAATTCCTCCAGAATCTGCTGACATCTACACTTGAATTCCTGATCTAAATAAAGGTGAAGCTTTCTGCTGGGAGTAATAATTCATAAAATCTAACTGTAAGTGTGAAAAATACATCAGTAATTAATATTTATCCTCTTAAGTCACAATATTCTAAAGCCAGCTCATTGTACTGGTGTTTTTTTTTGTTCCCATAATTTGTAGCGTTGCAAAGCTGTTTGAGGGACTCGATCTTCAATGAACCTGCTCGTTCATACTGATAAAGAAGTATCATAATCTCTTCAAACCAAGTGACAAGGAAGGAACATCAGGAAGTGATTATTAAAACATTTAAGTCCTGAAATTGTGAAGTTTCATGTCTTTTAGTGTGGATTCTTGCCATGGGAACACCCAAATCATAATAATATGACAGGCAAGAACTTGCGCTCAGTTAGTTGCACCATAATTTGCAACAACTGGAAAACAGGAAGGTTGTATTGCTGCAGAAACAATTGATTTCAATGAGATCCAAAGGTAAAGCCTTCATATGATCAATCGCGAGAGAAGCAGTCCAGGAGAAATTAGTTCTTGCCACATTCAGTGATCCACATTCAGCGATCCACATTCAGCGCCATGCATGGCCGTTTGCACACACTTAACCTCTCTCTCCATCAGCACTGCCTCACACTGACTCCGAGGTGCTCTGCTCCCAGTTCCACTTCATCCTGAGGTTCATTCAACGTTCTGATGAGAATCTTTTTCTTATCCTTTCAAGCACTAAAAAGTTCAAAATGCAATGACTCAGAGGTACCCACATCCCTCTGAAACATTTGTCCCTTCCCTTTTCCTCTGACTGCATCCCCACTCCTACCAAGTGCTTGCTATCCTTTCTGATGTTCTGCTCTTTGATGCTGAGTGCTCTGTACTCAGCAAAGTTCTCAGTTTTATCCCTCTGTGTCCCCAACTCAATGAATTTTGAGTATGACATGACATTGAACTCTTCGTCTGCTACCACCGCGAAATTTCTTTGGACAGGAGTTCTCTCTCTGTCCCACAGGTCCCTTCACCCACCTCCAACATTCTCCTGGACCCCTCCTTGCACTCTTTGCTGCACTTGACCTGTTCATCGACAGCTACAAACGCAAAATCGGTCACCTTAATTTCTCTGCTCCTCTCATCCATTCGAACGTATCTTCCCCTGAACTGACTGCATTCTGAGCTCTCAGATCCAATCCTGATTCTGTAATTAAGCCTGCTGACAAGGAAGGTGCTATTGTAATCTGGTGGACTTGCCTGGACATTGCAGAGCCTGACTGCCAGTTCTCAGATACCTTCTCCTATCTCCCCCTGGATGATGATGCCACCATTGAACACCAGGCTATTGTGTCCATAGCAGTGACTAATCTCATTTGATCTGGGGATCTCCTTGCTCCCGCTTCCACATACTCCTGAACTCCTTCCATTGCCCACTGCCTCTGATCTGATAGTCTCTCAAACCCACACAGCTCGCTTTTACCCCCTTCCCAAAATTCACAAACAGGACTACCAGGTCAGAGCCCTCCTCCCCACAACTATTAAGTTTTAAGCCTGATCCATGGCCCTAGAACATGATTCACTAGGACCCTGGACCTAGCATGGTTCAGGCGGATCCCATCCTCTTCTTCCCCAGTACTCGTGCCAATGTCCCATGAATTAAAACCTGATTCTCCCCTACCAATTTCTAAGCCACACTTTTATCTCTTGCTTATCTTGTTGACCCTGTGACTAATCGGCTTGTGGTTCAGGTAGTAATGTGGAGATTACTATCTTTTCGGTTCTGATTTTTAATTTAGCCCCGAGCTGCTCATATTCCCTCAGCAGATCCTCTTTCCTCTTCTGCCATCTCCATGGACTATGACAACTGAAGCTTTCCACTTGCACTCCAAGTCCCTCTGCAGCCCAGATGAGATACCCTGAACACGACCACCAGGTAGCAACACAGGCTTAGGAACTCTCGATCCTGGCCACAGAGATCCGTGTCTAGTCCCCTTCAACTTCTGACCTCAACATGATTTTTTTTCTCCTCTTGTCCATTCCCTTCCCATTTCCATCTGTGATTCTTCAGATGCTTTAGTCAGTTTCAGAATTTCCAGTTTGTGGCTCCAGCCACCCCCTCTTTACCATGGACATACAATCCCTTTCCACGTGTATCCCCGACCAGGATGGTCTCAGGACTCTAATTTCTTCTTGGAAAAAGGACTGAACAATCCTCTTCCACCACCATCCTCCTCCCCCTGACCACACTCTGAACATCTTCTCTTTTAACTCCTCTCACTTTCGTGAGGTCAAAGGTGTGGCTATGGGTACCCACAGAGTGTCCATTTATGCCTTTTTTTGTGGGATAGGTGGAACATTCCTTGTTCCAGTCCTACTCTGGCCCCTACCCACAACTCTTTCTCTAGTACATTGATGACATCATCAATGCTCCTCCCCTTTCTCATCTAGAATTGAAAATGTTTATCGATTTCACTTCCAATTTCCACTCTGCTTTCACCTTCACCTGGTCCATCTCTGACTTCTCCCTTCCATTAATTGACATCTTTGTTTCCATTTCTGGGGATCGGTTGGCCATCAATATCCACTATGAACCCACCAAATCCAACAGGCACCTTTACTATACATCCTCATGCCCAGCTTCTTGTAAAGGCTTAGTTCCACACTCCCACTTTCTCCATCTCCATTGCATCTGTTCCAGTGATGGCTCTTTCCACAAGTGAACCTCTGAAATGTCCAGCTTCTTCTTCAACTGAGATTCTCCACCACATGGGGAGGCGATGGCTTAGCGGTATTATTACTGGACTGTTAATTCAGAGACCCAGACAACATTCTGGGGACCTGCGTTCGTATCCCACTACAGCAGATGGTGGAATTTGAATTCAAGAAAATATCTGAAATTAAGAATCTAACAATGACCATTAATCCATTGTCAGGAAAAAAAACCTGTCTGGTTAACTAATGTCTTTTAGGCAAGAAAACTTCCATCCTTACCTGATCTGGCCTACACGTGACTCCAGACCCACAGCAATGGTGAATCAGAGGGCAAATAGGGATGGACAATAAATGTTGCCTAGCCAGCAATGCCCTCATCCCATGAATGAATTAAGAAAACCATGATTGACAGGGCCATTAGCTCTGTCCAATCCATTTCCCTCACTTCTGCCCTCACCCCTTCTCTTCCCTCCCACAACAGCAATACAATCCCCTTCATTCTCACCTACCATCCCACCAGCATCCATGTCCAAAGGATCATGGCTGCCATTTTTACCACCTCCAGTTGGGATGCCATCAACAGATATATATTCCCCTTCTCTCCTTATCAGTGTTCTGCAGGGACTGTACCCTCTGGGATACTCTAGTACACTCCTTCTCCATTCCCCACACCCCACAGAACCTATCCATGCAATCGCAGAAGGTATAACACATGCCTGTTTACCTCCTTCCTCCTCCGTATCCAAGGCCTCAAACATACCTTCCAGGTTTGGCAGCGATTTACCTACCCTTCACTCAATCTAATCTACTGCATTTGCCACTTACAATATCGCTTCCTCTACTCTGGGGAGACAAAATGGAGATTTAGTGACCAGTTTGCAGAACGCCTACACTCTGTCTGCAAAATGAGCTTCCAGTTGCCTGGCACTTCAACACACCAGTGTGTTCCTCAACCCAACATCTCTTTCTCAGGCATACAGCAGTAAAGCTCAGCACAAACTAGAAGAACAGCATCTCATTTCTGCTTAGGGATCCTCCAGCCTTCAGGACTCAGTATTAAGATCAATCATTTTAGAGCCTGAGCTCCTTCTTCTATTGCTCTCCCCAACCCCCACACATGAGTCCGTGTCAACAAATGGGCTACTACCACAAACAACCCAATGTCAGCTACTGATAGTTCCCATTTGTAGCTACTTATTCTCTTAGGCCAACCTTAACACATTTCTCTGTCTGCCCAACTGCTGTTCTATCTCTGTGGGATCCAACTCTACTTACCGTTTACTTCTACCACCCTCTCGCCACTCCATCTTCAGCATATATACCAACATTTTCCGAGCTACCATCTATTTTGAAGAAGGGCCACTAGACCTGAAACTTTAATTCTGCTTTCTCTCCACAGATGCTGCTAGACTTGCTGAGTATCTCCACCAAGTTCTGTTTCTGTTTCAGATTTCCAACAGTTCTTTGGATTTTTTTTTGTGAAGTGCTCTAGTTTGATTAAATAATATTTGCGTGATGTTTTGATTATACTTACAAACATATTTTTTTCTTGCAGACCCTGAGAAGCATAATTCCTTTCATGTCAATCTTATTAATTTGTCTAAGAACTCTCTGAATAAGAGGCGCAGGGAAGGAGCTGTTGGTGAATGGAGCCCTCTCGGGATAAGGTGACAATCCATCTCTGGTACCAAGTGCCAAAAGGTCTTTCTGCTAAATGACATATCCTCCACTTTCTGGAGAATTTGAGTTGTATGGGTATATAATCATTATCAGCAGAAACTTCATCATCAATCACTTCCACAGTGTCCCAGGTGTTTGGGCAGGAGTGGGGATCTGAAGTATAAAGTATACGATAGTCTCTTTAGGCTGCCGGAAAGATGCATTAATATACTTTGGTTCTTAATTACTTCACTTCTGAAGGTCATCAAAATAGGATTTCAATCTGGTAACTGTCAAACACATGAATCAAAAGAAATGCCTCAGGATTTAAGCCTGGGAAATATGCTATTTTTGTGACATGTTTTATTCTTGTGCTAGCCCCTTCCATTTATTCCGCCTCACTTCTTGAGGGGGCTTGACCTCTGGTGGTGTTTGTGAAAAGTGGATAGTGTGATCTCATTTCCTGTGAAGTGGTCTGTTCTTGGCTGTCATTCATAAGTTTTGCTGGACTGGAAGAGACTAATGGAAGGGGAAATGAAGACGTTCTCCAATTATTTCAGGACATAATAGAGATGGGATTTGCAACAGACATGGGATAGTATGCAATTGCTGCATAATTTATGCTTCTTTGTTTCTGACCGACAATGATAAATTGTAATAATGAAAAATGGAGAATGCTTCCTAGATGGAGGCAACACTCCTCCAAATGTGACTCCTATTTATTGAGATCAAAACTGTAAAGGTTGTCTCCCTATTTTGTGTTACTCTTTCCAAATATGGTGCTGCCCATGTCCATGAGAGGTCACTCACTGTCATTGGTAATCAATTCCTGGAAAATACACACAGGACATCTCAATGTTAAAAACTGGCAGATTGTTCAGTCAGACAGCTCTGATTAGATCTGATTTCCTTACAGTGTCGAAACAGGCTCTTCGGCCCAACCAGTCCACACCGACCCTCTGAAGAGTATCCCACCCAGAACCCCCACCCCCACCCTCCTCTCACTTATCTCTCCACCCTTCAGGCTCTCTGTCTGTATTCCTGATGAAGGGCTTTTGCCCGAAACATCGATTTTACTGCTCCTCGGATGCTGCCTGAACTGCTGTGCTTTTCCAGAACCACTAATCCAGAATCTGGTTTCCAGTCATTGTTTTTACCTTCTTATAGACAGGTACCTTTTAGCTAGCAGTCCATGCCCCTCATGATTTTATAAACCTCTATAAGGTCACTCCTCAGCCTCCGACGCTCCGGGGAAAACAGTCCTAGCCTATTCAACCTCTCCCTATCGCTGAAATCCTTCAACACTGGCAACATCCTTGTAAATCTTTCCTTTCAAGTTTCACAAAACCTTTCCAATAGGAAGGAGACCAGAATTGCACACAATATTCCAACAGTGGCCTAACCAATGTCCTGTACAGCTGCAACATGACCTCCCAAATCCTGTACTCAATACTCTGACCAATAAAGGAAAACATACCAAACACCTTCTTCACTATCCTATCTACCTATGACTCCAATTTCAAGGAGTGATGAACCTGCATTCCAAGGTCTCTTTGTTCAGCAACACTCCCTAGGACCTTACCATTAAGTGTATAAGTCCTGCTAAGATTTGCTTTCCCAAAATGCATTTATCTAGATTAAATTCCATCTACCACTTCTCAGCCCATTGGCCCATCTGATCAAGATCCCCATGTAATCTAAGGTGACCTTCTTCGCTGTCCACTACACCTCCAATTTTGGTGTCATCTGCAAACTTACTAACGATACCTCTTATGCTCACATCCAAATCATTTATATAAATGATGAAAAGTAGTGGATCCAGAACTGATCCTTGTGGCACTCCACTGGTCGCAGGCCTCCAGTCTGAAAAACAACCCTTCACAACCACCCTCTGTCTTCTATCTTTGAGCCAGTTCTGTATTCAAATGGCTAGTTCTCCCTGTATTCCATGAGATCTAACGTTGCTCACCAGTCTCCCATGGGGAACCTTGTCGAACACCTTACTGAAGTCCATATAGATCACACCTACTGCTCTGCCCTCATCAATCCTCTTTGTCACTTCTTCGAAAAACTCAATCAAGTTTGTGAGACATGATTTCCCACGTATAAAGCCATGTTGACTATCCCTAATCAGTCCTTGCCTTTCCCTCCAACAACTTGCCCACCACTGATGTCAGGCTCACTGGTCTATAGTTCCCTGGCTTGTCCTTACCACCTTTCTTAAACAGAGGCACCAAGTTAGCCAACCTCCAGTCTTCCGGCACCTCACCTGTGACTATCAATGATCCAAATATCTCAGTAAGAGGCCCAGCAATCACTTCTCTAGCTTCCTAGAGAGTTCGAGGGTACACTTGATCATGCCCTGGGGATTTATCCACCTTTATGTGTTTCAAGACATCCAGCACTTCCTCCTCTGTAATATGGACATTTTCCTGTTTAAGTAAAACCATTAGGTTGCACTGAGATATTCTGATTGCAATGTGGAGGCTGCTTTGAGTTGGCAGTATCTGCAGTGGGCTTGTCTGTGGTTTATTAAATCAGCCAGAGTATCTTCTTTCTGGATTTCCCAGCCAATTGTAACAGACAGGCATGAAAATTATGAAATCTATTATCTATTGCTGTCTCAGTATGCTTTGTTATTCAAAGGGGCTCTCCAGGGGTTCAGAATGGAAACATTTCCGAAAAACCAGAACTGGGTCAGCAGCTGAACAACTTGAGAGCCAGTACAGTTTTCAGTCATTATCACCAGACATCGTGCTTTGAGGTATACAAGTGTGAGGCTGCAAAAAGTCGAATGATATCATGGTATCCTAAGGCATTAGTATAATATTCTCAGGTCTACATGCTAGGAATGGAGTTGCTTCCTGAGAATTAATCTCTTCCTCCCCATCACTCACACCTCTATGGAATCGTGGCAGCTACCCTTCTCCCCATCTATAACATCAGACAGTATCCTATCAGTGACTCTGGAACATTATCTTTACCCAAGAATTCCATTTTCCTTTCTTTAAATGGCAGTAGTAGCATTTGGCAATAATCTCCTGTAAATGAGTACTGTTTTCCTTTAGGACAGTCAGGATGCCTTTAAGAACAGAAAACTGGAAGGGTTCACAACATGCTATTAGCTCAAGATGTTCAGTTTCTTGCTGAATGTAGGGACAGCAGCGACCTCTGCAATAGACCCACAGCCTTATGCCATAATGTTGGGGACTGGGATGGAAGCTGTTTACTGTTTCAAAACATTCAGAACATGAATTGCAATTCTGGTAAATGGCACAAGTTAACATTTAACCTGTTTTTCAGAATCTCAGTTATAGAATCCCACATGAAATGATCAAAAATACTCTTAGATTGTCTATTGATCCAGAATCTAGTCCTGATTAGAGTAGAAGTTCTCTCTGGTGGCAAACCTGGAAGTTGGAAGGGAATGTAATTAGATGAGCTGTGGCCTATCTAGACTCCATCAACTTCCCTCCTCAGACACTCAGTGCCTGATTGATGGACGGAACACTGGGACTTGATGCCTATTGTAACCACCGCCTTGTTCTTTCTGCTGACACCATGCACCCCTCTCCCTCCAATGTCCCCCTGCAAATCACCTTGCCTTCATCAAATTGTGTATTTGTGGGTCTAGACTGCTTCACAATCCCTTGACTCTGGTGCCTGTCCTTCCAAAAGCACACAGAGCCTACCCAGTGGTGCTGCTGAGCTCAAGAGCTGAAGGCCTCTGTTTGGCCGACAGTTTTCAGTTGGCTGGACCTCTGCCTCAGTGGTCTTGATTCGAGGGCAAGGTCCATCAGTGACTTCATCACTGCCTGATTGGCTTGTAGTTTGGTGGTATTCCCAAAAAGAGGCAACACAGGTCACTCACTAGCTCTTCAGCTAGGAGGCAAAACAACTTATGCCTCAACAAGGTTCAGCCCACTGTTTTCTAATTTCTGATTATTTTTATAGTTGTCAGTTTAAATGTACAAAAGAAACAATTGTTGCGATCTTGGGTTGAGTAATTGTAGATTGGAAGGCAGGAAGTTAGAATTTGGTATTTGTAAAATTGTGAAATGGGAAAAGCATTGCGTATTCCTTTCAAAGATGGTGCCTTTTCAGTGCTTAGAGATTTAAAATGGATGTCTGTGAGCAGCAGTTTGAAAGTTTGCTAGTGCATAGACAGCCTGAACTGAAACATTTGCATTGAAAAGCCATACAGTTAGCAGCAGTTTTACGAAGACAAATGGCTTTTGAATTTAGCCAATCAATTTGAACCAGGCATTTAGCTACCAAAAACCTATTAAATTTAAATCTGATGGCTTTGACAACACAGGATCAATCCTATTGTAAGAACTATTGATATGTCATCAAGGGTATAAAAGAAGGGGACAGTTGGACAAAAACATCAGAGCAAGCTGCCAACCGCCAGAGCTAACAGCCCTCAAGAAAGAATCACTGGGTCTCATAGCCTCATCTATATCTTAGAGAAAGCACCATCTAAATTACAATGGTACCAACAACAGAGAAGGCATTCCTGACAGAAGAATTGACGGAGAAGGGAGAGAATATTCTGGAAGACACATAACCTGGCTGTAATTTCAAGAGACTAAATTCTATTTTGTTATATGAGTGGGACTTATATCCATTGGAACAGCATACCAAGAATCTTAGTTTATTCGGGAATAGTTAGTGATTAGAAAGGATTTATTTGGTTTGTTATTAGTTTAGTTACTTTGTTCACTGTTAGAATTAGATAAATAAATTGTTTTTTGAATTTGTATTTGAATTTGATTGAATTTATTGTCACGTGTACCGAGGCACAGTGAACAGCGAGCAGATCACAGAGTTAAGTAGTATAGATAAGTAAATGATAGGTAAACCATGGCAAAAACAAAAACACAGGTACAGGTGAATGTTAAATTTTGTGAGTTCATTCAGTAGTCTAACAACAGTAGGGTAGAAACTGTTTTGAAACCGGCTAGTGCATGTGTTCAGGCTTCTGTACATTCTCCCCAATGATAGAGGTTGTAGAAAAATATTGCCAGGGTAGGATGGATCTTTGAGAATGCTGGCAGCCTTTCCTTGACAGCGGGCCTGGTTGATTGATTCCAGATGGGAGGTTGGCCTTTGTGATTGTCCGGGCCGAGTTCACCATTCTCTGTAACCGTCTCCAATTTTGAATGGTACAATTGCCATATCAGGTAGTAATACATCCAGACAGAACACTCTTGATGGCACACCTATAAAAATTGACAAGGACATTCATTGTCATGCCAAATTTCCTCAGCTGCCTGAGGAAGAAGAGACATTGTTGGGCCTTTGTAACCAGTGCGTCGACATGAGTCCAAGAATCTAGTTGTGGATGACCGCTCCCAGGAGCTTGAGACTCTCCACTCTTCCGCCTCTGTGCTGTTAATGTGTAGGGGGGGCATGAGTACCATCCTGCCGAAAGCCAATAATGAGTTCCTTGGTTTTGCCAGCACTGAGAGCTAGGTTGTTCTCAGTGCACCATTTTTCCAGGTCTGTAGTCTGTTTCGTTGCCATCTGAGATTCGATCGAATATGGTGGTGTCATCAGCAAAGTTGTGAATGGCATTAGTCTGGTATTGGGCAACACAGTCATGAGTATACAGTGAGAACAGTAGGGGGGCTGAGTACTTGTTGATTTTAAAGTTGAGTGTCAGGAATTTATTTTATTTAACCTCTAGAAGTTGCTAAAAATCAGCTTACACCAGATTTCACACTCCTTTTACTGATTATAGGGCAATGCACTCCTCTTTGGGTGTTTTGGTTTTAGTTCTCGGGGCGGGGGAGGGGGGGGGGATCAACCTCTGTTTTATGACACAATAAACTGTTGCAATATTTTGTCATTTATACTGTAACATTTTCAAAATCTTGATTGTATACTTAATTCTTGGCATGGCTTTACCTACTCTGACGCTGCTTCAAACATTTATGCCACTCAAGTTACTTCAAAAGATCCTTATCAGAAGTTAATTAAGGTGTGATTTCATCAGTGCTTTCCTCAACATTGAACAAATATGCAATGTTCAAGAAGTGAAATTAAGTGAATCACTTTCACAAAGCGAATATTTATAATTTAAAACATGGTGCACAAGGGCAGTAACTTTCAAAAACATGCTGGTAAAGGAAGTATTTACAGGGAAATAAGAAAGAAAGAGAGCAGTGAGTCTGATTGAATAGCTCTTTCAGTGAGAGAGAAAACGGCTTGTGCACATGCTCACAAAATGTATCTTTTTATTCCAACTTGTAAAAAAAAAATCAAGAAAATGATAGAAATCTTTTATACACACCATCTGCCCTCCGACAGAACAGGCACAAGACAGAGAGAACACACTGTCAAATGATTTCATTGTTTTCCAGTGGAAATGAAATGATAATGCATGTGCCAGGAAGCTGTGTGTGTTGGCCCAAGTGGTTTCATTATATTTTCATTTTTGACTACTTCAATGGAGTTATCAACTAGGATTGAAGGGGTTAAACCTTGTTAGCTAGTCCAGGCATGAGGTCAGGAAGAACTTCCTCACACAAAGGCAATGGAAATCAGACCCTGCCCACTAAAAACCTTTTGAGATTAGGACAAACTTCAAAACTGAGATGGATCATATTTTGTTAGGCGGAAGTCGGTACTGCAGATACTGGAGACCAGATGCAAGATTAGAGTAGTGCTGGAAAAGCACAGCAGGTCAGGCAGAATCCATGAAGCAGGAAAATCGACGTTTCGGGCAAAACCCTTCATCAACAATATCTCATATATTGTTAGGCAAGGCTGTTACACAACCAAGACAGGTACATTAAATTTATATACTGATCAGTCACCATCTAATTAAGTGATTTGAGGGATTGAATGTTCCTCTGCTATGTTCTTAGGAGCCATTGAAATTTTCCTAAAAGGGTCAGGTGTAGAGAACTGTCTCAAACTGAAGGACTGTTCCAAATAGGTGTTATTGCACAAAAAAAACCCTCCCCTTCAAGCCTCTATACATCCTCCAGCTGTTCAGCCCAAGAAGAGTCATGATCATATTCCAAATGGAAATGCAGATGATTCAAAATGTTACCCTTAAAAGTAAAATTCAAAAGATATTATTTGTGCTGCTTCTCTAAGATTTTCATGGGTCTTCTGCCAAAGTTACAATGGATGATTGGGTGAAACTCAATGGAAATTTTTCTGCTATTCATTCTGACAAAAAAAAACACTTTTAAAAATAAAAAATCAGTTTAAAAAACCCAGCCTGTAAATATCTTCTCAGATGGAAACATGAAACATCCAGCTGTTGTAACTTGCTCTCTTCCCTGAACCTTCCCTTATCCTCACTGCCTTTTTTATCTGGTCAATGAACTGAACACACAAATCTGGGATTTGGAACATTAATTATCATATTTAAAAGAAATCCTTGATCATTTTGCACTAACGCAACTAATTAAATGGAACAAAAATATATGCAAATATATTCTTGTAGAAAGCGTCCAAGATACATTTAAGTAATGTCGAAAACGATCAACATCCAAATGTTTGTTTAGAAACCAGAAATGGCAGAAACACACAACACTAAGGCCTCGGTCTCAGCAGGGGTACATGCATCGCTAATGTTTTCAGATGAATTCAGGTTACACTGTTCCCTTTTGGTCCCTAAATCCGGTGGAAGCCATTGTTTCCCAGATGGCAATGACATTATTAAAGACTTTCAAACAAGATGAAATGATGGCAATTGTCATGATCTGTAAGAAAACTGACACAACCCTCCCAACAAATTCAACAAATTAATGCATCTGGAGATAATTAAGAGAAACTAGATGTATACAACAAGTCATCTAAAGTATGATGTGAATGAGAAATAATAACTTCTCCAACTTAGACTGCGTTCACATTGTTTTTAATTATTAATCACTACAGGGACGTTTGTGAAGAAACAGAAATGCAAGTGAACTACTAATGTAAATTTTGATTTAAAAAATGCATTATCTCGAAGAAACCCCAGACACTGTACAAAGTTAAAAATCACACGACACCAGGTTATAGTCCAACAGGTTTAATTGGAAGCACACCAGCTTTCGGAGCTCCTTCATCAGGTGATAGTGGAGGGCTCGATTGTAACACAGAATATATAGCAAAAATTTGCAGTATGATGTAAATGTTTTAATGTATAATTTCAGTTACATCACACTGTAAATTTTTGCTATAAATTCTGTGTTACAATCGAGCCCTCCACTATCACCTGATGAAGGAGCGTTGCTCCGAAAGCTAGTGTGCTTCCAATTAAACCTGTTGGACTATAGCCTGGTGTTGTGTGATTTTTAACTTTGTACACCCCAGTCCAACACCGGCATCTCCAAATCCAGATACTGTAAGCTTTATTTCAAATTGAAGAGGGGGAGGCAGTGGCATAGTTGTTATGGACTTGCAATCCAGAACGCAAAGCTATGCTCTGGGGACAGAAGTTTGAATCCTACAATAACAGATGTTGGAATTTGAATTTTTTTTTAAAATCTGTAACTGAATGCTGTCCTATTAGTGATTGTTATTTATCACAAAAAGACATCTGGCTCACTATTGTCCTTGAGGGAAGGAAATTTGTAATGTTTAACTAATATAACCTCCATTTGACTCCAAACCCACAGCAATGTGATTGACTATTAACTACCATCTGATATGGCTTTAGCAAGCATTTCATTCAAGGCAATTAGGAATGGACAATAAGTGCTGGTCTTGCCAGTGAATTCTACATCCCATGAATGACAAAAAGAAATTACCTGAAGAAGAATTATATTGGACTCAAAATGTTAACTCTGTTTCTCTCTCAACAGATGCTGTCAGACCTGCTGCACTTCTCCAACATCTCCTTTTTGTTTTAATTTCAGATTTCCAACATCTGCAGCATTTTGCCTCTATGACAAAATAAAGCTATCTGTGCATGAGTATTATTTCCAAGCAATGTCCATACAAATGCCAAGCACTGACCATGTCCAAAAAGACAGAACTTAACCATTACTCTTAACAATATCAATAGCATTGTCATAAATGAATCCCCCACCATTAGTATCATGGTGCTCACAAGTGATCAGAAATTTTCCTAGGTCAACCACACAGATTTCATAACTACAGAAGTATTACAGAGGCTTGGAATTTTATAGTGAGTAGCTTGACTCCTGACTCCTCAAATGAAATGCCAGTCAATCAGGCTATATTGTCCTAGATGTTGTCAAGTTTCTTGAATGTTGTTGGAACTGCACTTGACCAGGCAAGAGAGGAATATTCCATCATATTGCTAACTTCTTTCTTGTAGACAAACTTTTAGGGAGTCAAGAAGTCAAGTTACACATAGCAGTCTACTTAGCCTCCAAGTTGATCTTAAAGCCACAATAAATGTATGACTGATCTAATTTTCTTTTTATTCATTCAAGGCATGTGGGCATGTGAGCAACTTTTATTCAGCATCCCTAATTGCCATGGAGAAGGTGATGGTTAGTGACCTTCATGCACTGCTACAACCCTTGGGGTATAGGAACACCTGAAGTGTTATAATGGAGAAAATTCCAGGATTTTGACACAGGAACAACGAAGGAACAGCAATATAATTCCAAGTTAGGCAATGGATGTGAATTGGAGGTGGCTTGAAGGTGTTGTTGTTCCTATGCATCTATTGATCTTATACTTTTAGGTGTTGGAAATTGCAGGTTTAGAAAGTGCTGTCAAAAGAGCTTAAGCAGGCTAATGCAGTTCATATTGCTGTTACTTTGCATCAGTGGTGAAAGTGTAAATGTTGAAGGCAGTGGATGGGCTTCTAATCAAGTAAGCTGCTTTGTCCTGGGTTATGCCAAACTTCTTGAGTGTTATCAGAGATGCCATCCAGGCAAGTGGAAATAATTCAATCACACTCCTGACTTGTGCCTTGTGGATGGTGTACAGACATTTAATGTCAAAGATGATTTATTAAATTCTCTCTTGTTGGAGTTGGTAATTGTCTCCCACTTGTGTGGTACCAAATGTTAATTGCTGCTTATCAATCCTAGCATGGCTGTTATTGCAGATTTTGCTGCTTATGGACACAGGTTACTTCAGGATCTGAGAACTTGTGAATGGTGCAATCATGAGTGAATATCCGCACTTCTGAACATATGTTGGTAGGAAGATCATGAAACAGTTGAAAGTGGTTGGGCCGAGGATATTACTCTGAGGATGTCTGAGAAATTGCTCAATGAGTTAGCAATCACAAAGCACAGTTCGAAGTGAAATTGACAGACAGTTTATTAGTACGGTGATATCGTGAAAGAGAAATTGATGAAGCTGAAACAGCACAGACAGTCTGCCCAGGCAGTCATGAATTTCTCTTCCCCGAGCTGAGGATGAGACCAATTTTTATAATAATCCTGTACAACAAGGCTAATTAGAAATTAGAAAAATACAATGTATCTGGAAATGGCGTAATCTATTTACAATGATGCTAATAGGAAAATAGTTATCGGAGGAATGTCCTGATTCTCTACACAATGGAGCATTCTGACAGTATTGATGGTTCCAGAGCTTCCATTCCTCTTCGCAGGTAGGTACTAATGTCTCCTCTGAAGTGGTGAGGTGCTTCCATTGTCTTATCCTGGGAGTAGTGCTCTTGCTGGTCCTTTCTGTCTGACCTGCTCTTTGTGTGGCATTTGTATTCCTGGGTTGTGAAGCTGCATTCGGAGATTTGGGATAGCTATAGTGCTCTGTCATTGTTAGTTTGAAGTGTATTCCCTTGTCTGCAAGTGCTGTCTGGTTTTGCTTGTCAGCCTGCTTGGTCCCTGTTGAGGCATTCTGGGTTTTTGTTTGGTACAGTTGGCCAATTTTGCTTTTGTGGGCCTATTGTGGGTTGGCAGGTGGCAGATCTTTCCCCACAAAGGAACTCCTGCAGAAATGTCCTGGACCTGACACCATTCACCTTTGGACCTGATACTATTCATCTCCAACAATTGCAACCACCTTCCTTTGTAAAAGATATTACTCCAACCAGCATTGAGTTGACCATCAAATCACATTGACCTTAGTTTGCTAGGACTCCTTGACACCATGCATTGCTGTCAAGGGCAGGTACTCTCATCTTGCTTCTGGAATCCAGTTGTTTTGTCCACATTTGAACTAAATTAAACATTTGGTCAATAATGGCACCCTGAATGTTGTTGATAGATTAACCAAATATTGTTGAATGTTTAAGAATAGATTGTAATCGGTTCTCATATTGGATATGGTTATTACCTGACATTTATGTGGGCAAACATTACTTATTACTTATCAGCTCAAGCCTGAAGTTTGTCCAGGTTTAGCCTGCAGCAAGTGGTGAAGGCATCAACTAGAGGAAATAATAATTCTGGATTGGTGGTGCTGGAAGAGCACAGCAGTTCAGGCAGCATCCAAGGAGCTTCGAAATCGACGTTTCGGGCATTGTTTTTGGTAAGGAGCATGCCAGTATTTTCTAAGAAACATAACAGTAAGAAATCAGGATTTCCCAAAAGCAACATTCAATCCTGCCTTGAAAAAGCTGAGTATCACGGAAGATCAGATTAAAAGATCAGACAGGGACATAAGTTCAGAAGGATGTGAGACAAAGAAATATGTATTCTCCACAATAGAAGAACTGAATTTTAGCTTTACTTCAGGGAAAGCATATTAACTACATTATCTGTATATTTTTGGGGACTGAGATGAAGTCGAGTTTTGAACAGCTTGTGCAGCTCGGAGTCATGGAACACCCAGGAGAGAGAGAAAAGCAAGCTCCATGGAGAAATGAACTTTAAGCTGTATTGCTGAAAAGGTAATTGAACTACATAAATTCTGAGATAACCAGTGGTGAAAAGTTGAAGTTGTGTTGTGGAATCGGTACTGCAGGGTCATTTCCAGTCTTCAGGAGTGTGGACTCACAACAGGAAGATGATTGACTTGAACAGAAACAGTTGTTGAGATAATCCATGACAATGCAGCTCCTTAGAGGGAATTTCAATGATTATTAGTAAGTCCATTAAGGAAGCCATCAAAGATTGTTGAACCTAATATATAGGAGAAGCAGTTTCTAATATTATTTGCTTCCTGGTGGGTATAAAATGATAACATTGGTCAAGATTAACACTTAAAAGCACACTAATAGCAAGACTGTAGACAAATATGGCTTTAAACATCTTTCTAAGTATGGTGGGAACTGTAGCTAATTCTATAGGAAGCTAGCTAAGGATAAAAGTCATAAAAAGTAATGACCTTCACAACTTAAATCAGCACAGAAGGGTAAGATAAGTATAAGGGTAAGTATAAGGGTTAGGCTCATAGCGATTAAAAAAAAAGTCCAAAGTTAATGAGAACATTGAAAGGGGCATCCACAGAGCATGCATAAGCCTGTATATTGATAAAGATATATAATGGAAGTGTTAAGATGGTCAATGACAAGTAAATTATTAAAACCTCATAATGACATATGCAAGTTAATAGATGTTAACTTGGGTGGGAGAGACAACTTCAAGGACTTCAGCCAAGATTGTCTGCTCACATAATCTCTGCTAACATAATCTCTGCTAACGAAATTTGAAGAAGCCATTAAGCCACCACGACAGAAAGATCCCAAATGATGCTGCACCATCTGCTAATTTCACAGAATTGAGATGTATCCAAACTAATGGGAGAACAGATTAGAATGACACTCTGTGACTCAAAGGCACATGAGAATATCAACATACATGTTAACATAATGAGTTAGCAGAAGAAATAGGCCATTTGGCTTGTTGAGGCTGCTCTGCCAGTTAGTAAGTGCTAACTGATTTGATTGTAAGCTCAAATTAACTTTCACCCCCTTATCAAGAATCTATCCATTTCTACCTTGAAAATATTCAAAAACTCTGCCTCCACGGTGTTTCTTGAGGAATTCTATGTCTCACTGAAACAAATCATCTGGCTATTATGACATTGCTGTTTATTATTGAAAGAAAAATGTATATTTTGCTGAGTGTTTTAACTTTCACTCATCAAGTCATAACTTTGAGAGAAAATATTTCTTCTGATCTCATTCTAACTGGACTGTCTCTTATTTTTAACCTTAGTTCAGTATTCTCCCACAAGAGGAAATACCTTTCCACATTCATCCTGTTAAACCCGGTCAAACCCCTTCAGTATCCTCCTTGTTTCAATCATACGTTTGGTTATCCCTGCAGCTGCCAAAATGGTCAACAATCTATGTGGATTCAGAATATCAATATTTATCTGCTGTTTGGACAAGAAAATACACTCTAGACCGTCCGTTTGCATTTCTGTGGCTCCAAGCCTCAAAGGATTTAGTATACTCACACTAAGTCAATTTGGAACAAAGTGCTTTTCTGACCCAGGATTCAGTTGATTCAAATCCCTGGTTCCTTCAAGGGGATCAGCAACAATTGATTGGGAAGGGAATAGCACTGGGAAGTTTGAGGCTTCATTCAGACCAAAGCAACAACTAATATCTGCAAATTTTATGGCATTACAGTCATTGTATTTTCCTATCACTGTACAGTGTACAGTGAAGGAGATCAACAATGGGATTGAAGAGTGAGGAGGTGGCAGTCTTATCAATATCTCAGAAGGTTACAAATTCCACTCCAGAGTCTTGTGCTCATATTCTTGGCAGATGTTTCCTGTACAGTTCTGAGGAAATCCTGCACAGTTCCACTTGTATTCTCCAAATTGAGTGATTAAATTGAGAAATTGTCTGTGATGTTCTTTAGAAAGAGCAAGGGGAATACTCCCTTGGGTCATGGCCAATACTATGCCTTACTGAAACAAATCATCTGGCTATTATGACATTGCTGTTTATTGTTGAAGGAAAACGATATATTTTGTCTAAGTGTTTTAACTTTCATTCATCAAGTCATTTCGCAAGAATAGGAAGTCAAGGGGAAAACCAACATTTTCACTGCATGAGAGCAGGACGCTGATTAGTTGGCAAGCGCACTCTGGTTGGAAGGGACATTACTGCATAGAACTCGTAGAAGACCATAACTTGGCCAAAAAAATCAAAACACTGCGGAGTACTGTGTGCAGTTCTGGTCACCTTGCTTTAGGAAGGATGTGAAAGCTTTGGAGAGGGTGCAGAGAAGATTTACCAGGATGTTGCCTGGAATGGAGAATAGGTCGTACGAGGATAGGTTGAGAGTGCTAGGCCTTTTCTCATTGGAACGGAGAAGGATGAGGGGTGATTTGATAGAGGTTTATAAGATGATCAGAGGAATAGATAGAGTAGACAGTGAGAAACTTTTTCCCCGGGTACAACAGAGTGTTACAAGGGGACGTAAATTTAAGGTGAAGGGTGGAAGGTATAGGGGAGATGTCAGGGGTAGGTTCTTTACCCAGAGAGTGGTGGGGGCATGGAATGTGCTGCCTGTGGGAGTGGCAGAGTCAGATTCATTGGCGAATTTTAAGTGGCAATTGGATAGGTACATGGATGGGTGCTTAAGCTAGGACAAATGTTCGGCACAACATCGTGGGCCGAAGGGCCTGTTCTGTGCTGTATTGTTCTATGTTCTATGTTCTATGTTGCAAATCTGACAAAAAAAACCCCAGAAATTGCTGAAGACCTCAACAGATGTCAGAATATGTGGAGAAAAAGCAAAGTCAACATTTTGGGTCCAGTGACTGTCCTTCAGAACTGATTGTAACTAGGGAAAGATATTTATGCTGAAGACTGAGGGGGTAGGGAGGGAGGGAAAGGGACTGAATGGAGGTCGAGTGCAGAGATGCAGAAACAATGATTAAGTATCTGTAGTCACTAAATTGGTTACTCTTGGTCCTTAAGAGTGCCTAGTCTACCTGGAAATGCAAGATATTTCTGAAGATTGAGGAACAGGTGAAGCTAGCTGTTTCAAACAGCTACTATGCAGTGGTTATGAAGGGCGTTTGCCTGAAACATCGATTTTCCTGCTACTTGGATGTTGCCTGACCTGCTGTGCTTTTCCAGCACCACTCTAATGTTGACTATTATCAGCCTGCTTCTATCAAGCTGAAAATGTGTTCAATCACATAAATGAGTAATGTGGTATGTAACTTTCAGTGACAGTGTGATGCCAAGTCTGTCGACCATATGTTCAAATGACTGGCAGAGCATATCAAACAGCATTTCCTTTCTATTTTTTCACAAGAAGTAATGTACTAATCATAGCTAACCAGCCTGTGGTTCCAAATGTTACAAGTGTCCAACATTAGATGTGATTCTGTAATTGGATATTATTTGCTATACAATCCTGATTGTGTGAGGAACAACATAGACAATCAATTTCGGGTTGTTAGTTAGGCTGACAGTGTGGTATTTTGCATTTGCAGGAAGCTCTTCATGTCAATACAAAGGGCCCTGTTCTTTGCAGAGAGACAGAACATGCAGAAACACCACACCCATTTTCATTTCTCAGGCGGTACCATAACCAATCAGAGTCATACTGCCTGGTTTAAATTTAACAAAACAGGTGGCACGGCAGCTCAATGGTTAGTACTGCTGCCTCATTGCGCCAGGGACCCAGGTTCAATTCCAGCCTTAGGCAACTGTCTGTGTGGAGTTTATACATGTTCCCTACGTCTGCGTGGGTTTCCTCCAGATCCTCTGGTTTCCTCCCACATTTCAAAGATTTGCAGGCTGGGTGAATTGGCCATGCTAAAAATTATGCCCACAGTGTTCAAGGATGTGTAGTTTAGGTGCGGTAGTCAGGAGTAAATGTAAAGTAATACGGAATGGGTCTGAGTGGATTATTCTTCGGAGGATCAGTGTGGGCCTGTTGGGACAAATGGCCTGTTGTACACTGTAGAGATTCTATGAAAACCTGGCTGTTAGCTGTCAATCTGTGTGAATGGGTGCATTCTTTATTGTAATGCATCCACCAATCAGAGTTTTCACGCCAACCACTCAGCACTTTTTTCCCATGCAGTATAAATCTTGACTTCCCCTTGCATCTGTATTTTTGCACAATGTCCTGACGAGTGCAAGATGAAAACCTTTGACAAAATGTGCCTTTCTTTCAGCAATACTCCAATTCTAAAGGACAAATGACATTACTGTTTGTGGGACTACACTGATACCCAGCCATGTGCTCTTCTAGCCTGATGATACAGGCGGACCAAGATAGAAGTTGGGAAAAGAATACCTGCAAGTAAGTTTTCTTATCAAGTTGATTCTACTTCTGAAACATTCACCCAGCAGCCCCTCAGAAAGACATCTGCATGCTCCTTTCTGCCCTGATGACTATATTTGTTTCAGACAAGTGCAAATGGAACCAAGGCTCAATGAGCTCCATAACCTGCAAGATATTTACTACTGACATTCTAATTTTCAAAGCAAAAGAATAAGTAACCAGCATCTAGCTCAGTTGAACTGGCAGAGGTAGAACAACATACAAATTGTGGGAAGCAGAAAGGGGAAGATTTCACAGTTACACAAGAGACTTCACTTGGGTGTTTGTAATGATACAAATGTTGCTTAATTTATGATACAGTAAATGAGGAAAGAATTTCTTATTGCATCATTTAAGGTCCCCAAGGATCAGAATACTTCCTCAGAATGGCACAGAGGAGATTGGAATCAGTGAAGGCTGCATGTTTGTGATGGGGTGATTTGTGATTGCAGGATTTCATTGTATTTGGGGGCATGAAGGGGCCTAAAGGGTTTCAAGTAATGAACAGTACGTCAATGAGGCCTTGTGGTGTGGGGGAGGTGGGGGGGTGGGGGTGGGGGGCTTCACCATCAGTTCAAAGTGTGTCTGAAGCTATTTCAGCTAAGTAATTCCTCATCCCCATGATGTGCAGCAAAGTGAACTGATTGTATTTGTGCATAGATCGGGCAGGCAGACAGAGCAATTAATAGATTAGATTAGATTACCTACAGTGTGGAAACAGGCCCTTCGGCCCAACAAGTCCACACCGACCCGCCGAAGCGCAACCCACTCATACCCCTACACTTACCCCTTCACCTAACACTACAGGCAATTTAGCATGGCCAATTCACCTGACCAGCACATCTTTGGACTGTGGGAGGAAACCGGAGCACCCAGAGGAAACCCACGCAGACACGGTGAGAACGTGCAAACTCCATACAGTCAGTCGCCTGAGGCGGGATTTGAACCCAGGTCTCTGGTGCTGTGAGGCAGCAGTGCTAACCACTGTGCCACCGTGCCGCCCTTAAAATAGAGTTTAATGCGAAAAGTGTGAGGTGATTCACTTTGGACGGAGGAACATGAATATGGAATGCTGGGTTAATGGCAAGACTCTTGGTAGTGCGGTGAGCAGAGAGATCTCAGTGTCTTAGATTACTTACAGTGTGGAAACAGGCCCTTCCGCCCAACAAGTCCACACCAATGTGCAACCCACCCAGACCCATTCCCCTATATTCACTCAACACTACGGGCAATTTACTGTGGCCAATTCACCTAACCTGCACATTTTTGGACTGTGGGAGGAAACCAGAGCACTCGGAGGGTACTCACACAGACACAGGGAGAATGTGCAAACTCCACACAGTCAGTCGCCTGAGGTGGGAATTGAACCTGGGTCTCTGGCGCTGTGAGGCAGCAGTGCTAACCATTGTGCCACCGTGTCGATGCACAGGGACTATAATTCATGTATTCACAGACTGATGGCAATAGAGTAGAAAAGCAAGGAGGTTATGCTGAACTTCTAAATGCTATCATTCTTCTAAGATGGCAGTCGTGGGGTCAGCAATATTTTGCTTTTGAGCACAAGGTTCAGCCGCTCATGGCTTATGCGGCGGATTCTGTCACATCAATATGGCTTCATTGTTGGTTTTCCAGCTCAGTAATTTTTTTTGTTTGATTTCATTACCCTGGAGCCTCTACCTGGTGTCCTCCCGCGGAAGGCTGGGGCTCTGTGTATCTCCAGTGCACACTCCATCTTGGATGGTGACATCGGAAGATGACCCCACCCGTGGACCTGGAACCAGAACCCATCATTAGATGTCCCAGTGTCCCAGTGTCGGAGGAGGTGTGTGATCCTCGCAGGCTGATGATCTCTAGTTCGGAGGCCGAAAAGGGGCACATTACCAATAGCCTGTGGACAATGTTGGACAGCAGCGACTGGAGGAGCAGAAAGGGTTAACTCTTCGGAGAGTGAAAGATGAACTTTTGAAGCTGTTTCAATTCAATATTAATATTAATGTATTAATTTATTTATAAATTTATCAAACTAATATTAATTTATTCAGTATTTTACTATTTATGCAATTTATTCAGTAATTTATTCTGTAAGCCAAGATGGTTATGGAACCTGGCAAGATTACCCACTTTTGCCTGTATCTAGGTACAAGTGACAATACATATTAAATAAATAAATAAAAATACTTGTTGAACCTCAGTTGCCATATAGGAAAGCTGTGAGCACCATTGGAGAGAGCGCAAAATAGATTTACAAGAATAGCTTCAGGAATGGGAAACTTTAGTTCAGAAGATAGATTGGCAGGATTGGGATTGTTATTCTTGGAGAGAAGAAGGCTGATAGAAGCTTTCAAAATCAGTGGTGGCCTTGATCGTGCAGATGGTGTTCCCTCAAGCAAACAGGTTTGAAGTGATTTACAAAAATAGGCAATCTAATGTGAGAGAAAAAAAAATTTCACACCAAGAGTGGTTTGGCTTTGGAATGCAGTGCTTGGACATTCGGTAGAGTCGGGTTCAACTGAAGCAATCAAAAAAGCATGGAACGTTTATTTGATTAGAAATGATGTGCAGGATATCGGCAAAAGGCAGAGACCTAATTTCACGAATCCTTTTTGTTCAACCTGCCTATCTGGAATGGGTGAGGTAAAGGTACATCCATTGCTGACATAGGGTGGAATTTTCCCAGGATGCCCTGCAGGACATGGGCAAGACTGAGAAGTTTGGCAGAATCTAATAAGACATTGAGCAAGGCCTTTCTTGACATTAAGAACAAGGAATCTCATTTTTAAACCAAATTTTGGACATCAAGGTGAGATTCTCGCTAATGAGCAGTAAGAGGCCAATTAACAGGGATTATTGGCCGTTATCAACCTCATTTTTTTCTTAATCTCACCCTGTAAACGTGCACTCCCCTATTCTATCACCGATTGATAGAAATTAGGCAGAGAGAATTCCTGACATGAAAGTCAGAGCAAGTGTCAGGCTTTTCCAGCTCGCTGTCTGCTATTCTGAACCACCATCCTGGACACCTGATATTGATGTCTCAGGGCATACTCCATGGGAATCAGCTACGTGCACCTTATATCCGCAGACGCTGGGATCTGACACATGTCAGCCTCTCCATACCATCAGGGCTCACCTCCTATCTACATAAAGTATGCTTCTTTAATGTTACACTTTGAAGTGCTCCAGCAACAATCATCATGATGCCGCAGCATTAGGTGCTCAGCTCACAGATTGGAAAACGCTGGATCTCAGAGCTGTTCCCTTGTATTCTTTACGCTCCCTCACTTAGTATGTTTCTGCATGCTCACATTATCCCTGCCTTGCCTTTTAACCCTTTGCTGCCTCAGCCATGGCGAATAGGTGCACTGGACGTCTGTCTAGACTTGGCTTTTAGCTCAGCCACAAAGCCAGTAAGCTTATTCTGGTTATCAGCAGACACCAGGCAAAGGGGTGTATATGTTAACAAAAACCAAAAGAACTGCAGAAGCTGTAAATCAAAGACAAAACTTGAAATTGCTGGAAAAGCTCGGCAAATCTGGCAGCATCTGTTCAGAGAAACCAGAATTAACATTTTGGGTGGAGTGGCCCTTCCTCAGAACTCTACAGTAACATATTATGACAATCTCAAGCCTTCACTATTTGCCAGCTACGAATATGCCTACACAATGGCCATGTCTCAAAGTCTAAGGAGAATGGTTGTCAGTCAAGGCAAAGAGACAACCTTTAGTCAGGGAGTCCCAGCACTGTAAGTCAAAGGAAGGTTCCAATATGAGTCCAAGGTTTTGGGACAATTAGTCAGCTGCTCAGGGTCAGGATCCTCTCTGCAAAGGACAGAGCAGTCGAATACTGGGCACTTCATAACCCTATTGTGAGCTATGTTCTCTCAGAATGGAGAAAAGAGAATGACTGAGGAAGATGACAGTGGGTGGCACGGCTGCTGGCGCAGGTGGTCAGAAGATGGTGAAATGTCCCAAGTGAGTCACTAGGCAGTGCAGAGGCAATGCAAGATTAGTGTTTGAGGGAATTGTGTCAGAGATCATGAATCATCCTAGCTGTTGGTGATATGGATAGAGAACTGTACCAGTGTCAGTCAAAGACGTACCATAGGGGTGAGGTATTTAATTACTTGGGAAGACAGCATGAGAAAACTCACTAGGGCTCATGGACTGAAGCTCTCCATGAAATCCAATGAAAATAGCAGTGCTAAAATATTATACAATTCAGCCCTTAGTTACTCATTTCATTACAACTATTATTTGCCTATTAATCCATTGCTGTGCAAACATTTTTTTTTTCATTACAAACTCTTTAGTTACCACACCTATTCTGGCAGTCTTGTTTCTGGATGCAATTTCATTTAAAGAAAATTCTTGGGAACATAGAATCCCTACAGTGTGGAAGAAGGTCATTCAGCCCATTTAATCCACACCACCCCGCCACCAGATCCATTCCCGCCCCCTCCACTAACAACCCTGCATTCCCATGGCTAATCCACCTAACCTACACAAACCTGGACATTACAGGGCAATTTAGCATGGCCAATCCACCTAACCTACACATCTTTGGACAGTGGGAGGAAATCCAAACAGACACAGGGAGAATAAACAAAATTAGAGAATTCCTACAGTGCGGAAACAGGCCATTCAGCCCAACAGGTCCACACTGACCTTCTGAAGAGTAACCCACCCAGACCTATCCCCCTACCCCAATACACTACATTTACCCCTGACTAATGCACCTAACCTACACATTCCTGAAAAAACTATGGACAATCTTTTTAGCATGGCCAATTCACCAAACCTGCATATCTTTGGACTGTGGGAGGAAACCCATGCAGAGACAGGGAGAATGTGCAAACTCCACGCAGACAGTCCTCCAAGGCTGGAATCAAACCTAGGTCACTGGCACTGTGAGGCAGAAATGCTAACCACGAGCCACACAGACAGTTGCCAGAGGGCAGAATCGAACCCAGGTCCCTCATGCTATGAGGTATCAATGCTAACAGCTGTGTCATCAATTCCTACATAATTTAAATGAAAAAAATGAATTTATGAGAAATTAAGAAGGGCAATTGTACATTGTGAACACATCCATCATTGCCTATGTCTACATTTAAAGATCAAGACAGACCCATTTGCTCATCACTGTCTGTTTCTTTCCCTATGCAAGAAAAATTGCCATCAGAACAATGCCACCTATTCTGAAGAAACCTACAGACAACTTGAGAGAATCACCATCTCTACTGTCACTTCCTTAAGAACCTAGGCTATAGACTATTAGACCCTAGGGACCCGTCTCCCTTTAATCCCCATAGCTTGCTCAGTACTTTTTCCTAGTGATGGTGATTGTTTTAAGTTCCTCCTTTCCAGTTATATCTGCATTACCTGTTACTTTTGGGATGATTTCGGTGTCCACCATGAAGGCTGTGGCAAAATATTGAATTAGTATGCCATCACTGCAAGCCTAATTGACAATCCTAAATTGTTTGACAGCATAACTCTTCAACCACACCCAATCAGCCCATGCTTGCAAAACTCGTAATACAGTGATGAACATCAGATGTAAGCCTGCAATTGGACATTTCCTGGATTCTCCTGAGTGTGTGAAGAATTATACTAATAATCAAGTTCAGCTGGACTCATAGTATGGTGCACTTAGGTGTACTGAAAGCTACACATATTATTTTCGGCAACCTTCCCTTTCTTGCATCAGTAATTTGGCCAATAACTTCACTACTTAGATAACTTTCAGCAACAGTGGTTTATTTAAACAAATGTTTTACTTTGTTCAAAGCATCAAACTGTCTGGGCTGTTTTTTAAAATACGATATCCAAAAAGTAAAAGGGGGTTATTAAAGTACTTATTGAAATTCACAGTTCATGGACAATTCTGAGGCTATCTCTGCTGTGCTAGAGCCAAAGGTAATGGCCATCTCCAACGAGAGATAATCTAGCAACCTCTTTTATGTTCAAAGGCATTATTGTTACTGAATCTCCCAAAGTGAACATACTAGTCTTACCATTGACCAAATTCTTAACTGGGCCAGCCAAAATATGCTTCAAGAACAGGTTAGAGGCTCTGAATTCTGTATTAAGTAATGCACCGCCCTACTCCTAAACCCTATTCCCAATCCACAACTCAAATGCTAGGACTCTCCATTTGCCTAGCTGAGTTCAGCTCCAGCAACAGCAAGAAGTTCAACACCATTCTGGTCAAAGCAGCCTGTGTGATCATGATCCCATCCACTCCTTTAAATATTTAGTCCCTCCACCACTGATGCACCGTGGCAACAGTAAATACCTCATACAAGTTTACTGCAGCAATTTGCCAAGAATTGTTCAAAAACAACCAACTTGTGATCTCTACTGTCCAGAAGAAAAAGGACAGCAGAGGCATGGGAACATCACTAGCTGCAAGTTCTCCTCCAGACCAAAGGCCATCCTGAGTTGGAACTATATCAGCATCCTTCATAGTCCCTGAGTCAATATCCTGTAACTCCCTGCCTTACAGTTCTGGGTATACCTATTTCAAAATGGACAGCAAAGATTCAAGATGGTGGCTCACTGCAGGCCATTAGGGATGGCTACTAATACAAGCATTGTGAATGATTGTCACACCTGAATGAATGAAAGAAAGAACTGTAATCAAAAACCCAGTTTTAGTTACATTAAATCAAGACCCTGTATTTTTCTCTCAGGTGGACTTCAAAGATCCCTTTGTCAACAAGTTATTCCAGTGTTCTCCTGGCCGGTACTAGCCCTCAATCTGCATGACAAAAGTACATTATCTGGTCATTATTATTTTGCTGTTTTTGCTGTACTCAAATTAGCTGCTTCTTTTTCTCACATGACAATATTTCAAAAAACTATATAACTGGTTGTAAAGCACTTTGAGACACACTATGTTTGACAGTCGCTATATTAATGCAAGTGATAAGTTATTTTTATTAGTTGCTGTCCATGATGTTATTTTAGTGCAAGCTCATTGTACCTAGAGAAAATGAAATTATTGGCTAATGTCAGAACTTTTTGTGTATTTCTGAACATGGCCTTGAACTTGAGGTGTCAGGATTCACTTAGAATCATAGAATCATAGAATCCCTACAGTATGGAAACAGGCCCTCCGGCCCAACAGGTGCATACTGACCCTCTGAAGAGTAATCCACCCAGGCCCATTCCCCTCCCTTATTATCGTCTATTTACCTCTGATTATTGTGCCTAACCTACGCATCTTGAGACATGCTGTAGTGGTTAATATTTTTGAGAATCCTACAAAACAGGAAAAAATTGCCAGTCATTTCTGAGGATACAGTTTTGTGGAGTAGGATTGATGTGTTAAATGTTTCACAATGAGGAAAGATGACCATGCTTCATACAAAAATAACTTGTTTGTTTCAACTATGATAACCCTTCTGGATGATTGTTTTAATTGCCAGATAGCAAAACAAAATACGGTTTATTGGAAAGATTGTTCCACATTGACAACAATAATTTTATTTGATGAGTATGTCAAATGCTTTATTTTATTATCTTTAGAAACTATTCCTATTTAGAAGATATCACAATATGTCAGCTTTTGCAATTGTGCTGATGTATATGGGGGTTTAATCTCTCTCATTTATTCTCCAAACAAACATCATTGTACCATTTGGAAAGAGTAGTTTCATTTTTCTGTCCTTTCCACATTGCGCGCAGGCCAGATGAGTTTGATGAAGCATTAACCTTCATGAGACTGTGTGAATGTCAATTACAGGGGGTTTAATTATTTTGGATTAGTCATGGAATTTTCTGAAATGTTTTTTATATCATTCTATATCACTCTTAAACTGATCGATTGTATTCAATACTAAAAGTTAATAGAGGGTCATCAGAATTACTTAAGTGGAATTATTTTGATTACATTTGTGCTGAATCTTTACAAAATCACCACAGATTTTGAATAGTCAAAGTCTTGGTATTAATATGGTGACAAGAGGCACATGGAGCACTCGGACGTGTGGTAACATCTGGCAAAGCTGAGTATGTCACTCTTAAACATTTAAACAATTCTGCATGGACACTGGCGCAGCAACTGGCCCGAATGGTTAAAATTCCACAGGAGACCAGTCAGGTGAGACTGGAGCATTGGTGGCACAGGGATAGGCAGGGGTGAAGTGAGGGGTGGTCAGCCTCAGATTATGATTGGAATGATAGTGGAGAAAAACTCAGGGTTGCTATTGGGAAGGAATACCTGCTCATGGAGGTTGGAACTGGAAGGTTTGAAGGCTTCTGCAGTGATTTTGTAATGAGGTCAGCCAGCTGGATCTCATAGAATATGAGTTCCCTAATTGGGGCTATTAATCTGGTCCAATCAGGGAGCCCTGACTGACAGATATAAGCAGGAGAGTAAGCACTACCGCACTTAGGTAGTAGTGTGGGGAAAAAAGAAATAAACAGGAGATTTGGGTAAAAAAAAAGAAAAAAGAAGAAAAAGAAAAATAAAAAAATAAAAAACAAACCACAGTCAGGCCACCCGGGTGTTTTCCTATCTTCCTGGTGGTGGAAATTGAATAAAGATTTGTAAAAAAAGGGAAAAAAAAATAAACAAGAAAGATAGAGAAAAAAAAATAAGCAGGAGAGTCAGACATCCTATTCACTGTGAGAGCTGGCTCTGAGGGAGCTGGATCAATGTCAATGATTCTCCACGTGAAAAAAAAGGTGACTGGGTGACTGGATACCATCCTCTGTGGCGTTATTTCAGCTTCCTTGTGAGGTCTGAAGGAAGTATTCTGATTCTTCTTGTTGAACAAGGAACTTAATAGCAGTGAAAGGACAATGATATTTCTCTTGAAATTAAAAATATGACATGGTGCCAATGTTATTACTGGGCCATGTCTTTTGCATACTAAGTATCTTCTCTTGAAATTGTAGCAGGTATTCTGTTCAGAGTTTAAATTGTCACCATAAATGGGTTTCAGTTACTCAGATCTGATATTTTAAGGCAGGCATCTGCCTGTCAGGAGGATGTTATAATTGAGGGCTTTGCTTTCACTGGTTTAAAGATCAGTAACAAGGAAATATAGTTAAAAGTCACACAACACCAGGTTAAAGTCCAACAGGTTTAATTGGAAGCACACTAGCTTTCGGAGCAACGCTCCTTGAAAAATTTCAATTACATCACACTGTAAATTATTGCTATAAATTCTGTGTTACGATCGAGCCCTCCACTATCGCCTGATGAAGGAGCGTTGCTCCAAAAGCTAGTATGCTTCCAATTAAACCTGTTGGACTATAACCTGGTGTTGTGTGATTTTTAATTTTGTACACCCCAGTCCAACACCGGCATCTCCAAATCAAGGAAATATAGGATTGGTTTGTATGGCATGGTCCTGGACTGTTCACATGGAATGAGCCCAGCATTGAAATATATGGACTTGATATGAGACCTCACTTACATAAGTCAAACAAACTGCACATACTGTGAGACATTTCTAGGTAGTTCAATGCCAAAATGGTCAGCTTCATATTAAAATTCTTGCCTGAAAGACAGCTTGACTACATTGCCAACTTTTATAAAGGGACTACAAACTGGCTCTAAGAATGGCACAGTGGCCCAGTAGGTTGCACAGTGGCTCAGTAGTTAGCACTACTGTCTCACAGTGCTAGGGGTCCAGGTTTGATTCCACTCTCGGGTGACTGTCTGTGTAGAGTTTGCACTTCCTGTTTCCTCCCACAGTACAGGTTAGGTGGATTAGCCATGTTAAGTTGCCCATAGTGTCCAGGGATATACAGGTTAGGTGGATTAGCCATGCTAAATTACCCATCTGATCCAGGGAGTACAGGTTAGGTGGATTAGCCATGCTAAATTGCCCATAGTGTCCAGGGATATACAGGTTATGTGGATTAGCCATGCTAAATTACCCATCTGGTCCAGGGATGTACAGGTTAGGTGGATTACCATGTTAAATTCTTCGAGGAGAAAGTGAGGTCTGCAGATGCTGGAGATCAAAGTTGAAACTATTGCTGGAACAGCACAGCAGGTCAGGCAGCATCCAGGGAACAGGAGATTCGACGTTTCGGGCACAGGCCCTTCTTCAGGAATCTGAAGAAGGGCCTGTGCCCGAAACGTCGAATCTTCTGTTCCCTGGATGCTGCCTGACCTGCTGTGCTGTTCCAGCAATAAAGTTTCTACCATGTTAAATTGCCAATAGTGTCCAGGGATGTACAGGTTATGTGGATTAGCCATGCTAAGTTGTCCACAGTGTCCAGGGATGTGCAGGCTTGGTGGATTAGCCTTGCTACAGTGCCCAAGGATGTGTAAATTATTTGGATTTGCCATGGTTAATGCGGGATTACAGGAATAAGGTGGGGGAAGGGGTTGGGTCTCGTTGGGATTTGTGTAGATTTGATGGGCTCAATGGCCTACTTCCTCACTGTAGGAATTCTATGAGCCTAAGCCTCCATTCCTACATGCAAAATGCCTCATGCCTGTGTAGATATGGATCCTTTTTTATGTTTTGTCATATGGCTGAGGGACATTTTGCACAGGTAATTGCGAGATAATGGAATGGACTAGGTAAACTGAGTAAGGTTAGTTAATTTCTGGTTTCTTAAAGTTTAGAAATTGATTTGAAAAACATAAGGCAGACTGAGTATTCTTTGGCTAATATTGTTCCTAGTACAGCACCAATTTATACTCACGTGATGCCTTTAATGTAGAAAATGACCTAATGTATTTCCATTAGATAATGCAGTGATAGGGCAATTGTTTGGTGAAGAGATCAAATACTGGCCATGAAAATTTAGGAAAGGAGTAACAAAGCTACTGAATTGTAGGAGTACATTTAAGAACAAAATGGTTAAAGTCTCTGTCACTGAAGGTGGAGTAGAGAATGTGAGAAATGTAAAAGGATGTCAGAGTTAGAAGAGTGGAGACATTGGACAAGATAGTATAAACATAAAGGAGCACAATGGTAAAATCATGGGCAATTAGAATGAAGATTTTTTAATGCAATGTAGTGTGAAGAAGGAACCATCACAAACTTGGAAAGGCAAGAGTTTTCACCCTTCCTTCATTTTTGCTGGGCCAAAATCCTGGAACTCTCTCCTGAAAGATATTGTAGGTCTATTACAGCAAATGGATTGGAATGATTCAACAAGTCAACCACCACTCCTTTCTTAAAAACAACTAGAGGTTGGCAATAAATGTTGGCGCCAGCCAACATGTAAAAATGAACAAAAGGATAGCAAGATGTGACATGAAATAGCTCAAAGCTATTTCATGTCACATGAAAGCGTTTTGGATGAATTGTCATTTAATTAAGGCAGAGATCAATGGATAGATGAGGATACTGTTGATGAAGTTGAGTCTGACAGTGATAAAGTCATGAATGAAGGTTTCATTAGTAGTGGGCTGAGATGAGACAAGTGAACAAAGCTAAACAACCTTGATGATCAATAAGACATGTGGTTTGAACCTCAACACAGGATCAAATGAAAATATGCTAAAAGATATTTGCTAACAAGGATTTTACTCTGACTGTACATTTTGCTCGGTTTGAACCAGTTCCAGATTACATTGTATGTGCTGTCCAGACAATGATTTTGTATCATCTAGAAGAACATCAATGTTCATTTCTGTGAGCTAAATCGGTGCCATTCATTCATTAGTGCATATTGGTTCAGGAGAACAGTAACCCTATCGTTTGACATGAAAGACATTGAAGTCTGTGAAACCTGTATTATATTCTCTGATCTGCATAAATCACATTTATTGCTGGCATCTTATTGGTCTGTTTTTATTTAACCTTTTAATTGCTGGCAGATGAAGTGAAATGACAATGTTCCTGGTAGAATGTATTAACAGAGTTTCAGATCTGCATTAAAAACATCCCTGAAATGCCGGGTGTAAATTTATCATGATCATTCCATTTCTTAACTTGGAGTGAGACCCATTCCCTACCACTCCTGTGCTCATTGATCTATATTGATTCCTGATCATACGATGTTTTGATTTTAAAATTCCCATCCTAATTTTCAAATTCCCCATGCCTTGCCCCTCCTTACCTAAATAATCTCTTCCAACCCATAGTCCTCTGAAACATCTGCACTTTTAAAATTGTGGCCTCTTTTGCATTTGCAAAAGTTGGCGGCCATACCTTCAGGTCTCAAGCTCTAGAATTTCTCCCTGCTCTGTCTCTGTATCTCACTTGTCTCTTTTAAGACACATCTTAAAGTCTATTTGTTTGAACAAGCTTCTGGTCATCTGACCTAATATCTCCTCATGTGGCTTGCGATTACACTCTGTTTTATAATGCTTCTTTCAGTACCTTGGGAGGGTTTCATTATGTCAGATTTGCCATATAAATATAAGTTGTATTTTTGTTGCCTACTCCCTGCTTGATCTGGCTCATTACTTTTGGGAATACTGAAGAACAGTCACTAGACTTGAAACATTAACTATGTTTCTCTCTCCACAGATGCTGCCACACCTGCTGAGTTTCTCCAGCAATTTCTGTTTTTGTTTTTGTCAGACCTTCAGCATCTGCATTTCTTTGTTTATTTCATTATGTTTGGGATTTTCCAATCAATGTAACATGTGCAAACATCCAATTTACATAAACATGACTAAGAAGGATCTGTCGAGAGTGATGTTGAAAATCAGCTGAAGGCCATAATAAAGAATGGTTAGTTTATATTGTGGAGCACAATATAGAAGAATGGACAGAATTGAATTGTTGTAGTAAAAATAAACAGCTGATAGTACTGGCTTGAGTGTGCGCTGCTGGGGCATTATATTTACCTCCATTCAAATGAATAAATCTCTTGAGATAAATTCTGGTTAGTGAGTTTGCATTATTTACTGGCATTCCAAAAGCATCTCGCTCTACAAAAGAGCCAGTACAGACTTGCTGGGCAAATGGCCTCCTTCTATGTGATTCCATTCTACACATTTTCTTATCACGAGCAATAAAGCTGCATGCTAGGTATCAGCAGGCAGGAAAGTGTTGTGTAATATATGCGATGTAAAATCATAAGGGGCATGGATAGGGTAAATAGACAAAGTCTTTTCCTTGGGCTGGAGGAGTCCAGAACGAGAGGGCATAGGTTTAGGGTGAGAGGGGAAAGATATAAAAGGAACCTAAGGGGCAACTTTTCACGCAAAGGGTAGTGCGTGTATGGAAATGAGCTGCCAGAGGAAGTGGTAGAGGCTGTTACAATTACAACATTTAAAAGGCATCTGGATAGGTATATGATCAGGAAGGGTTTAGAGGGATATAGGCCAAGTGCTGACAAATGAGTCTAGATTAATTTAGGATATCTGATTGGCATGGACGAGTTGGACCAAAGGGTCTGTTTCCATGCTGTACATCTCTAAGACTCTATAAATCTACTAGGTACTATCATGGGAACCTGGTCAGGTGGGCAAGGGTATAGCAGGCATGGAGATCAGAAGGCAAAGTGCTTGTGTTTCTTTTAACATCCTTTATTGCAGCTTCCACTTCAATATTGATTTGAAACATTCACAATGCAGACAGCCACTTTATTTAAATGCAACTCAGGGTCTTAAGACGCATAGTGTACAACTTTCAGCCCTTGCATTCATTACTGAGCTTGAGGCTGCTGAGTACCTGAGGCACATTGTATGCCTAAAGATCCAAATGGCTGCTGAAGACATGAACACAGGAACATAAGAATACGAATAAGCCATTCAGCTTGTAAAGCCTATCTCAGCACTGAACAACTCAATGTCTTTTACCCACCCTATCCCCATAACATTTAAGGAACCTGGCTGGCACCCATGTTGTTATTAAACCACCCATAAACTATTCATGATCAGAAATGTTGTTGGTTTTTGCAGTCAATACTTCAAAGGTGTTGTTGCTGATTAAAGATTATTTGTATTGAGTGAAATTACAGCAGCATACAGCCATTCAGTAGCTTTCTTGAAACTGCTGAACAAAATTATTCTAGCTCTAACTTGCAATGTTCTCCCAGTGACCATCCACCCCAGTCCAACACTGGCACCTCCACATCATGACACGTTAAGGAGTAAGAGCATGACAGACTGATCCATCTCAGCAACTCTGATGTTAGACTTCAGCTGACACACTTCATGCCATAGGACATCAAGAAACAGTTGAGTGCACTAGATACTGTAAAAGCTATGAGCCTCAGTAGCATACCACTGTGAGTACTGAAAGTTTGTACTTCATCTTACCAAGTTCTCTCAGTACAACAATCACACTGGCATGTACTTGCAAAATGGAAAATTGCCCGAAGTAGGTCCAGTTCATAAGAAACAAGACAAATCATTTTAGCAAATTACCAGTCAATTGGTTGACTTTCAATCGTCAGCAAAATGATGGATGGACTTTATCCTAGATTCTTAAAAAATGTGGATAATGAGGTAGTTGATGCATTGATTTAAATTTTCCAAAATTCCCATTATTCAAAAAATATTCCATTAGATTGGAAATTAGCAGCTGTAATTTTTATTCAAAAAGGGAGGGACAGAAAGCAGGAAACTACAGACCAGTTAGTTTAACATCTATCAAAGAGATGTTAGAGACTATTATTAAAGATGTTAAAGCAGGGCACTTAGAAGAGTTCAAGGTATTCAGGCATGAATCTGCTGTTCATGGTTTTGTGAAAGTAAAAACATGTCTAACCAACTTTTTGGAGCTATTGGAAGCAGTAGCATGTGCTGTGGAGAAAGAGGAACCAGTGGATGTACTGTACTTAGATTTCCAGGAGGATTTAGTAACGTACCACATCAAAGGTTATGGCAGAAAATAAGATCATATGGTGTAAGAGGTAACATATTGGCATGAATAAAAGATTGCTGGATAATAGGAAACAGAGTTGGCATAAATGGGTTATTTTGTGGTTGGCCATATATAATGAGTGGTACACCACAGGGATTGGTGTTTGGTCCTCAACCTTTTACAATTTATATCAATGACTTGGATGAAAGGGCTGAAAGGTTACTGAATTTGCTGATGACACAAACATAGGTGGGAATGTTAGTTGTGAAAATGACTTAAAGCAGAGGTGAAGCTATATCCACTATCATGCAGAATTACAGTGAAGATGTGAAATTATTCATTTTGGAAAGGAAAATAAAACATATTATCTAAATAGCAAGAGATTGCAGAGTTCTGATTTATTGAGAGATCTGACTGTTCTAGTACGTGAGTTGTAAAACGGGTACAGCAAGTAATTAGAAAAGCCAGTAGAATGATAGCTTTCATTCTGAGAGGAATTGAATACAAACGTAGGGAGGCTATATGCGTCAGTTATTCAGGACATGATTTACATCTCATCTGACATACTAAATATTATATTGGTCATCCTATTTAAAGAAAAATGTCAATACATTTGAAGCAGTTCAGAAAAGGTTTATTACCCTGAAATGCGTGAGTTGGCGAATCAGGAAAGGTTGGACTGCCTGAGTTTGGATCTGCTAGAGTTTAGAACTGTAACAGAAGAGTTGATTGAAATGTGCAAGATTCTGAGGAATCTTGACAGGATGCATTTGAAAAGGGTCATCTCTCTTCTTTCCTCTTATGACATATTCTAGAACTGGATAAAATTAAAGATTGAGCCATCTCAGTCAAAAATTAGGAGAAATCTTTTCTCATAGTGAATCATAAGTCTTAGAACTCTTCCTTGAAGGTGGTGAAAGCAGAGTCTTTGAATCTCTTAAAGGCTGACACAGATAGATTCTTGATCAGTGGCGCTGGAAGAGCACAGCAATTCAGGCAGCATCCGAGGACAGGCAAAATCGACGTTTCGGGCAAAAGGGCTTTTGACCGAAACGTCGATTTTGCCTGTCCTCGGATGCTGCCTGAATTGCTGTGCTCTTCCAGCACCACTGATCCAGAATCTGGTTTCCAGCATCTGCAGTCATTGTTTTTACCTCACAGATAGATTCTTGACCAACAAGAGGGTGAAGGGTTATTGTGATTGGAGGGAATGTGGAACAAACAGATCAGTCGAAATCTTATTGAATGGAGTAGCAAGTTTGAGAGGCTGAATCCACTCCTGTTCCAAATTGGTATGTTTCTATATTTGTAGATATTTGCCAATAACCAGCCTGCTGATGCTATCCTGTCACAACCACCCATCTCCAGATCTTGATACAGTTTTGGTCCAAATAAGGGAAAATGGGATTCCTGAGGTGAGATTAAAGGGACTGCCCTTAAAGCAATACCTGACTGAGTATTACATCAAGGAGCCCTAGAAACATTGAAGTCAGTCGAGTCTTATCTAGGACAAATGAAGACAGTTGTAGTTGTAGGAGGTCAATCATCTCAGCCCCAGCACATCCCTATAGGAGTTCCTCAGGGTGGTGTCCTAAGCTCAAACATCTTGAACTGCTTCAGCAAAAACTCACCTTTGATCATAACATCAGAAGATTGAATGTTCACCAATATCTGCAGTGTTCAGGTTCAGAAACAAGTACAAATTGACATGACTTAAAGTGACAAACTTAGAGCAGAAAAGAAACTATGCAAACATTGAAAATGATACCTATGTCTACTGATCTGTCCTTCATGGAATTCATTGGTGCATGTATGATGCAACCAATTCAATCCTAAAAAGACAATTAGTGCAATTAAAAGGAGCTCAAACAAAACAAGCAGGCTTGTTGTAATATAGCTGAAGCTACCTGCATGGGTCAGTTGTTCACTAGATGATAAGGCTTTTGTTCTCATTATTGGCCACTTAATTTTTCCATTACCACAGGTTTTTCCAAAGGAAAATTCATCTAAAGTGCATTGCATTTTCAGGAAACAACTGAGGACAAAAGTCAGAAGTGTATTTTCAAGATATAGGCTGGAATCTTCTAGGGCCTGAATGACATGGCCTGTGATGGGAAATCTGGAAGAAACACTTAAGAAATCCAGTAAAACCTTTCTCAACCTCAGCAACAACAACTCATATCTTCCAATGGAGTTCTTGGCATCGAGACAAGCCTCTCACCAGAGTATGATGAGTTGTCTGTTAATGGGGATTATTGCTCATTCCCACCCTCATTTTCCTCATTAATCTGCAGGTTCCTATTCTTCCATCCACTGCACAGTATTCAGATGCCAAGAAATCCTGACAAGAAAGTCAGAGTGCATACCAGGCCACTCCAGCCCAGCAGCTGCTCCTCCGAACCTCCATCTTGGATACTGCACTGCTTCATTATGCCATGGCAGTGATATTCCTTCAGCATGTCCCAGCAAACTGACTACATGTGCTTCAAGTAAAAGGCCTCATTTCAAAGTTGGAGATGAGTCGTGTTCAGTCACATGAAGGGAGACACCCTTCTGTCAGACAGCCCTGTCAGAGTAAGTCAGAGGCCGGCTCCAATACCTTTCTGAAGGCTTCGACACAGTCCTTGCTCCTACTGTCCTTGCTCCTACTGTCCTATTGTGGCCTGTTCCCCTGCAATGAAAGAAAGTGAGGGTTTGAATACAATCCAAGTGTGTGACACAGATGTTTGTGCTGATGCAAGTGGGAGAAAGGGGCAGAGGTGTCTCAAGTGAGAGAGCAGTCAGCACACAGGCCCCGCATACTGTGGAGGAACAGGATTTTTTGAAAGTCAGTGAAGGAAGGTGACAACAGTAGAGCATGAGCCTTGCTGGAAGGTGGACAGAGATAGCAGAGAGAAGATGGCGGCACTCACCCTGGCAGAGCAGCAGAGATCACTGACATTCTTCTCACAGTCGTAGGCTGAGACGGCAGTGACCTGGTGGAAATCTCAGACCAGGCTGGCAGAATCTGGGGTTGTAACTTCCTGGGAAAGGTGGATACCAACTATCTACACCTCCTCATCCAGCAGGTCATCTGGGTCTTTGTTCACAAAATGGTGCATCAATTTCCTCATTTTTGCCCTGTCACAAGTCATGTGGGGTGGGCATGGACTACTAGAGCTTGTCCAGGTTTTGTAATGACCTTTTAAATTTGGTGCCAGCACCAAAGGATGATGGGTCTATTCTGGGTGAGCTTTCAAGGTATGATGATGGTTGGAATCAGGTGAGAATCAAATCAGAGCACTGTTTTATGGGTGAAATAGGTAGTTCTTAAACTGTGTTTGATACGACAGTACAAACAAGCTTACTCTGCCTTGTGGAAAAACACCCTCCATGAAACTTGACAAACTGAAACTTTGCCAAAATATTGCTAAGATTCAACCATAGTTTTTCAAGTAACTCAAAGGAATCTAGAGACTTGAATCATATGGAAACATTTGTGATTGATGGCTCTGAGCTAGTTAAGTTATACAATGTCCGACCCAAAATCACATTGTTATTTAAATGCCATGTATCATGCTTCAAATTGACAGAACGTTTGAACAAAAAGGGATAGAGAACTGTGTTAATAACATTTTTCTAATTCAAATACCCAATGCAGATAACAAAGACAACTCAGATAAAATCAAACGGGAGCCCATAGAATTCTCTAAGTGTCTGTTGTTGCTTGAACATATGGATTCAATCAAAATACAACCAGGGACCTAAAAATAGAGCCTGCAAACTGCTGAATAGTTAGCAAAGCTTTAAGAGATGCATTCAGGATTCATCTGCTGTCAAATATACAACTTGCAAGTAATACATATGCCCCTCACTCTCTCTCCTCCCCATGATACGTATAACAAAGTGGTATATCAACATACGAAGAATAAATTTATAACTTAAAAATAAATGTGTGTTTGCGCAGAGTGATGGGTCTGACTCTTGGGGATTTCCTCCTCCACCACATCGTGGTGTCATTGTCAAGACGACTGTCTTCATAACGTAACATGAGACACTTCCTTGGAGTCTGTACCATTCTTACCACTTCAGGGCTGCTGCGCACTGAGACCTGTTTCTTCCGGCTGGACTTGGTAGGGTCAGCCGTGGTTCAGTACACAAGGCTGCTCCAGGATCCTGACCTTGATTGGTATGGGGAATTGTGGATGGAACTGGATCAATGACTGTTCCAGGGTGTGGATCAGGACTCAGGTTAAGTTCCACTTCCCCCAGATTCCCTAGAAGCATGTGGTGTTGGTGCCATTGCTTTAGGCTCCATAGGCCTTTAACTGATTAATGTAGTACCACCCAGTTTTTCCTGTATCTAGCAAAATTCTGTTTACAGAATAGGACAAAATAGTAATTTATTGCCACTTGTATTTTTATAAATTAAAATTACCGATTTAAAGTATTTAAGTCACCATACTCTGGTCACATTTTATTAACAGAAATTATGTACATAAAAATAAAGAAAAAAATTAAGACAAAGTCCATTTTAGTTCAACTCAGTGCTCCAGGGCTCCTGAGGTCAAGGAAGCCCGGATCTATACTCTGGGTAAGGCCCCATTTAGTGAAAATGTGCTGAATTAACATGTCTGCTTCAATTTTAGTGTTCGTTCAAGTGGGAAACTCCTTTACCCATTTGCTAAAAATGTCCATGATGACCAGTATGTATTAATTTTCCCCTTTACAGTGTGGTAAGGAGAGAGGAAATCCATTTGGAGGTCAGTCTATGATCCTGCTATTGGTGTGGTTTTGCCTTAACTCTCCTTTATTGTCATACATGTTTGGATTATTCCAGGCGCATATGATTTGATTCTTGACATGGTGTTTTATGCTTTTTTTCCACTTCTGTCACTAACACTGTCCCTTAATGACCCTGAATGTAGTGGCTTCAATAAATCACTTGATTCCAGTCCTGGACCTGTGCTATGTACCTTTCATCCTTCATAATTAACTTGTCCTTCCACTTGCTTTACATGGCAAGCGTCATTCTCTCCTATACTTGCTCTAACTCAGCGTTGCTGCTCTGAGCCTAAACCAGACCTTTGACTTTGGTTTGGTTTACAACAATGTGTCTATTTGTTCTGGAATAATGGGCTGCCATATTTCTCCTTCATGAGCACCCTGCTTAGCAAATTCATCTGGCCTTATGTTTCCAGTCAGGGACGTTTGGTGATGGGCTCTAACTTTTCTGATGATGTATTCGCGGCCTTTGTCAGTTTCGAGAATGGATTTGAGCAGGGGTGCAGACAGTGATGTTCTTCCATCTGCCGAGATAAATCCTCTAGCTTCCCACAGTGGCTGGAAGTCAGTGAAACTGTTGCAGCCATACATTCTGTCTGAGTGTGTGTCTGCCGCTGGGGGACATGTTAGGGATGGCTGACCACATAGGCTACAGCTGTTCACTCGGTAGCCTGAGCAGGCATTATGTTGGGGAGCTTCAGCACTAACACTATTAGGGGTTCTCCTCTGTGGTTCCCCAAATGCACACCACATTCTGCCTTTCAGTGTCCTTCCTCCACAGTAAAGGATCCATCGACAAATATTCTTCTGGGAAGGGTCTCTCTTCTGTTCCCCAGGTTCGCCTGGGTCTTGCCCTGTTTTATTTTGGCACAAATGGTCCCTTGGGGTTCTCCTCTGTAGCTCAAATTGCCAGCTGGGAAGGTGGGCCCTTTAGTATCTTTGACCACAATATTGTAGCTCTATAACTTTAGGTTCCTATACACTATGTAGTTTCAGCTGACGACCTTTAATCCTGCTGTCCAGCAAAGGTTGAATAGCTGGTGTACTCTATCAGAATGGTGAGGGGCTTCAGGCCAATGACCAAGGCAAAACGTTGCACCACCCAGAACATGGCTAGCGAGTGCTTTACACGTGTACAGAAACCCTGCTGTATGGGTAAAGAGTCCAGGACGCACAGGCTTCTGTTCCAAGTTTATTGTGCAGCACCCGTGGCTACAACCTCTAAGGTGAAGGGGATTCTGGGTCAGGTACCTGCAGTGTGGGGCCTGAGCTGGGGTCTGAATTAATTGAGCAACAACATCTGTGTGCTCTTCAGACCATTCCCTTTGGGACATTATTTTTAAGGAGGTCATAGAGTGAGGAAGCGTTAGTGGTGAAACTATTGATGTAATTCTGATCGTATCCCACTGAGCCCAAAGAAGAGGGGCAAATGGGTGATGCACTTCCCTTCTATTCCCTTGCCTTCCCATGTTCTGATGAAGAGTCACTGGACCTGAAACATTAACTCTGCTTTCTCTCCATAGATGCTGCTGGATCTGCTGAGTTTTTCCAGCAATTTCTGAATTTGTCCCTTCTATTTTGTGGTTCCCCTGAGTCATCACAGTTCCAAAGTATGAGACCTGGGATCAACCTGTGCAACCTTGGGGGAAATGTTTAGTCCTGGAGTGGTGAGGAAGGTCAACAGTTCTCTTAACAGTGTCAAAGGTTCGGTCCTTGTCTCTGTCTGCAGGAGGGGATTATCAACGTTACTGTACCGAGCAGTCCAGTCAGGAAAACCTCTCCAGACTTTCAGCCAGCCACTGGTGAAATATTGAGAGAGAATTGCAAACACCCTGAAGAAAGCAGGACCATGTGTGTTACTTGCTCTGAAATGTGAAGGTGAATTTATATTGTCAGTGTCAGTGAAGGAGGATGGACCGAAATCCATTACTAGTGTCCAATACAGTGAATAATTTTGCTTGTGATGCAAAATCATCTTGACTTTGAGTGGTTGGTGCCATGTTTGGAGTGGTTTTATTTAGTTCCTTGTAATTGATGGTGAATTGCTAAGAGCCATCTGGTTTCTTAACCAACAATATTGGTGAGTTATTGGAAGATGCTACAGGTGTAGGACTCCTTATTTTAACAAGTTGCTAATGATCTTGGCCACCTTCCTCTCAGCCTTCTTAGGGAAGTGAATTCTCTTTCTGGCTTTGTGAATGGTCAGTCTAGTATTTTATCACTTTCTGTATGACCTTATCCAACCAGGTGGTACAAAGAGTTGGATGGTAGGGTTTCCCACATTACATCTGGCTGCATGATCTCCCCCACCAAATTAACTGCTGCTTGACTCTCTGTCCTTCCAACGAAGCATTGAATGGGGCTTCTCTGTTGCCATACCAGGGAGGTGTAAAGTGCATGTTCTCAGGCAATGTCTGGAAGTCAAGGTATCAGAAAGTCTGATTGAATCTTTTCCAACACACAGCCCTTGGGCTGGTGTAACTGGTTGTCTGAATGTTTGTGACCTCTTTGACTTTGGTTTTCACTGTTCTCTGTAGCCAGTAGCTGCTGTTTAATTTAGTTTGGCCAATTTTCCGTCAGGCCTGATTTCCCTAGCTGTGGGTCAATTTAGAATGTCCAGTTTTGGGCCCATGGTTGCTTGACCACATGTGTCCAGTTTTGGCCTGGACCTAATATTGGTCATTGTCTCTAACCTCAACGACTCAGGGCTTATAACTACATGGCCTCAAGATGTCCAGATCCTTGGTTGATTTGGGGGCTTTGCCAGTCTCACGAACAACTGGCTCAAGGACATCAACAATCTTAAGGGAAACTGCAGCCTTACTCTATATATACTCTATTTGGCTTTACATCAGGTATAGGAGAGGAGAGGGTTAACTGTAGAACACAATACACGGTGTCCAGTATATAAAGGCCCAGAATAACTTGTCTGGACTTGACTGAGGAGCAATGCTACATGAATCTTTGTTTCATCAATCAGACATCTGCAAGTTTTTTCAATCGAACTATATTCTGTCTATGAGGCCAGGAGCCACACAGGGCTGAAGCAGAATTCTCCGTACTGAGAGTCATAGTGGTAACATGCCTTGACTTGTGTTTCGATTATTCATCTAGCTGGTTGTGTGATTCCAGCAGTTTCATGGCAGGGTTATCAACTCAGTGAGAGCCTCACCCTCTGGTGAATTGTCTCCTTTGTTATCCCTGACAATAATTATGCTATTGCTTATTCTGCAACTCATCATACCCAGATCACCGAAGAGTGCCAATATTTGAGGAGCTGTGTTGGAGGGATAGAGTACTTAAGATGCATCCTCTTTTCCAAGGTGTCAATTTGTGATTGAGGCTCTTGCTACTAAAGCACTTCAAACAAAAGAAAGGAACGCCAGTTATGGTGGAAGATAGAGCTGCACATTTCCAAATGATAATCGTTAAAAATATAGCTTGAGGTTATAGAATTGCCAAAGTGAGGAAAGATTATAAATAAGCTACAGTTATCCATTCTTGTCTACTTCTGTATTACTGATTCTGTCTTGGTCGCTGGCCAGATAATCAAGGAATCCTGCATTGCTTGAATGAGTCAAAAATGTTTGATAGCTTTCCCTGAATGTTGATTCTTTTCGTTTTATTCTGCACCAACATTTTTTTTATTAACTGAAGTATTTTGAAGGGAAAAATGTACATCAATATGACTATATTTTTGGACTATTATGCTCTTGTTTAAGAGTTGGGAAATTGAAATGGTTCAGTAAATATTGTCGAAATGTATTTGAGTAATACTAAAGGAATCCATTGACACTCCAATCACAAACAGAGAAGACCAAACAAATTGAAGATTCTGCTTGAAGTTTCAATGATTAAATTGATCTGCTTACCCACTGTCCCTTACCGCAAAGCACTTGGCTGTAAATTATTAGCTAAAGTTGCTGCTTTACCAGGAAAGGTAGTATCTCTCCATAGCTGTCTTTTTGATAAACTACAAATTGATTACAAACAAACTTATTCAAATTACTTTTAAAATGTACTGGTGTTATAATTGGAACATTCCAAGGTCTTCAATCTAATATTATAAATATTTCTATTCACACCAAATTACCATAAACTATTCATGACCTCTTTATTCTGGTTATCCAAACTGCTTTATTTAGCAAATATCTATGACACTTTTGAACTATGGTCTCAGGAAGAATGAATTACAGTATTTGTATAGTGCCGTACCGGATCCTCAGCATGACCGTAGTGTTTCATAGCGATGACTTCATTTTGAAGTGCAGTTGATTTAATGCTGGCAGTCTCAAGGTTGCAATGATATCAAATAATCTGAATTTGTATAAAAGCTGATTATGAATTCTGTGTCGAAAGTGTGTTAATTACAATATTTCTTCCTCAGAAATGACCAATATAGCTGTCTCTGATGAAGAAAGCACTACCTCTTTGTTAAATTCAAAAGATTTTATCTGAGAATATTTTCCAAATCCTTTGAATAATGATGTGGGGGTGGACAAAGTCAAAAATCACACGACACAGGGTTATAGTCCAACAGGTTTATTTGAAACCACAAGCTTTCAAAGCCCCCCTCCTTCTTCAGGTAGCTAGTGAGAGAGAATACATTGGACACAGAATTTATACATGAAAGATCACAGGGTCATATAACTGATATGGATGTATTGAACAAATTTAGATTGCTGTTAAGTCTTTAATCAGCTACAATGGAGATGCAGGTTTGAATTGATTAATATGTAAATCCCAGAATTTCTTTTAAGTCACTTGTTATGGACCAGGCCAGACCCTTCAAAACATTTCAAAAAGGTAGCCCAGATGTTAACTTTGTTACTTGATTTAGAGTAATAGAGCCAGAAAGGTGTACAGCACGGAAACAAGCCCTTTAGTCCAACTGTACAGGATCCTGGTGAGATCATACCTGGAATATTGTGTGTAGTTATTATCTCCTTAACTGGGGAAGGATATTCTGTTTATGGAGGAACTGCAATGAAGTTTTAACAGACAGATCCCTGGGATAGCAGGATTGACAGACAGAGTCATAGAGATGTACAGCATGGAAACATCGGTCCAATCCATCCATGCCAACCAGATATCCAAACCCAATCTAGTCCCACCTGCCAGCACTCTGTCCATATCCCTCTAAACCTATTCTATTCATATATCCACCCAGATGCCTTTTAAATGTTGCAATTGTATTAGCCTCCACCACTTCCTCTGGCAGCTTATTCCACACACACACACCTGCCTCTGCGTGAAAAAGTTGTTCCTTAGGTCTCTTTTATATCTTTCCCCTCTCACCCTAAACCACGCAGACAATCAGTCTATGTGGCATTTTATAAATTCTTACTTTGGAAATAAAACCAGTCAGACTTCAAATTAAGACACCGACTCCTCCATCCCAGGGAAAAGACCTTGTCTATTTATCCTATCCACACCCTCATGATTTTATAAACCTCTATATAGTCATCCCTCCAGCCTCCAATGCTCCAGTGAAAACAGCCCTAGCTTATTCAACCTCTCCCTATAACTCAAATCTTCCAACCCTGGCAACATCCTTGTAAATCTTTTTGAACCCTTTCAAGTTTCACAACATCTTTCCGACTGGAAGGAGACCAGAATTGCACGCAATTTTCTAAAAGTGGCCTAAACAAGGTCTTGTGCAGGTAAAAACAATGACTGCAGACGCTGGAGACCAGATTCTGGATTAGAGGTGCTGGAAGAGCACAGCAGTTCAGGCAGCATCCGAGGAGTCTTGTGCAGCCATAACATTACCTCCCAACTCCTGTACTCAATACTCTGACCAATAAAAAAAAGCATACCAAACACCTTCTTCACTATCCTATCTAACTTTGATTCTACTTTCAAGGAGCTATGAACCTGCACTCCAAGGTCTCTTTGTTCAGTAAAACTCCCTATAACCTTACCATTAAGTGTCTAAGTCCTGCTAAGATTTGCTTTTCCAAAATGCAGCACCTCACATTTATTTAAATTAAACTCCATCTGCCACTCCTCAGCCCATTAGTTTATCTGATCAAGATCCCATTGTAATCCGGGTAACCTTCTTCGCTGTCCACTACATCTCCAATTTTGGTGTCATCTGCAAACTTACTAACTATACCTCTTAAGCTCACATCCAAATCATTTATATAAATGATGAAAAGTAGTGGACCCAGCACCAATCCTTGTGGCACTCCACTGGTCACAGGCCTGCAATCTGAAAAGCAACCCTCCACAACCACCCTCTGTCTTCTACTTTTGAGCTAGTTCTGTATCAAAGCGGCTAGTTCTCCCTGTATTCCATGAGACCTAACCTTTCTAACCAGTCTCCCATGGGGAACCTTGTCAAACGCCTTACTGAAGTCCATATAGATCACATCTACCACTCTGCCATCATCAATCCTCTTTGTTACCTCTTCAAAAAATTCAATCAAGTTTGTGGGACATGGTTTCCCATGCAGAAAGCCATGTTGACTATTCCTAATCAATCCTTGCCTTTCCAAATACATGTACGTCCTGTCCATCAGGATTCTCTCCAATAATTTGCCCATCACCGACGTCAAGCTCACTGGTCTATAGTTCCCTGGCTTGTCCTTACTACCTTTCTTAAACAGTGGCACAACGTTAGCCAACCTCCAATCTTCCGCTACCTGTGACTATCAATGATACAAATATCTTAGCAAGGGGCCCAACAATCACTTCCCTAGCTTCCTAGAGAGTTTGAGGGTACACCTGATCAGGTCATGGGGAATTTATCCACTTTCATGTGTTACAAGACATCCAGCACTTCCACCTCTGTAATATGGACATTTTTCAAGATGTCACTATCTATTTCCCTACATTCTATATCTTCCATGTCCTTTTCTACAGTAAACACTGATGCAAAATATTCGTTTAGTATCTCGCCCATCTCCTGTGACTTCACACAAAGGCCACCTTACTGATCTTTGAGGGAATCTATTATCTCCCTAGTTACCTTTTTGTTCTTAAGTAAGTATACAGTGGGTCTTCCAGGAGAGGATCAGTTGGTCAAACCACTTTGTTTTAAACAAAACAGAAGTTATTTACAAGATTACTGAATGAAATACAAAGAACAAACAACAGAATACCGAATAATGTATTCTATCCAAAAGCCCAATAGACTACCCGAACTTAATGAAGCTGTTCCAAAATACTTGCAACAGTCTCCATAAACACTCCTTGGCACAAAAGGAAAAATCAAACAAGTTCCTACAGAGAGAGAGAGGGTGTACCAGCCTTTCTTCACACACATTCAGTTGCATTCAATCCAGACCAGAGAATAGCTGAGCTGGGAGAACTGGCAACTACACTTTCATTATGCAAGGTTTTTTTTAAAACTTGAAAGCCCTCTGCCTGAGGCAGTATTTGTTAATTATTAACAAATTGGCCCTAAAATCCATCCAAACTCTCACTTTTCAGAACCAATTTTGTTTGCAACCTCTCTGAAAAAAAAGGACAACATTACCTTATGTAAGGAGCAGTTTCATCACACACTGCCCCGCAAAAACATACAGTTTTATCAGTATAAAAGAAGTGACAGCTTGAGTCAGACAATGCATTTCAGGTACATGGCCTTGTTTAGAGTCGGTATCTTAAGTTGAAGTCTGACTGGTTTTATTTCCAAAGTAAGATTGCCTACAGATTGTGTGCTTTGGGAGCAAAATAGTATGGATCTGCAAATAAAAATCTACAAATGCAAATTCACCCCACAGATTTATATGTGTGTATGTGAGTGAGAGTGTGTGTGAGTGTGAGGGAGTATAAGAGTATGAGACAGTTTGCTTGTAAGTGTCTGTGTGTGTGAGAATGTATGTCTTCATGTGTGTGCTTGAGAGATTGTGCGCAAGTGACAGGGAGTATATGCCTGTGAAAGAGTGTGCATGTAAGTGTGTGCATTAGTGTGAGTGTGTGTGTGTGTGTGAGTGAGTCTGTGTGTGTTTGTGAGAGAGAGTGTGTGCATGAAACAGGGTCTGTGCAAGTGTGTGAATTGTTTGTGTGTGAGAGTATGTGTATATGTGTGCGTGTGTGTGTGTATGGTGTGGTGGGGTCACCTGTAATGTGACACAAACTCAAGATCCAGGTTGAGGCCGTCCTCATAGATACTGAACTTGGCTATCAATGCCTGCCTGGCGACTATGCATTGTTGTGTATCCTGAAATCCGCCTTGGAGGATGGCCACCTGAAGATCTGAGGCTGAATGTCCTTGATTGCTGAAGTGTTCCCCCAATGGGAGGGAACATCCCTGTCTGGCGATTGTTGTGCGGTGTCCATTCATCCATTCTCATAACATCTGTATAGTTTTGCCAATATACCATGCCTCGGGGTATCGTTGCCTGCAGTGTATGAGAGAGACAACATTGGCTGAATCACATGAGAATCTGCTGTGCATGTGGTAGGTGGTGTCCCCACATGCAATAGTAGTATCATGTCAATGCTCTGACATGTCTTGCAGTGGTTGCCATGACGGGGTTGTACGGTGTTGTGGTTAGTGTTATCCTGAAGGCTAGGTAGTTTCCTGTGAACAATGGTCTGTTTAATGTTTGGTGATTGTTTGAATGCAAGAAGTGGAGGCCAAGGCAACGTCTTGGCGAGGTGCTCGTCATCATTGATGATGTGTTGCAGACTGCGAAGAACATGGCGTAGTTTCTCCGCTCCCAATGTATTCTCTCCCAGTAGCTAGCTGAAGAAGGGGCAGGGCTCCAAAGGCTTGTGGTTTCAAATGAACCTGTTGGCCTAGAACTTGGTGTCATGTGATTGTTTGACTTTTAATAATGAGTATAAACTTTCTTAATGCATGACTTGCACACATATCCCATTATAAAAGATGGAGATTTTCATTTAGATTCCCTACAGTGCGAGAAACAGGCCCTTCGGCCCAACCAGTCCACACCAACCCTCTGAAGAGTAACCCACCCAGACCCATTTCCGTCTGACTAAAGCACCTAATATGAGCAATTTAGCATGGCCAAATTATCTAACCTGCACATCTTTGGACTGTGGGTGGAATCCGGAACACCTGGAGAAAACCCATGCAGAAACGGGTAGAATCTGCAAACCTGAGGCTGGAATCGAACCTGGGACCCCAGTGCTGTGAGGCAGCAGTGCTAACCACTGAGCCACCGTGCCACCCCAATCTAAGATTATTTACTGTATGACATTTCCATGACACTGGACTCCTTTGGCTATAAATTCTGTGAGGCAAAAGTGAGGATTGCAGATGCTGGAAATCAGAGTCTTGATTAGAGTGGTGCTGGAAAAGCACAGCCAGTCAGGCAGCATCCGAGGAGCAGGACCCAGATGCTGCCTGACCGGCTGTGCTTTTCCAGCACCACTCTAATCTAGACTCTAATCTATAAATTCTGTGAGCATGATCTTAATCTCTACAACCACCTGATGAAGGAGCAGTACTCCAAAAGCTAGTGCTTCCAAATAAACCTGTTGGACTATAGTCTGGTGTTGTATGATTTTTAACTTTCATCATGCAGCATAACTTCATTCCCTTATCTTGCAGGAACCTTCTCTAACCTTTGCAGCCATTAGGTCTTTTCGGTACATTGGGAATCTTAAAGAAGTATAAAGTTAACAATACTGACTGAATTGTACTTGAGATGTAACAAACCTGTGTAATTGAAGTAGATATAATACAAACTTTGTGACAAACCTGTTAATTAGAGTCATAGAGTCACAGAGATGTACAGCATGGAAACAGACCCTTCGGTCCAACCTGTCCATGCCGACAAGATATCCCAACCTAATCTAGTCCCACCTACCAGCACCCTGCCCATATCCCTCCAAATCCTTCCTATTCATATACCCATCCAAATGCCTCTTAAATGTTGCAATTGTACCAGCCTCCACCACTTCCTCTGGCAGCTCATTGCATACACATACTCTGTGTGTAAAAGTTGCCCCTTAGGTCTGTTTTATATCTTTCCCCTCTCACCCTAAACCTATGCCCTCTAGTTCTGGACTTCTCCACCCCAGGGAAGAGACTTTGCTTATTTATCATATCCATGTCCCTCATAATTTTTTAAACCTCTACAAGGTCACCCCTCAGCCTCCTACCCTCCAGGGAAAACAGCCCCAGCCTGTTCAGCCTCTTGAAGTAGATAAAATACAAACTCTATTTCCAATTTTGTGAGAAGATTGGATAAGACATCTCAGAGATGACAACCAGACTATTCCAGCCCCTAGGCATCATGATAGCCCACAACCCTACCACTACACTGAAACAGCTCCTGATTATTTTAAAGGACCCCGTACCAACAACCAGCACACCGAACGTCACATACAAAATACCCTGCAAAGACTGCAGCAAACATTACATTGGACAGACGGGTAGGAAACTAGCCACCAGGAAACATGAGCACCAACTAGCCCCCAAAAGACATGACCAACTATCACTTGTATGCATACACAAAGACGAAGAGGAGGAACACCAGTTTGACTGGGACAATGCATCCATCCTGGGACAGGCTAAACAAAGACACCCATGGGAATTCCTAGAGGCCTGGCCTTCAAACAGGGACTCCATTAACAAACATATCGATTTAGACCCCATTTACCAACCTCTCAGAAAAAGGACTGGAAGTGGTATCACCCACCACAACAGACCAAGACACATAAATAGCAAGTGGGAAAGAACACCAGGGCTTCAACAGAGGCTCACTGATGATGTTACCTTTCATGGTGATCAAATGTCTGAGAACAAATCTAACAGCTCATCCAGCAATTTTACAACCTGACCATCTCTGATCCACTAGGAGAAAGTGAGGACTGCAGATGCTGGAAATCAGAGTTGAGAGTGTGGTGCTGGAAAAGCACAGCAGGTCAGGCACATCTGATGAGCAGGAGAGTCAACATTTCAGGTAACCCATGCCCGAAATGTCGATTCTCCTGCTCCTCGGATGCTGCCTGATCTGCTGTGCTTTTCCAGCACCACACTCTCAACTCTGTTCCACCTCAATTCTTGTTTTGTATTACTACTGCACAGCATATGGGCCTAAACCTCATGATATACATGGTCTTTACTGTTTATGAATACAGCAAATATCAATTATGTGGACCTGGATTTTTTTTTAGATTAGATTACTTACAGTGTCGAAACAGGCCCTTTGGCCCAACAAGTCCACACCGACCCTCCGAAGAGCAACCCACCCCCCTATATTTACCCCTTCGCCTAACACTACAGGCAATTTAGCATGGCTAAATCTGCACAGTTTTGGACTGTGGGAGGAAACCGGAGCAAACCCATGCAGACACAGGGAGAATGTGCAAACTCCACACAGCCAGTTGCCCGAGGCGGGAATTGAACCCGGGTCTCTGGCGCTGTGAGGCAGCAGTGCTAACCGCTGTGCCACCATGCCGCCCAGTGTTGGCAGACAAGTATTTTTGAATGCATTGTTTATGAGGGAAGGTATATAATCCCGCACTGTTCACTGTCCTTAGCTTACTACTGCTGTAGATTAGCTATTTCCTCATCACAAATTCTAAATATCCTGCTTCAGGTAGAGCATGACATTCAGGTTTCTTCACAAAATGATACAAAAATAATATTCAGTTCTAATATTGAACATAGTGAGAATCATACTGCATTGCCAGGTGGCGATAGTGCTAAAAAACATCAAACATTAGCAATTAACCTTGCTGGGCACTGAGATCTGCAATTTTGTTATGGTTATGGTTAGGGTTATTGTGCATTCAATGTGTAAATGTGCATGAATGTGTATGTGCAACACTTGTGGTATTGTAGACCAGCACAATAGTTATCATTAAGACATCAAAAAACATGCCCTTAAAACCTAAGAGAAGGCACTGCTTGAGGCCAACATCAAAGTGCAATGGGCACCGAATGGTTAGTATGTTTGCATATATATTTATATATATGAATATTATACACACACACATATATATATATATATATATATACCTTGTATACATATGCGTTTTCCTGTTGAAGAAGAGGTTACTTTATCATTCACAACCATCCAATTATTTCACAGGGTGTAACAAATTCTATTATTCACACCAAGTTGAAGGTATATGATCTCTGTGCTCAGTAGGTACAAGGTCAATTATGTTGTGCATTCATGTTGGCATCACTGATAAGGCATCTTACGTTGCCCTTGAGAAGGTGGTGGTGAGCTGCCTTCTTGAACTGCTGCAGTTATTTGGTGTTCATATATATAAATAAATATTAACCATTCGGTGCCCATTGCACCTTGATGTTGGCCTGAAGCAATGTCTTCTCTTAGGTTTTAAGGAATATTTTTGATGTCTTATTTGGTGTAGATGCAGACATAATGCATTTAGCCAGGAAGTTCCAGGTTTTTGACACAGTGATATTTTTCCAAGTCAGGATGGTGAGTGGATTGAAGGGGAACTTGCAGTGATTGTGTTTCCATATTTGTTGCCCTTGTCCTTCTAGATGGCAGTGGTTGTGGGTTTGGAAGGTGCAGTCTAAGGAGCCTTGGTAATTACTTTCAATGCACATTGCAGATGCACACACTGCTAATACTGAGCATGGGTAGCGGAGGGATTGAATGTAGGTGGATGGGACGCCAAACGATCTTTGTCCGAGATGGTGTCAAGCTTTTTGAGAATGGTTTGTGCTGCACCCATCGAGACAAGTGGGGAGTCTTCCATCACACTCCAGACTTGTGCCTTGTGGATGAGCAGTCATGAAATAAGGTTCTTAACTTCTGATCTGCTCTTATAGCCACAGTATAGGAAGATAGGAATATAGAAATTAAGAGCTGGAGTAGGCAATTCACCCCTGTAGGCCTACTCCACCATTTAACATGTTCATGGCTGATCTTATCCTGGTCTCAACTCCAGACTCCTGCCTGCTCCCCTGTTTTTCATTAGAAATATAGCTATTTCTTTCTTAATCTGTTGATTGATTTTGCCTCTGCTGCATTCTGGGGCATGAGTTCCATAGATTCACAACCCAGTGAGAGAAATAGTTTCTCCTCATCTCAGTTTTGAACCTACCTCTTCTCACTCTATATCTATGATCTCTTGTTTGAAATTTGCCCCTTAGGCCCCTTTTAAATCTTTAACCTCTCACCTTAAACCTATGCGCTGGGAGATAGATCTTGGCTACTCATCAGATTCAATTCCCTAATGTTTCTATAAACTTCTATATGGTCACTCCTCAACTTCCATCATTCCAGGGAAAATAGCCCCAGCCTCTTCAGCCTTTCCCTGTAGCTCAAAACTTCCAACCCCAGCAACACCCTTATAAATCATTTCCAAACCCTTTCAAATTTAACAACATCCTTGCTATAGCAGGGAGACCAGAACTGATCACTGTATTCCAAAAGTAACCTACTCAAAGACCTGTACAGCTGCAACATGACATCTCAAGTCCAATACTCTAAGCACTGACCAATAAAGGCAAGCGTAACAAATGCCTTCTTTACTACGCATGACCCCACCTTCAAGAAGCTATGAACTATTACACCAAGGTCTCTTTTTACAGCAACACTCCCACCATTTAGTCCTGCTTTACCAAAATGAAGTAACCTCACATTTATCTAAATTAAACTCCATCTGCAAGTCCTTGGCTCATCGGCCCATCTCATCAAGGTCCCATTGTACTCTAAGATAACCTTCTTCATTGTCCACTACACCATCAATTTTGGTGTCATCTTTGCAAACTTACTAACCATTCCTCCTACGTTTGAATCCAAATCATTTATATAAATGACAAAAAGCAGTGGAACCAGCACCAATCTTTGTGGCATTCCGCAGGTCACAGACCTCTAGTCCGAAAAACAACCATCCACCATCACTCTGTGTCTACTACCTTCAAGCCAATTTTGTATCCAAATGGCTAGCTCACCCTGTGTACCATATGATCTAATCTTGCTAACCAGTCTACAATGAGGAGCCTTGTCAAACTCTTGCTGAAGGCCATGTAGACAACATCCATTGCTCTGCCTTCATCAACCTTCTTTGTCAACTCTTCAAAAAAACCCAATCAAGTTAGTAAGGCACGGTTTCTCAGACACAAAGCCATGTCGACTATCCCTAATCAGTTCTACCTTTCCAAAAACATATAAATCCAGTCCCTCAGAATCCCCTTCAACAACTTACCCACCACTGACTCCCAGTCAGGCTCACCAGTCTATAGTCCCATGCTTTTTCTTGCTACCTTTCTTAAATAAGGGTATCACATTATCCACTCTCCAGTCTTCTGGCACCTCACCTGTGGCTACTGATGATACAAATACCTCAGCAAAGGACCCAGCAATCACTTCCCTAACTACCCTCTGAATTCTAGGATATACTTGATCAGACCTTGAGGTTTTAGCCATTTTTACATATTTTAAGACATCCAGTATCTCCTCTTCTATAGTATAGATACGTTTCAAGATATCACAATTTATTTCTCCAAGTTTTCTACCTTCCATATTCTTCTCCACAGTAATACTGATGCAAAATACTCATTTAATGTCTTACCCGTCTCCTACGGTTACACACATAGGTGGGCGTGTTGAATTTTGAAGGGCACTATTGTCTCCCTAGTTACTCTTTCATCCTGAATGTATTAGTATTTTTCTTTGGATTCCGCTTAACCTTATTTGCCAAAGCTATCTCATGTCCCCTTTTTGCTCTCCTGATTTCCCTCTTAAGTATACTCCTACTGCCCTTAAATTTGAGGGATTCACTTGATCCCAACTATATATACTTACTCATACGCCTCCTTCTAGTTGATGACAGGTAGTCTGTCCAGTTTTATTCTCTTTTTTCTTTATAGAAAAAATACAACTCAGTGGCTTGTTTACCCATTTCAGAAGGCAGTTAAGAGTCAACCACACAGCTGTGGGTCTGCAGTTAAATGTAGATCAGACCAGGCAGAGATGGCAGTTTCGTTCTCAGTTATGAATCTTAGGGAATTTTGAATTCCTAATTGGATGTTTTGGCGACTCTTCTGTATTGATGACCATTAGTAATGATTTTTTTCACAGGAGAAAATTTCTGTACATGTACTCATCAAAAACCTTTCTAAATTTAACAATGTCTATCAAGTCATCCCATAACCTTATTTCTTCAAATGAGGTCCAGCCTGTTAACCCTTTCTTGATATATTTACTTTAACATTTCTGACATCATTTTTGTCAACTTTCTCTGCACTATTTCCAGTGATTCCAGATTTTCATTATTATGTGATGGCTGGATATGTACACAGTCATCCACTCAAGGTTCAATGAAAATTTTGATTAACTTGACTACTTCCCAATTCTCTAACTTGATTTTATATTATAAATTATAAATTCTATTTTGGATCTGAAGTCCAAATTGTCATTATAAATTGGGAACAGCATTGATCCCAGCACAGATCCTTGAGGAACAAAATGATCCACGTTCTGATTACTAACTACCTTTTATTCCCACTTTCTGCCTTGAGGTTAGGCAGAAAACCATTCTGTCAGTGTCCACCAACACTCCATTCTCTGACCTTGTTCATTAGTCTATTACATGGCATCGCATAAAAGGTCTTTTGAAAATACAAATAAATTATATCTATTGCATCACCATTGACTACTCTCTTTTCCATCTCTTGATAACATTCAATAACGTTGGTCAAGCCTTAATTATTTGACACTTTTAAAATTATATTTTTAATATGCTGCACTCAGTTCACATCATTCTATATCACATCCACCTTATTTAATTGTATGCAAATGATAGACATTAATGTGTTCTCCTATAAGAGATTGAACTTGAAGTTGGTGGGTCAACAGATGACTTTCCCTACTATGTGCTTCGAAATACTTATAAAAGTGTGTAAAGATTAGCTTGAGTTGTATGATTCATCACTTGTCTTTCTGGAATATAACAAGCAGGACTTTCCAATATGCTAATGAGGTACTTTTGAAATGTAGTCACTAAAGTAGCAAAAATGGCAGAGAATTTTCAAACTTCCCCATCAGCTTGTGAGAATATGTTTTGGTGATGATGGTTGAGGAATTTTTTTGCATTTTAAAATGGGCATGATCCTGCATAGGCCAGGCATACAAGAGTCAGCAGTGGCCCAGTTATCATTATATATGCAGTAGACATGGCACTTCTATGTCCCCCATTCCTCACCCTACAGTCTGCCAACTCAAAGCCTTCATGTGTTCCACGTAACTCTGGGATGCCCACTTTGTCAGCTAGAAATTCCAGTTGGGACAGAGACAGGGCATTGATTCGTAATACATCAATACATTGACCTTAATTAACTTGATTCATAGACATTTGATGACTGACCACTTGCCATCAGGTAGCTGATTTGACCCTGAATAACTTAGAGTCAGGACTGCTATGGGGAGCTGTTATGATGACCAGTGATACCACATTGAGAGCCCATCCCGTTTTTGATCTAGACTCTGATCTTGATTGAAAATACAGCCCTGTTTAAAGTGATAACAGTGAAATGGTTGTTGAAGTTGTTTTTTAGAATATTCCAAATTTCATATAGTCTTAAGTATCAAACCACAAGGGGAGGTGAGGGAGGTCATTTTTAACCTTGGTGAGCAATTGAAGCAGTCAGCTTGACCACCTGGTATATACACTGCCCAATCTTATTTTACAGCTTCCCAGTCAGAGAAGGATGTAATCAACCCCAAGGGCTTTGACTTTCCATCTATCACATTGGGAACAAAAGCTATCTTTCAGGAATGCACCCTCCCCACTATTAGCTGAGCTCAAAAACAAGTTTCAAAGTCACACTTGAAAGAAAAAGCTTTTGTTTAATTATATGTCTTGCAGGATGTCTGTTATCCCAGTACAGAGAGAAATTAAGCATTCCAAAAACAGTTCATTAAATAAAGTTGGAGATTTTGGGAGTGATTTTTGTTTTCTACTGTGTGTAAAGATGAGCAATGCATTTTCCCAACCAGGGATCCTAATCACCAGCTTGGTCAGGTCCTATTGAAATTGAATTGGCTTGCTGCCTCTTCTAACCACATCACTTTAAGGGTTTTTAACCAATTGGTTAAGTGAAACAATGTGGGACAGCACTACATAAAGGTACAAGCAGACATTGGTGCAGAAACTCAACAGTCTAACAGTCGTCTGTCTGCAAAGATGCTGCCAGACCTATTGAGTTTCTTGAGCACTTTTGTTTTGTTTGGATCAGTTCTCCAATATCCTGCAGTTCTTTGTTTGATTTACAGCATAAATTCAGCGTGCCGGTGTACTTTTCAATGACAGTTAATTTAGAGCCAGTTATGCAAACTGCAGATGGTGTGATCTCATCAGTTTCTGCTTATTCTCCAATCTATCTGTGGAGATGCAGACAAAGTGGCATAAGAAAGCTTGAATGGGAGCAAAATACTGTAGGTGCTGGAAATCTGAAACAAACAATGCTACTTACACTATATTTCCTTTACACCGGTGAGATCAAATGCAGACTGGGTGACCACTTTGCGGAGCACCTCCACTCTGTCTATAGGAATGACCCTGATCTCCCAGTCATTTGCTAATTCAAAAAGCTCCCTAGCCCTTATGCAAACATTTCTGTCCTGGGCTTGCTGAAATGTTCCAACAAAACACAAGTCCAAAAAATGTCTTATTTTCTGCTGAGGCACTTTACAGTTTCAAATTTTCAATATTGAATTTCATAACTTCAGAAACTGCTCATCTGAACTGAAAATAGTTTCCATTTTTCTCACAATATCTCCCCCTCCCTGAACATACACCCCACCAACTCCCGCAACCCTGCGGAGCCTTATCGTGTCTGTGTCTTGTTTAATTTTTTTTTAGTGAACAGGAGCCATTCCATCCCTTTCACAACCTTAAATTACACCCATTTTACATCACTTTTTCTTTTTCCCTACCTTATCGACACTTTTGTCTTATGCACTGAGCTCCTGCCACTGAGCTCCTCATCGAATTCTGTCAAAAGTATACTAACCAAAGTTTCAACACTTTTCAATACTGAAGAAGAGACATAGCAATTCAAAATGTGAACTTTGTCTCTTTCTCCACAGCTGGAGCTGATGAGTTTCTCAAACATTCTCTGCTTTTGTAGCAGGAAGAAGCTCTTTTCCTTTGAAGACACTAGATGCTGAGACAAGTGAGCTAGTAACAATGAATACAGTTGGCTGAACAAGCCAATGTCATTAGCATTGTTTGCAGAATCTCTTAGACTAATATCTTACCTTTAAGGCCCGGAACCACTGGAGATGCATACTTCTGGAGTCCTACATTTTTGACATTAATGCTTTTTGTCACTACCAATTGGGCTGCCTGCTATTGTCTTACATTAATGGAGAAGCCACTTGCAGTATACTTTCATAAAGCATTGACAGATCAGCTAAATGGAAAGGACAGTTAGTCCTGTCCTTCAGAAGTCTCTGGCACTGGTGATGGTCTCTCTCAAGAATGCTTGTGCTCGGGCTAGTAAGGACGGCACTAAGGTTCACCATCTCTACCTTGGATACATTGCAAGACGAATTGGTGAAAGCTTCAATAAAATTGGCCAACAGAATACAATATATTAACACTACCCAGCTTACCAGCTTGACTGAATTCTAGCTAATAACTCCCTCAATCCTTGCACAACTGGCACGAGGAAATTATTTGGGTTGGACTATTCCTGCAACCATTGAGTTATTGCAGATTGCAGGTCCTTTTATAGCCAAGTTCCTCAAATGTTACCAACCATCAGCTTCTCAAAGCTCTTGACTTGGTCTTAGCACATTTCCATCTCCCATGGAGTAGCCCTTTAAAAACTATTATTTCAGCTGAAGAAAGCTTGGAACTAATATCAGGTTTGTTGACATGAGTGTAAGTTGGAAAAATAATACATGTTTTAGCTCTATTACTGGAACAGAGAATGCTCCTGTTGGTGTATGTGATTCTGCAATGTAAGTCGACAAAACTATCATATTGGACACATACGGTTTATTCAAGTGGGAAGGACTAGGTCAGATGCCAAACATGATTGTTCATGCAAAAGAGCCAAGAATAATCAGATCTTCAGCCAGTTGAAGATCTCTGTCTACAACAATGTGTTGAGACCCTCTCACCACCTCACCATTCCTAATGTCATTAACTACATCTCTCATCCAGTGGAAGCTCCATGTGTTGTCGAACAAGCTTATGCAACATCAGTCAACCATTAAAGCACTCAGAATGCTTGGCAGGTTATATTGCAAATAACCTGAGACCTATCCAGGCAATAAAATTATTGCTTGAGGACAGACTAGTCTGCTAGATGAGATTTGGAGATGCCGGTGTTGAACTGGGGTGTACAAAATTAAAAATCACACAACACCAGGTTATAGTCCAACAGGTTTAATTGGAAGCACACTAGCTTTCGGAGCGTCGCTCCTTCATCAGGTCACTACCACCTGATGAAGGAGCGTTGCTCTGAAAGCTAGTGCGCTTCCAATTAAACTTATTGGACTATAAATTGGTGTTGTGTGATTTTTAACTCTGCTAGATGAGAGCATCATTTGTTTCAGCTAGTAGCATGCTCATATCTGACTTAGAAGTTGTAGGTATGCATCCCACTTTAGAGAGTTGAACACAAATTCTCTGGAGACACTCACGCACTAGGGACTATATTTTAATTAAGGCATTAAACTGAGACCCCATCCTTTCTCTCAAATGATATAATATGATCGTGTGGCAGTATTTTCAAGAAGAGCAGGAAAGTTCTTTCTCAGTATCCAAACCAAGATTTATCATTCATGCAGCCTCACTAAACAAACAGATTATCCGGTTATTGTCATATTGCTGTTTGTGAGATCTAGCTGTGTGCAAATTGAGTGTTATATTTCCTACAGTGACAATATCACAAAAGGATTAAGGGATTGGGGCCATGCTGAGGTTGTGAGAAAGACTCCATAAGTGAAGGTTTTCTTTTTCTAGTTGAAACATGGACCTTATGAGTACAGTTTAGTCAGGTGTTTGGTTTTGAAAGGAAACTATGAACCAGTGAGCAGGGAATAGCTTGGCTACCACAATCCAGAACTCACTTTCTATTGTAATGAATTCTGAACTTTGCAAGAAGGTTATGTTTTAAAATGACCCTTTAACATAAAGTAAAATATATTGCTCTGAAATGAGGGATGGTGAATTCCTAGTAAACTTTTCAGTTTGGAGAAACACCCATTTGTTGTCAAATGGAACACTTTAGAATATGGGAGGATATAGATGGGCTGATGAATGGCAAATGGAATTCATTCTGGATAATTGTAACTTAATGCACTTGGGCAGGACAAACAAGGCATGGGAATACATGAATGGTAGGACTCACGGAATCACTGAGGTTCAGAGGGAATTTGGAATCCTTCACTCAGAGGGTGGTAGGAATCTGGAACTCACTACCTGTCAGAGTGGTACAGGCCAAACCCGTCATAACATTTAACAAGTATTTAGATGTGCACTTGTAATACCAAGGCATATAAGGCTGTGGGCCAAGTGCTGCCAAATGAGATTAGAATAGTTCTTGTTTTGGCTAGCGCAGACATCATGTGCTGAAGGTCTTTTTTATACTGTACATTTCTATGACTTTGAGTATCGAGTGGCAGTTTTAGCACCTTTCACTATCTCAGAAAGAAGAAGAAAATCTACTGCTGAGCGGCAAGCAGCAAAGAAAGAACACAAGTTGTCATGGCGACTTGGAGAACAGCCTGTGTTAAAAACCAAGTAGAAAGTTTCCGACAGTCCAGGTTCTCTTAAACAGGAAAGGCTATAGAATTAGTGAATGGGAATTGTCAAGGTGTAACTTGTTGGTGAAAATTGGATATGGAAACAATTACTGAAAGACACTAGAAGTTTTGACCTGGTAGGCGGGGAATGAAGAGTCTGTGCTGGGTGGCTGAGAATGACCTTCAGATTGTTCATGCTGTCTCTTAATGCTGTATATATCTGTAAATAACATTGTGTAGAGAAAAAGAATTTTGCAAGATTTGCTTTTGGTTGGGTTAGTTCATTCCCCTGAGACTTATCTTTTTCTTTAGTTACTTATTAATGGATGTTTGATATATGTTGGTTATAATTTGCTGGCTATAGTAAAAGCCTTAAAAAGTGAGATCTTGTCTGTTATTTTCTTTCTGTTAGTTATTTTGGAAATTCATCTCTTTTTACTGAATGTAAGAGTGTGCAGCAAGAAAACAGCGAGGAGTGGAGTATCAATGCAATATAAAAGTATAAATGCAGCTGAAAAGAGTGTAGCATAGATCTGCACAATGCACAATGTGCTCCTGTTTGGACATAAGTCCAAATACATAAGTCCATGTATGAGGGATGGAGAAATATTACACTGGCTAATCATTCCAAGAAACTGCAGGAATCAATTTGGCAAAAGAATATATCGGGATAAAGATTAGTTGTAGACCCACCTTGCAGAAGTGAAACCTTTATTGAAGTGAAGAACATAGCTTTGCTGATTTACAGCCTAGGTCCTGAACAGCCAAGTAATGTGTCAACAAAATTTGGGTAAATTTAAGCAAAAAAAAAGAACTATCGACAACACTAGCACTCAGGCCCATCATCTTCAAAGTTGTTGCTTTGAATTCACTGATAGGGAACTACACACTGACAGGAAAATAAACAAATGGTCCAATGTACAGAGCATGACTGTGAGTTGTCTCTCTGCCTGTGCTTGATGATCTTCTGCAGTTATCAGCCATTTCCGAGTTTGATGCAGACCTCTCATTACTGGTGCATGAAAAAGCCATGAACCACTTGGCTGAAAGGATAGCATGTCAAGGAATGGAATATAGCTGAGCTACTCAAATATGAACAGGGCTACCTGCTATCATATTGCCAAGACCTACTCCTCCTCTGCTGGAGAGAAGACACTAACATACAAATTTTGGGGGTGGCACAGTGGCTCAGTGGTTAGCCAGGGACCCAGGTTCGATTCCATCCTCAGGCGACTGTCTGTGTGAAGTTTGCACATTCTCCCCATGTCTGCATGGGTTTCTTCCCCTTGTCCAAAGATGTGCAGATCAGATGAATTGGCCATGCTAAATTGCCCATAGTGTTCAGGGATGTGTAGGTGAGGTGCATTAGTTAGGGTAAATGTAGAGTGATAGGGTAGGGGAATGGGTCTGGGTGGGATACTCTTCAGAGGGTTGGTGTGGACTTGTTGGGCCGAATGGTCTGTTCCTGCACTGTAGGGATTCTATGATACAGGAAATACATGTTTAAATGTCATCACATCACATCACACCTTAATTGTGGGGATTGCAACAATTACTGCAGCATCTTTCACCTCAGCCTCACTGGGAAGGCTTTTGCCAGAGTCAACAGAGTATTCCTGGAGGCACAATGTGGCTTCAGACCACAATCTTCTCCTTATATCAGATGAGTGCAGAAAGTAGCAACATCATTTTTTTTCAAACTATTTTGAAACCATTGGTAAGGCTTCTATTAGGTTCAAGAAAAATGTCAACCTTACTCCCATGCTTCACAGACTCATGTGATCCTTCCATGACAATGTTTAATAGCTCTGCTCAGTAGTTGCATCATACCTCATCAAAGTAGTGAGACTCAAGGAAGTCACAAAGATGAGGATCCATGTTGCCAGAGGAGAGTTTGTGGAGGTCACACCTACAAGCTGCTCTGCAGAAAATCATTAAGTCTCCATAGCCAGCACCTTCCAATCCATGACCACTATCAGCTAGAAGGATAAGTGCAACTGATACATGGGAGCACCACAACCTGCAACTTCCCAAGTCACACACCATCCTGACTTGGAAACATTTCATCATTCCTTCTGTCTCATTGGGTCAAAATGCTGGAACTTTCTCCTGAATGGCATCATTGACGCACCAACACCAAATGGATTGGAGCAGTTCAAGATGGCAGCTCATTACCATCTTCTCAAGGGCAATTAAGGATGGAGAATAAATGCCAGGCTAGCTAGTGATGCCCACATGCCATGTGTGAATAAAAAAAGGAAGTTTGGTCCAAATAAAATCAGCATTGAGAAGCAATTCAGTTAAAGGCAATTCAGGAGTGGCAACAAATGCAGGCCTTGCCAATTGTTTCCATATTTCCCAAAATAATCAAGAAAATGAAACAAAAAGCATGTTCTCACGACTAAGGTGCGAGAAGACTTGCAATCTTAACACATTGATGCAGAAACCCTGGGCAATTTACACCAACAAAAAACAAAAACACAATCACTTCCATCTACACAGTGCATGATACATTAATGGTATCAAATGGCAAAACAAAATCTCCAATAGTGCAGTCCTGTTTGAGGTTAAATATGCTGAGACTCCTAATACAAATCAGATTTTAAAAAACACTTTGCTGACTTAGATATGTGCACAGAAAGGAACATGGCTGAATTCCCAAGGATATGTTATACAAGGTGGTAACTCATGCCTAGAAACCAGGAGGGGATTCAAAGCTCCAATTTAACGATGCTGTCAAAAATGTCATGAAATCTTCAACATCAATCGCGAGAAGTGGGAATCACTCCAAGTTAAATGATGCAAATTATGACATCAGCCATGGGCAGGAATAGATTATCATAGCAGCTTCTGGCTTCATAAACCAAGCCTGCGAATAAGATATCAGCAGAGATCACGCCCACACACCACCAGCAAGCAATAACAACACCCTCTTGACTTGGGTCTTGTTGATAGTAGACAGGCTCTGGGCATCAGGAGGTGAGTTACTTGCTGCAAGATTCCTAGCCTCTGACCTGTTCTTATAACAACAGTGATTATATGGCTTATCCAGTTCAGTTCCTGGTCAACAGTAAACTCAATATGTTAATAGTAGGGAATTAGTGATAGTAATGCCATTGGGTTCCAAAGGATGATGGATAGGCCCTCATGTTGGAGGTGGCCATTATCTGGAACTTGTATGGCATGAATGTGATTTGCTATTTGTCACCCTGAACCTGGATAACATCCAGGTCATGCTGCATTTGGTCAATGACTGCTTTAGAATCTGAGGAGTCATGAACGGCCCTGAACGCTGTGCAGTTATTGAAAACCCTCATTTCTGTCTTTAGGAGAGACGGAATGTTATTGATAAAGTGGCTGAAGATGGTTGGACTTATCTCCAAAATGCCATTATGAAGCCAGAATGGTTAGGACTGTTTTTCTTGGAGAAGGGAAGGCCTGAGAGGAGATTGTTAAAAGCATTCAAAATTGAAACTGAATAGGAGACCTGTCTCCAATCATGAATTTATCGAGATTGACAGAGCAAAGATTTAAAGTAATAGTAAAGTGAACAAAAGTGACCTGCAGCAAATGGTTCGGATCTGGAATGCACTGATTGTATGATGGTCGCAGGTTCAGTTCAAGCGTTCCAAAGGAAATTGGACTCCTACTGGAAAAGGAAGAATGTGCAGAGTTACTGTGATGAGGTAAGAGAATGACAGTAAGCGAATTGCTCACTTGGAGAGCCCGTTAAGACATGGTAGGCCACATGATTTCCTTCTGCTTTGGATAAATGCTGTGATTTTGTGAGGAAGGATTTATATCCGGTTATCATTTTAACAAATCCCTGCTACATTGTGTGTGAAGGAATAAAAATTGAATATTTGGACAAATCAACAATTATCTCTCAATATTCCGATCTCTTATCTGCTGCAAGAACCCACAAGGGCAATTGGATGAAATAGTAAAGATAACAGATTGCACCATCTGTTCCTGATGTATTTCTTGTGATTATGGCCTGTTATCTTTTTTTAAAAGAATATTTCAAGTTTACATGCCTCATGGTTACCATGAGATTGGAACACAGTGAAAGGATGACATTTAGAAACTGATACTGTGAGGTACCTCTGAAAGATAAGGTTTATTTCTTTTTCTTGAAATTGATAGTCATCTGATAATGACTTTGATTGTTGGTTTTGTGGCACTAAACACTCATTTAAATAACTGAACATGCCAGAACCAATGTCGTTCATTGTGTCAACATTTAACCCTTTGATGGTCTCTTTGTGTGCAAAGCTAGCAGGGGAAAATCTCTGGGGGGATGGGGGGGTGGGGATGGGGTGAAAATTTTGATACTCTCATTTGTGCCACATAATAGATGCTGCACTGGTTATTGTTTTCAGCCTTTGGACAGCACCTACCTATTCTCATCCTGCCTTGCTGTTGTCCCTTAAATCCCACAGCAGCTTCTATTCACCATCTCTCTTTCCACTACTGAGTGGTCCAATAATAGGCAGATATACTATTGGAAACCTACCCTCAATGTGCAAAGTGTGTTGTTACTGGAAAGTAAAGCAGATCTTCTGTGAGAAATTTGTCATTGTAGAGTACTCTGCCCTTCTTGGTCTAATTTACAATTGCTTCTATGTCCTCACTTTCCTTTTGCAAAGCATTCATAACCTTTCTGCAATTGACTTGTGCACTTTATCGATGCTTGCTTCTCCTGCCCAACTATGGCCTTTGACAATTTCTCCCCTCCACACATAGTCTCATTTGTCAACGTCCTATATTCTGAAATACTTTTCTGTACCCTTTGCAATGCTACAGCTCTCAGTCCTTCTTCAGAATTCTCCACATTAAACAGCAATGTTAGCCTTGCCTTTTTTATCCTACTCAGCCTTGGCTCAATGTTAGAATCCAAGTCTTTAAGTCAAGAACATCATAGGTTCAAAGTCCAAGGGTTTGAGCGCAAAACTGCAAATTGCTTTCCAGTACAGCTGGAGGGAATCTAGTACCAGAGGGAAAATTGCGGTTTGATGAGGTGTTAACTTAAAGCCCAATTTTCTCTTTCAGGTCAATTATATAAAGAAAATATACGCTATTCAAGGGGAATTCCTCTGGAATCCTGGCCAAAGTTTATCTCTCAAGAAATACCACTAATTTAGTTTACAGGGGTCCCTGATTCGCAAACATATAATTTACAAATGCTCATACATACAAAAGCGATCCCATAAAGGTTTGTAATTATAAAGACCTGAGCATTTCCTGTACTTACGAATGATTTGCTTTATATTGTTTCATATTGTTTTCCAACTTCTGTACTGTTTGCAGCCCACATCTGCTGGTTATTAGTGATGTACCTTGTTTCAAGCTTGTGGATCTTTGCTGCTTGCAAATTCTCTGTCAACATTCCCTACAACAGTGGTCTTATCTCAAAATGAGAATGAAACAAATCCAGCAAGTAAAATAGAACTTTAGAAATCATGAGGAATGGAAATGAAAGTCACATTAGGAAGACACACAACAAATGCACACCAGAATTTTCTATCACTTCTTCACCTTGCTATTAAGGCACAAGAAAAAATTAGGAAACTGATGGAACTGAACATAACCATAAGGACAATAGAGATTAGGAGAAAGAGCCAGTAAAAGAATTGGGCATGAAGATTCTTCTCTTGAAAATGTTGTGTTTTCCAAAACTCTGCTGTCTGTAGATTTTTTCTAATCAACCTGTTCAGAGATGTTATGGAGCATATGGGAATCGAAATCAGGCCTCCCAGCCCAGAGGTGGGGATATACCATCTCTGTTCTTCCTCATTAAGTCCCATTCATTTGTATTTCCTGGTCAATGGACAGTCCTAGTCAATTGCTTCAGTTTAAAATTCTCCTCCTTGTTTTCAAGTCTCTGCTTGGCCTTTCCCCCACTCTGTGATCTGCATCACCTGGCAACCCTCTACAATGTCTGCACTCATCTCATTCAGCCTCTTGTATGCCTCCAATTTGAATTATTCTGCCATTGACAGCAATGCCTTACAGCTATTTAAGCCCTAAAATTCTTACTTAAACCTCTTTGCCTCTCTATTATCTCTTTTCTCGTTCCTCCTTAAAATCCACTTCTCTGGCTAAGCTTTTGGCCATCTGCCCTATTATCACCCTATGTGATATGAATGTTGCTGCATCAATGCACTTATGAGTTACCTTGTGACATTTGACTATGCCGAGGTGCTATGTGAATAGGAATTCTTGTAGGGAGAAATGATGAAAAGGGAAGGAACAGAAAGTGATGGAGATACTAGCATCCTCCTCTCATCATTTATGCCAAGGATTGAAAAATGCAGTTTTCACAAATGTGTAAAAGCTGCAATTGCTGGGCAGTTGTAGGAAAGCTAAACCGATATTCTGAGAGCTTCATGAGTTCTTTTCCTGAAGACCAACCTACACCACCATCTCCACTGTAGGCAGGTCCTGAATCTACACCAATTGGGGCGGCCTGTCTGAATGGGACACCCACAAATAGTTTTGAGAAGAGATGGACTGCCTCCCTTTCTTAATTCGAGAAAGTGAGGTCTGCAGACGCTGGAGATCAAAGCTGAAACTTTATTGCTGGAACACCACAGCAGGTCAGGCAGCATCTAGGGAACAGAAGATTCGACGTTTCAGGCATAAGCCCTTCTTCAGGAATGAGGAAAGTTTGTCCAGCAGGCTAAGATAAAAGGTAGGGAGGAGGGACTTGGGGGAGGGGCGTCGGCCCTGGGGGGTGCAGTGAGAGAGGGACTCACTGAAATCTTTGTAGAGGGAGGAAGAGAGCTTCTTCAAGGAAGGCATCCTTGTAAGAGGATTCGCAGTAGGTTGAAATCTTTGAGGAGAAAGTGAGGTCTGCAGACGCTGGAGATCAAAGCTGAAACTTTATCCTCATTCCTGAAGAAGGGCTTATGCCTGAAACGTCGAATCTTCTGTTCCCTAGATGCTGCCTGACCTGCTGTGCTGTTCCAGCAATAAAGTTTCAGCTTTGATCTCCAGCGTCTGCAGACCTCACTTTCTCCTCAAAGATTTCAACCTACTAATGTGTATATGTATGCACACACCCTCCCCCAAGTCCCTCCTCCCTACCTTTTATCTTAGCCTGCTGGACAAACTTTCCTCATTCCTGAAGAAGGGCTTATGCCTGAAACATCGAATCTTCTGTTCCCTAGATGCTGCCTGACCTGCTGTGCTGTTCCAGCAATAAAGTTTCAGCTCCCTTTCTTAATTCAACAACTTTCTTGATTGGCCACGTTAACCTTAATTTAAAGTTGATCCCTTTGCTCTGTTACTTTTTCCCAATCCAAATGACTTTACATTTCCAAAGTAAACTATTTTACTAAGCTTTCTAAAGTTAAAGAAAATATGAATTTATTAATTACTGAATGCAAGTAAGCATAATAAAATGTGACGCATACATACAAAAGAAATTTGGATTTAATTTTAAAAACGCAGTTGCTGGGTTACATAAAGTATTGTGACTGGTTAAGTTGGATGAATCCAATAACACTGACATTGGTAGTGAAGCAAAAATAGAACTTGCTGGAAAAGCTCAGCAGGTCTGGCAGCATCTGTGGAGAGGAATCAGATTTAAAGTTTTGGGTCGAGTGAGCCTTCCTTAGAACTGAACCCAAAATATTAATTCTGATTTCACTCCACAGATGCTGCCAGGCCTGCTGAGCTCTTCGGGCAATTTCTATTTTTGTTCCTGATTTACAGCATCCGCAGTTCTTTCAGTTATTTTTAGTAGTGAAGCAGTTGATTTTAACATTCTTGAATATGCAAATTTGCTGACTGGGTTTTGACCTAATCTTTTTTGACAATGACTTCACTGGCTTATCTGAATTCCAGCACTCAGAGCAAAGATGAGTCTTTCTTTACCTGCAGTAGAGGAGTGTCTAATGACTGTCCTCCAGCTGTGACTTTTACACCATAGTAGGAGAAAGTGAGTACTGCAGATGCTGGAGACAGAGTTGAGAGTGTAGTGCTGGAAAAGCACAGCAGGTCAGGCAGCATCCGAGAAGCAGGAGAATCGAGGTTTTGACGTTTATTCCTGATGAAAGGCTTCTGCCCGAAACCTCGATTCTCCTGCTCATCAGATGCTGCCTGACCTGAAGTACTTTTCCAGCACCACACTCTCGACTTTACACCTTACTCGTCCATATTAGCACATGCACCTACACAGACCAGTGGGTGTATTTGTTTTCTAAAGTTATTTTTTTATATATTCCTTTGTGTAAAAGTAAAGGCCAAATATGCCTGTAATTTAAGACATAATGTACAGGAGATGGTTTTCTGATAATTGCAGTGGTCAGCACTTCATTATCTCTGCAGATACAGGAGATCAAATTCCAGTTTGTTTTGAATTGTATCCCTTAAAATTGCTGTTCAAAGTTCCCTTGGCAACTTTTCAATTCTGACAATCCATGGTTTCTGCCAGGGATTTGCCAGACAACCACTGAATATACAGCTAAAATGTGGATTCATGTCCTGTTTTTTAAACAAAATGGAAATTAATAGATCAACATGTCTGGAAATAATCTGGGTTATAACCTATTGTTATGACAGCACCAAAAGCCACAAGACTTTCATATTTTGACTACAGCCACATTTAGTTTCTTAACATTGCTGTGCAAGTGAAGATTAACATGAAAGGACCAAAAATGAGCCCAGTGTTCCATGATGGGCATTGAGCTTTCCAATTGGTCCATTGGCCTCTTTCTAAAGATATAATTTAATTGTCCAACACAAAATCAATTAATATGAATACAATTATTCCACCATCCAATGCAATAACGAGTCGTGCAAGCATGCAATGATGACGCACTAATCAGACCACCTCTTTGAAAAAGCTCTGCAATTTATACCATTTCACCAGTCTGCCAGACTTCCTTTTATCTGAAGCCCTTACTGAAAGTTATTGGATTTGATTTGGCTCTATGTTCCAGATAGTACATTACATTCATGACAGTGACCACTTAAAAGAAATTCCCTCATCACCCCACCCACCTCCCAAACCCAACCACCCTCAGTTTCTTTTGCGAATTATGTTAAGTTTGTTCCCTTGGTTACTGACTGCCCTGTTACTGGAACAACTTCACCCTAAATATTTTATTATTGCACCATATTTGAATACCATTATCATCACCCCTTAATCTTTTTGAACAATACCTGTTTCTGTAATCTCTCCACATGCAAGAAGTTTCGAATTCTTGGTACCATCATTTTAAATCTCCTCTGTATCCTTTCTAAGACCTCAATGTCCAGAAATACCACCAATGTGCCCTGAAATTAAATGTGATCAGCGTTATCAAATGACACTTGCCAACAAGTAATTTAAGAAAATATTAGGCCAGATGACTAAAGACAAAGCAGCTTAAAAGGGGGAACAAAAAGGAGACAGGCAGAGAGATTTAAGGAGCAAATTCCAGAGCTGAGTGTGTGGTCTCTGAACAAGTAGTGACGAATTGTTTGAGCAATTAAAATTGGGAATGTTCAACGAACCAGAAATTGTGGAGCACAGCAAGCTGGGTAAAGGGAAAGATGTGATAAAACTACAAACTATCACAGAATAAATGAACAGTATATCCCAACAGAGGCCACTCAGCATTTTATTAAAGTACCATCTAAATTCTGTGCGTATCACTATTTATAATGTGAAGGGTTCTATATTTGTTAACAGCCTTTCAATTGCCTGGCTCATAAACTCATAGATATTTCCAGCCCAGAAGGAGGACATTTGGCCCATCACGTCCATGCTGGTTAATAAAGACCTGACCACATTATTCCTATTTTTCAGCTGTAGTCTTGTTTTCCTGGAGCCAGTGGAAGTACGTGAGTATCTAAAAACTGCTTAAATATTCTAAGAGTTTCTGACTCAACCACTCTTTCAGGTGGTGAATTCCCAACACCCACTGGGCCAAAAAGTTCTCACTTCTCCTCATAGACTGTTACTTTAAATCTATGTCCCTATGCAGATCCTATAAAAGGCCCCTCTCATCCTTTGTGACTCTAACGAAAACAATGCCAGCCTATCCAATCTTTGCTCATAGGTAAGTCAATGTCTTGGTAAATCGCTTCTTCATCCTCCAGTACAATCACATCCATCCTATAATGTGCTGGGCAGAACTATGCGCAGTACTCCAGTTATGGCTGAACCAGCAGTTTTACAGTTTTACTATAATCTCCCTGCTGTCATAATCTGTGCCTTAACTAATAAAGGCAAATATCTCATATATCTCCTTAATCAAATTATCTACCTAACCTGTACCTTCAGGATATATACATGAAGATCCTCTGATTATAGTACTTTTCAAGATCCTACCACCCCCAGCATAAAGACCTGCAAAGTCAGTGAGGATTTGAAAATTACTGCCAGGGTCCATGATATCTCTCTCTTGCCTCCCTGAACAGCCTATGATACATATTATTTGGGCCTGCAAATTTATCCACACATAAGATCTGCTAAACCTGCTAGTACCTCCTCTCTCTATGTTCTTATTCTACCCACCAGTGCTTTCTAAGGCAATCTCTTAACTTTCCGAATTTCCTTTTCGAGTTTCTCCCTTACTTTTTATACTTCTCGAGGAACTCTGCCAAATATAGCCCTCGGTATCTGCAATAGACTTTGTTGGTTTCCTGTCCTAACATTTATGTCACTTGACATTCTGGGTTCTCTGGTGGTGGTTCCACCCTTTGTCTTTACAGGAACATATTTGCACTGTACTCCTGCTAATTCCTCCGGCAATGCCTTCCATTGCTCTGACATAGTTTTATCTGCAACTAAATGTTTCAAGTCCACTCAGGCAAAATTGTATGTTAGCTTAGTAAAATTTGCCTTTTCGGCTGCTTGACTTCTATTCCTGCCCTAGTCTTATCCTTTTCTGTAACTCTCCTTAAGATGAGTAGTAGTCACTATTACCAAAATGCTTCCCTATTGATGTCCCTTTCACCTTCCCAGGCTCACATCTGACGATTAGTTCCCGAACTGTGCTCTCTCTTGTTCATCTTTTATGTACTGGCCAAAAGAGTTCTCCTGGATTTTTTTGAAGAATTTTGCTCCATCTTTACCTTGCAGATTAAAATGATCCTAGTTAGTAGCTGGGTAGTTAAAAACCCCTACTATTGCTGCCTTATTATTCTTACACTTACATATTTGATTCTCTATCTCTCTCTGACTGTTTCAGGGCCGATAGTATACACTCAACAGTATTTTTGCCTCTTTTGTGTTTTATTGTTTCTCTCCCCTGGTCTCAATTGATAATTTTTGCAATATATTAGTCCTCCTCATTTCATCCTTGATCAATGTTGCGAATCCCCTCCTCCACCACAATCCAGCTCCTATCCTCCTAACTATTTCATTTGAATACATTACAACCAGTAATGTTGGGCTGCTATTCCTACTCATCTTTCATCCAACTCTTAGTCATTGTTATGGTATTACCCATGTGCCTATCTCCGCCCTCAGCTCATCTGTCTTGTTCTTCATTTCCAATCTAGCTATGTTTCAGCTGCCTTTCAGACTCTATTACTTGAGATTTAACACTTGATCCACCACAGTTTCTCCTCCTTCTGAACAGCTTGTCAGGATGCCAACCCTCTGCCAATCCAGTTTCAATCTGCCCCAACAGCATTAGCAGACCTCCCCATGAGGATGTTAGTCCCATTCCTGTTCTGATGTAATGCATACCATTTGTACAGCTCCTACCACCCACTGAATAGTCCCAATGAATCTAAAGCTTTTTTTCCATCATTTCTCCAGCCACATATTCATTCACTCCATCCTTCTATATCTGTACTCACCACTGCATGGCGCCAAGAGTAATATGGAGATGACCACCTTGAACAATACCTGTTTCTGTAATCTCTCCACATGCAAGAAGTTTTGCATTTCAATAGAGTCAGCTTGTGGAACCTCATTTCTCTTTCTTCCTAGGTCATTGTTCCCAAGATGGACCACAAACTCTGCTGCTCACCCATCCCTCCTGACTTCCCTGCAGCTGTTTCACGATATTCTTGACTCTGACAACCAGGAAACAACATACAATTCTGGAGTCACATTGACAGCTGCAGAAGCGCCTGGTAGTCCTCTCATTAATCAATCCTCTATGACTGTTGCCCATCCATAATTCTTCCTTCATTCCCCCCCACCACCCACCATGCAGCTGGACCATCCACAATGCCCTAGCCTTGGCTCTGGCTAGGCCCCACAGAAGGACTAGAATGAATTACAAAAAGCTAGCAGCCAAGTTCAGCAGGTAAAAGGGAAGACAAATGGAATTTATTTCAAAGAGAATAGAGTACACAAATAGAGAGGTCATGCTAAAACCATATAAGACCCACATCTTGTGAACAGGTTTAGTCCTCTTTGCTAAGGTAAGATTAACTGACATTCGAAGTAGTCCAGTCAAGGCTCAGTAGCTTGATCTTGGATATGGAGTGATATTCTATGTGGAGACGTTGAATAGGTTGGGTTTGTACTCAGTGTTTAGTAGAAGGTGACATGATCTTGTTGAAACATATTAGATTCTTGTAGGGCTTGACAGGTTAGATGCAAAGAGGTTATTTACCTTGTGGGGTAATCTAGGATCAGAGGGCATAATCTCAAAGTAAGGGGTCACTTATTGCACAGAGATGAAGAGGATTCTTTTTCTCTAAGAGTGGTGAATCTGTGTAATCCTTAACACAGCTAAGTGTATTCCAATTTGAAATAGTTGGATTTATAATTATTAAAGGAATGAGTGGCTATGGGGATAAGGTGGGAAAGCGGAGTTGAGGATTAACAGATCTGCCATGATCTCATTGTATAACAGAGTGGACTCAACAGGCGGAATGTCCCACTTCTACTCCTATGTCACATGGTCTTATGATCATAAAAAAACTTTTGCTGTTTTCCAAGTCAAAGACAGTTTGGCAGTGAGGTACATTTGGATGTTTCCCTCATTATTTGCATGGTCCCCTTGTTCTATTTGGTGGTTATCCATTCTCTGTCTGCCTGCACTTCCTAAGCTGGGGGTGACCACATCCTGAAACTATCCACTATCTGTGCTATCCACAAATCTCTCAGCCTTGTTTATGCCCTCACTGGCAGAAGCAGCTCAGATTGCCCACATTGTACAAGATGTACAAGTCATGAGCCTGAGCTTTCAAGATGTATCTTAACTAAACAGAATAGGTTATGTTCTCTTGAACTCTGCCACAATGTTCTTCACTGTTTCCTACAATTCAAAGTTTTGGATCGTATTTAAATTCTTGATTTATGTGCCAGTTCTACATGGATGAAATAATAGCTCTTTGTCTTCATGAATGATAGAATGTTCAATCAAAGGGCATGCATCGCTCATGAATGACATCTTTGATGGCCTACATTTAAGGGAATCTTGCCAAATCATAGGAGTGGGAGTTTAGCCCTTTCTTTGTTTCACAGGGAACAGCATCTAATCAATGGTCCTGTCAAGCAATCCATTAGATTGTAATTTGGGTGGATGTGATATGAGGTGGGTTGGGTGCTGGTGGGTCAATGTTGGTGCAAAGCAGATGGTAGATGCTAGGAAACATAACTAATTCACGTTATATTTCAATCTCTTTCTCCATTCAGTGTAAATTGCATTAAGAGAAGCAGAAGGATGGAAATTGTGTTTGGAGATGGAGGCTGAATCAACTTGTTCAGAGAAGTTATGACATAATTCTATAGTAGGTGGGACTAGAATCCAGGCCTCCTGGCTCAGAGGTAGGGGCAAAACCATTGCACCACAACAGCCCTTTGACACTTCCAGTGGAACCTGGGAATGAAGCTGTATTCAATTTTGTTAATTGGGCAGAGGGGATTGGTGATCAGGTGGGTTGGCATCAGGGAGATCCTGTTGCCTTCTGGGTGGGAAAGTCCAAGCACAAACAACTTGCCCGACTGCTAATTGATGCTTTGTAGTAGTCAATTAACAACCACTTAATGGTCTCATCCCAGCTAGGCTGCAATTATGTCAACTCCAGGTAGGAGGAAAGAGTTGATGTACCTGATTAGTAAACTGTGGACAGGATTAGATTAGATTAGATTACTTACAGTGTGGAAACAGGCCCTTCTGCCCAACAAGTCCACACCGACCCGCCAAAGCGCCACACCGACCCGCCATACCCCTACATTTACCCCTTTAACCTAACACTATGGGCAATTTAGCATGGCCAATTCACCTGACCTGCACATCTTTGGACTGTGGGAGGAAACCGGAGCACCCGGAGGAAACCCATGCAGACATGGGGAGAATGTGCAAACTCCACACAGTCAGTCGCCTGAGTCGGGAATTGAACCCGGGTCTCTGGCGCTGTGAGGCAGCAGTGCTAACCACTGTGCCACCGTGCCGCCCTATTCAGCATTAAACTCCATTTTCAGCATAGAGACTATAGGAAGGTGGAGGTGTGGTTCCCTGGATCTGCACTATGCAAGGCTGAGGGACTGAGGAACGGGGTTCTGGTCACCAAGAGACATCCCCATAAACTTGTCTCTGACTCACTATCCACAGTCTCCACTGTGATGCTGCCAAGCTGCCAACATCTGATTCTGTAGCACTTCCGGGTGATAGGAGCTCCTGTTGTGAGGCCCTAATTCTGATAGAAAGCCCATCCACCACCAATCAGCTGCCTGATTGCCTTCTCACCTTAATAGGCCATGGGGTTTTGCTCCTGGACATGCCCAATTTTGGACCATCTGAAAACAGGAAACCCTATGTCCTAATAATGAAAAGGAATGGTTATCACTGAAAATATTGTGTTGAAATTTTCACAGTGGCATACTTAAAACTGAAACTGGAGTCAAAAAAACTTAAATAGAGATGCCCTCAGATGTTTGCTATTGATCTCCAATTTCTTCTGCATCCAGGGCATTCCACATTGCCAGCCATGGTTGTGAAGGTCACAATATGTCAAAATTATTTGGCATAACCTTTTCTCTGGGTTGTACTGCAATGCTTCACTGGAGCACTAGATCCAGGGATCAAAAGCTCATTTTAAAGCTTGTTCCACTATGGCCCTGGTGGAAGTGTGAGCAGCATTATACCTTCACTCAACACCTGAGGCTTTTGTAAAGGTGTCATGAACCATCTTTTCAGGGTTTAACATTTGCCTCACAGTAGCCATCCCTGTATTGCCCAAGCACCTTGGAAGGATGCAGGAACCTACAAATTCTTTGGTATCTCAGAATCAGGATATCCAGCACACCCCTCCAAGACTCAGCACCAACAGTCACACTGAAGTGGAGTGAAGGCCATTTTCTGTTGACGACCACTGCGGGTTGGTGATAGGAAGTGGTCAAAGCAATATGGGTGCATTCTGTTATTGTACCTGGCATCTTGGGGAAGTCAGTGATGGTGGAGAATCCCACTGAGCTGTTTGATTCTCATTATCACGGAGGAAGGATATGAACAGCAGTGAGAAAATGGTCCAAAAAACAGTGACAAAGAACTGCAGATGCTGGAAATCAGAAATACAAACAGAAATTGGTGGAAAAACTCAGCACGCCTGGCAGCAACTGTGGAGAGAAATCAGAGTAAACATTTCAGTTCCTGTTCCGAAGAAGAGTGACTAGACCTAAAACATTAACTCTGCTTTCTCTCCATAGATGCTGCTGAAGTATTCCAGCAATTTCTGCTTGTGTTGGTGAGAAAATAGCATCAGTTACATCCTCAAAGCATTGATGGGTCAGATGGAGAGATACCACACAGGTTCCCGATTGCTGTTCAAAATGAGCTGTTGGCAAAAAAAACTCAAGGTAGCTGTGACCTTAACAGCCACTGGGATAGGATTACCATCCACTCCTGCTGAGTGTAAATCCTTCTTCAACAGAGGAAGAGGTTTGGTTATAATGGCACAGACCACCCTCAGCCTACACTGCTGTGTCTTTCTCTGGGGTGGTATAGTGTCTCAGTAGTTAGCACTGCTTCCTCACAGAGTCAGGGACCTGGGTTCAGTTCCAGGTTTGGACAGCCATCTATACGGAGTTTGCGCATTTTCCCTGTGTCTGTGTGGGTTTCCTCTGGGTGCTTTGGTTTCCTTCCAAAGATGTGAAGCTTAGGTGGATTGGCCATGCTAATTTGCCATCGTTCACAGGGATAAGCAGGCTAGCTGGATGAGCCATGGGAAATGCAGGGTCACAGGGATAAAATAGGGGGTGGGATACTTTTCAGAGGGTTGGTGTGGACTCAGTGGGTCAAATGGCATGCTTCCAACCTGTAGGGACTCTATGATTAAAGGAATTGGAGAAATTGACAGTGAAGCCTTTAGATCTGGCTGTCATTATTCTCCTTGACGGATTTAGCTGCTACCTCTCCCCTGGAGGCTGGGTTTGTAATTGTCGACTCCTTTGATTTCTGATTGGCAGCAAGGCCACAAGGACTACAGTTATAGTGATCTCCAGTTGAGAAGTATATGCAGATAATCTATGGAAAATGTCAGTGAGACAACATAACTTTATTGAATAAACTCCTGAACCCTTCAGTATGGCATACAACCTGCTCAAAGAGATTATTGTCATATATCTGTAAGATATCTGAGATCACAGAATAACTGAGATGTACAGCACGGAAACAGACCCTTCAGTCTGTGCCAACCAGATATCCCAAACCAATCTAGTCCCACCCGACATCCCGACAAACCCTTTCTATTCATATACCCATCTAGATGCCTTTTAAATGCTGCAACTGTACTAGTCTCCACCACTTCCTCTTGCAGCTCATTCCATACATGTACCACGCTCTGTGTAAAAATTTGCCCCTTAGGTCTCTTTTATATCTTTCCCCTCTCACACTAAACCAATGCCCTCTACTTTGGACTTCTCCACCTCATGGAAGAGACTTTGTCTATTTCTTGTATCCATGCCCCTCATGATTTTATAAACCTCTATTAGGTCGCCCCTCAGCTTCTGATGCTCCGGGGAAAACAGCCCCTGTCTATTCAACCTTTCCCTATATCTCAAATCCTCCAACCCTGGCAACATCCTTGTAAATCTTTTCTGAACCCTTTCAAGTTTCACAACATCCTTCTGATAGGAAGGAGACCAGGATTGCATGCAATATTCCAAAAGTGGCCTAACCAATGTCCTGTACAGCCGCGACATGACGTCCCAACTCCTGTACTCAATACTCTGACCAATAAAGGAAAGCATACCAAATGCCTTCTTCACTATCCTATCTACCTGTGACTCCACTTTTAAGGAGCTATGAACCTGCACGTCAAGGTCTCTTTGTTCAGCAACACTTCCTGGAACCTTACCATTAAGTGTATAAGTCCTGCTTTCTCAAAATGCAACACCTTGCATTTATCTAAATTAAACTCCATCCGCTACTTCTCAGCCCATTGGCCCCATCTGATCAAAATCCTGTTGTAATCTGAGGTAACCTTCTTCGTTGTCCACTACACCTCCAATTTTGCTGTCATCTGCAAAATTACTAACTGTACTTCTTATGCTCACATCCAAATCATTTACATAAATGACGAAAAGTAGTGGACCCAACACCGGTCATTGTGGCACTCCACTGGTCACAGGCCTCCAGTCTGAAAAACAACCCTCCACCACCACCCTCTGTCTTCTACCTTTGGGATAGTTCTATATTCAAATGGCTAGTTCTCCCTGTATTCCATGAGATCTAACCTTGCTAACCAGTCTCCCATGGGGAACCTTGTCGAATGCCTTACTGAAGTCCATATTGATCACATCTACTGCTCTGCCCTCATCAATCCTCTTTGTTGCTTCCTCAAAAAACTCAATTAATTTTGTGAGACATGATTTCCCATGCACAATGCCATGTTGACTATCCCTAATCAGTCCTTCATTTTCCAAATATGGTCCCTCAGTATTCCCTCCAACAACTTCTTCAACACCAGGGTCACTGGCCTATAGTTCCCTGGCTTGTCTTTACCACCTTTCTTAAACAGTGGCACCACGTTAACCAACCTCCAGTCTTCCGGCACCTCACCTGTGACTCTCAATTATACAAATATCTCAGCAAGGGGGGCCCAGCAATCACTTCTCTAGCTTCCCACAGAGTTCTAGGGTACACCTGATTAGATCCTGGGGATTTATCCACTTTTATGCATTTCAAGACATCCAGCACTTCCTCCTCTGTAATATGGACATTTTTCAAGATGTCACTATCTATTTCCCTACATTCCATGTTCTTTTTCACAGTAAACACTGATGCAAAATACTCATTTAGTATCTTCCCCATCTCCTGCGGCTCCACACAAAGGCCGCCTTGCTGATCTTTGAGGTACCCTCTTCTCTCCTTTGTTCCCCTTTTCTCCTTAGTGTATTTGTAAAACCCCTTTGGATTCTCCTTAAATTTGCCAAAACTATCTCATGTCCCCTTTTTGCCCTCCTGATTTCCCTCTTAAGTATACTCCTACTGCCTTTATACTCTTCTATGGATTCATTTGATCTATCTTATCTATATCTGACATATGCTTTCTTCTTTTTCTTAACCAAACCCTCAATTCCTTTAGTCATCAGCATTGCCTATACCTACCAGCCTTCCCTTTCACCCTTACAGGAATACACTGTCTCTGGATTATTGTTATCTCATTTCTGAAGGCTTCCCAATTTCCAGCCATCTCTTTACCTGCAATCATCTGCCTCCAATCAGCTTTTGAAAGTTCTTGCCTAATACCGTCAAAATTAGCCTTCCTCCAATTTAGAACTTCAACTCTTCTGGTCTATCCTTTTCCATCACTATTTTAAAATTAATAGAATTATGGTCGCTGGCCCGAAAGTACTCCCCCACTGACATCTCAGTCACTTGCCCTGCCTTATGTCCCAAGTTTTGCACCTTCTCTAGTAGGAACATCCACATATTAAATCAGAAAATTTTCTTGTACACACTTAAGAAATTCCTCTCCATCTAAACCCTTAAGACTATGGAAGTCCCAGTCTATGTTTGGAAAGTCAAAATCGCCTACCATAACCACCTTATTATTGTTACAAATAACTGAGATTGCCTTACAAATTTGTTTCTCAATTTCCCTGTATAATACAATCCCAATAAGGTGATCATCCCTTTCTTATTTCTCATTTCAACCCAAATAACTTCCCTGGATATATTCCTGGGAATATCCTCCATCAGTGCAGCTATAATGCTATCCCTTACCCTTTCTATCCTTCCTGTAGCATTTGTATCCTAGAGCATTAAGCTGCCAGTCCTGTCCATCCCTGAGCCACGTTTCTGTAATTGCTATGATATCCCAGTCCCATTTTCCTAACCATGTCCTGAGTTCATCTGACTTCCCTGTTAGGCCTCTTGCATTGAAATAAATGCAGTTTAATTTATCAGCCCTACCTTGTTCTCTGCTTTGTCCCTGCCTGCCCTGACTGTTTGACTTGCTTCTTTTCTCAACTGTACCAGTCTCAGATTGATCTCTTCCCTCACTATCTCCGTGGGTCCCCCCACCACTGTGGAGTTTAAATCCTCCTGAGCAGCTCTAGCAAATGTCCCTGCCAGTATATTTGTCCCCTTCCAATTCTCCAAATGTCCTATGTACAACCAAAGATTTCATGCTTTGTTGAATGCTGCAAACATGATAGCAGCCCTCTCAAGACCATAAATTTTAATGTTCACTCTCATGAATGATCCACTGTGCAAATTGAATCAAGATGGCTGGCATTGCTGAATCAGTGGGAGATATTGTAACCATAATTACACCTAACAGCATATCCAATTCCTTTGCCCCCAAAGATTAAAAAAAACTAACTCCATTTTGCATGTCAGCTATCTTAGGCAGTTATTGGGTAGTTGATTCTCAATCCAATATGATGAGGTTCCAACTTTGTTCTTGAAAGAGTTGCAAGTTTCCCTGAAACATTTATCAATCTTTCATGTTCCCTTTATGTTCCTGTCCCTGTGGTCTCAATTGCTTTTTGGCCTCCTTCAGCCCCTTTTGTGTATCCTGACCAGTACTGAACAAACTCCTGGGCTGAAACTAGCCTTTCCCTGTACTGACTTCTCAGAACATAGTCTAACCTCTAGAGAGATGTCTCCACAGCATCCTGACTGGGGGATTCACCGTGGCACAGACTCCAGTCTGAAAATACACAGATCCCAATATTCCGCTCGGACCAATACTGTCAAAATTAGCCTTCCTCCAATTTAGAACTTCAACTCTGACCATGGCTAGCCTCCTGGAATTGCAACAGCCCATTGACTGACTGTGACAGTGTCCCCTGACTAACTGTAGTCCTCCTTGACTCACTAACCACTGCATCCCTTTGACTTTCGGACATGGATGTATGCTTGAAGCATATGCAATCTTCTGCATGAGCTGCTGTCACGTACTGCAGGTGCGATAGTCACGTAGCCCAGTACTGCACAGTGATGGGTTAATTGTTCAGTGTTCCCCACCCAGATGGGTTTTCTGCAGTAGGAAGCAAGGCAAACCACAGAAGCTAACATCCTGTCACTGAAAATTGATGTGGCAGTCAATGTCAATGCTGAAGTCAGTCAGGGTTTTCTAAGAAGTTGGTAAAGGATACTGAATCTGCTTCTAAGTGAGCACAAAATTGAGTGAATATTGAAAAAGAATTCTAAGAGCCATAAGATACAATCTGTGCATATACATGAGATACATTAACATTCCTGCATGCAAAGAGACCTGGCAGAAGCTTGCATATCATAGACGTCCCTGGGCCTGAAGTGTTGTGCTTGTTGGTCAAAACGTAGGCATGATGACGGAGTAAGGCTGGCTCTCACGTGAGGTGGTTTGCCAATGCTGACCTGTATAGATGAAGGGTTGAGGAGATAGTTGGTCATTGAGGATGTAGTGTGCTTATGCTGAAGATGCACTTGGATAATGGCTGAGACTTGTACTTGGTGAACTGTAGCTGACAGATTCCGACTCTGCCTTGCACATTGGGAATTTTCACTATTTAGTTTCTTGGGGAAGGAGAGGAGAATTGGAATTGGTACGTGGGTGAATTGGAATATTAATGAGATATGAGTTCATAGAAATAAGATAGTCACCACCCAATAGTGAAATTTAATCCTCAGGGGAAAATTGGAAAAGTTTTCTTTATATCAAGATTTCTCTTTCTCAACCCAATTTCCCCACATTATGCATGCCAGACCAGGAAACAGAAAATTCCACTGAAAAATTTGTATTTCATAGCTGAAACGGTTCAAATGCCCATCACTTTAGGACCTCTCAATGAATTTCAAATTCAGATGACACTGGATTGTTCCTTACTTGTTTCAGCAACAACTTCCTTGATTAGGATTCTTGAGTTAGAAATCATACTTTATGCACCTTGTTTCTGTTCATATGTTTGACACTTACAATGCCTTCCATCAATTCAACAGTGTTCAGTTCCCAATCTCTGTTTTTACTTCATCATAGTTGTGCAACTCCTCTACACCTTCATCCCCCACAAAACTATCAGATCCTTCAGATAAAAGCAAAATACTGCAGATGCTGTAAATGTGAAACAAACACAGAGAATACTGGAGAAACTCAGGTGGTCTGGCAGTATCTGTGGAGAGAGAAACAGAGTTAATGTTTCAAATCTCTTTGGATTTGGAAATCTTCCTTGGATTAAGGGCCTCATAAGTTCCTATTATACTTAATTTGGGGTGTTTGAAACTTATGTTGAAAGCAAATGAAAATTTCCATCCTCTGGACCAAATACTGTCTTCATTGCTAGTGACAAAATCACTTGAAGAATATGGAAATCAGGTTCCTCCCAGCAATTAAATTACATGAAATGAATGTTTCTTCTCCAGTTCCACTGCAACTCAGCTCCAGTTGTTGTAGACTTCAGAGTTAGGAAAGAGACAAAATCCTCTTTGCCATTTTCCATCAAATTACATTCACAGTGACTGAACAAATTGAACTCCCACCCCAATCCACTGCCTAAACTGGACAGCACATCACAATATCATTTATTTCTCTAAAAAAATGAAAATAAAGTAATTAATATTCTGTTTTGTACACAGCTTTTGAGACCAAAATGAGTATAACTTTACAAATTTAGACCCTTTGGCAAACCTGAATTAGAGGAGGTGCAGGCACATGTTCCATCACGTACCTGTCAGTATGACAAATGTAAAATTGCAGAACTAGTAACCTACTGCAATTCTAGAGATAATTAAAATTGATTAAAAATATGATGAATTTATAACAGTTTATCTTTAGAACAATTCAACACCATTTTTCATTAATCTCATTGACTGGACATATACATGTATCTTGAACTTTTTAAAAAGAGTATTTTCAAAGCCAAGGACACTGACTGCAACAGCTGAAATGTTGCATTTTCACGGAACACAACCTGCTGCTCAGAGACACTAAGTCTGCAACATGTTCAGAATGAGGTCACAGAGTCCAATTTTGAAGGTGGATAAATAATATATTTTATTTGGAACATTCACAGTTTGAGAGATAATCTGCAATCTCTATCTTTTCTCTTTCTCTGAAATTCCTGTCATCAAAATTTGAAAGTTATAAATCAACAAGAAGGCCTTGTCATTGGGTGGAAGATTTTTAAACACAGAACTCAAAATCTGTTCTGCTGTCTCCAAAAGAGTGAATTCAGCCAGATATACTATATCCAGGAAGGTCCATAGTGTTAAAAGATTGTATGTAAAATAAATTCAGCCACAGATCAACATTTATAAAAAAAATGGTGATTAATTATTTCTGTTTCCTGATTTTAACTCTTACTTGACTAACGTTTACTTTAGCTACACTATTCAAAGGTTTTATGTTTTCCCAGACAAGGCAACTTTTTTCAAGAAGGTTGGTTTCATGTATTTTTACAGTTTATACCTTCTTTTATAATCATTCTTTGACTGAATTTTGTTTGCAATAAACTAGTGTGTTGTTACTTACATTTTCTGGCTGTCTTATTTGAGATACTGCACTATATTCAGGCTAATGTATGTAACTGGCAATATCTCATTTCTAAAATTCAAATATTGAGATCAATTTGAGTGAAACAAGGAAAGGAATACTTTTATCCCTGCTAACAGGGTTGTAACATTGGGCATAAGAAAACCTCTAGAAATGCTGCTTAAAATAAAGAATGACTTATTTTGACTCTTGAGAAGAAGTCTTATGTATGTACCTTTATTAATTAGCAACTGCTTTATAATTTCATACATTTCTCTATTTGAACTACCAGATTTAGAAATACTCAACACTTACTATGTAAATGTTACTTAACAGCAAAAACATGCAACAGATTTTCTATCAAAGTGTTTTCACTGCATGGCTCATTAAGGATAACTGTTAACAAAGAGAATACAGCAGTTATATAATCCTTTATGAAATTGAGTCTAGTTTCAAGCAAAATAAATAACTAATGTTTGTTGCGGATACACCCATCATCTCAGTTTGTGTGCCTTCGTGTGCCAAGGAGCACCAATAACACTAGTGAGAATTTGCTAATCTTTCATTCCCTTACTTGCACTATACTTGACAACTTTTTCTAAACAAACACTCATATTCTGTGGAATCTAAATCTGTTTCACAGCAGTGGAACGGTTTTCTTTACATGATGCTCCAACACCAGCATTTATCATATTTATCCTTAAATTGTGTTACTGTATTGTGTAAATAAATCATTTTGAATGAAAGGAAAATAATTCTGCTGGTATATCGTATGTGAACCAATTCTAGCATTAATTGAGACTTTAAATCCATATTTTTTACTTCTGGAGAGAGGACCTCAGCAACCATGAAGTTGGGGCAGTTGTTGATGTCGTGACAATGTCATTGGACTCAGTCTGAAACCTTCGGCTCTAATGTTCAGGGGACATAAGTTCAATTCCCACCATGACAGATAGTGAAATTTGAAGTCAGTAAAAAATATGGAACTATAAAAAAGTTGGTGATTGTTGTGAAAACCCATCTGACTTGTCCTTATAGAAGGACATCTGTTATTCTTACCTGATTTAGTCTACATGTGACTCCAGATCCACAGAATGTAGTTAATTCTTAACTGCTCTCTGAAATGGCAATAAATGCTATCTGAGCCAATGACACACATGGAAAAACAAAATAATTTTCAGACAATGAATGAATGCATACATTTTTTTTCTCCCATTCACTTGTGGGGCATGGATACCATTGGCTGGCCAGCATTTATTGCCCATCCATAGTTGCCCTTGAGAAGGTGGTGGTGAGCTGCTTTCTAGCACCACTGTGGTCCACCTGCTGTAGGTTTACCCACAATGCCGTTCCAAAAGGAATTCAAAGATTTTTATCCAACAACAGTGAAGGAATGGTGATATATTTCCAAGCCAGGATGGTGAGTGGCTTGGAGTGGAACTTGCAGGTGGTGGTATTCCCATGTGTCTGTTGCCCTTGTCCTTCTAGATGAAAGTGGTCATGGGTTGAGAAAGTACTGTCTGATGATCTTTGGTGAATGTATGCCGTGTATCTTTTACATAATACACACTGCTATGACTGAGTTTTGGTGGTGGAAGGAGTGGATACTTGTGAATGTGGTGCCAGTCAAGTAGGTTGCTTTATCCTGGATGGTGTCAAGTTTCTTTAATATTATTGTTGCCATCTAGGCAAATGGGGAGTGTTCCATCACACTCCTGACTTATGCTTTGTAGATGGTGAACTTGTAGATGGGGAGTCAGGAGATGAGTGACTCATCACAATATTCCTCACCTCTGACCTGCTGTTGTGGCCACTGAGTTTATGTGGCGAGTCCATTTGAGTTTCTGGTCAATAGTAACCCCCAGGATGTTGATAATGGGAGGTTCAGTGATGGTAACATCGTTGATTGTCAAGGGCTGGTGGACATAAAGTCATAGCATAATACAGTCATACAGAATGGAAACAGACCCTTCAGTCCAACTTGGAGAAAGTAAGGACTGCAGATGCTGGAGATCAGAGCTTAAAGATGTGTTGCTGGAAAAGCGCAGGTCAGGCAGCATCAAAGAAGCAGGAGAATCAACGTTTCGGGCATAAGCCCTTCTTCAGGAATGAGGAGGGTGTGCCAAGCAGGCTAAGATAAAAGGTAGGGAGGAGGGACTTGCAGGTGATGATATTCCCATGTGTCTGCTGCCCTTGTCCTTCTAGATGAAAGTGGTCATGGGTTGAGAAAGTTCTATGTAGCCAACAAAGAGACAGGCATAGCTGGGGCCCATATGTGTGCCCATGGCTACCCCTTTGGTCTGGAGAAAGTAGGAGGATTCGAAGGAGAAATTGTTAAGGGTGAGGACCAGTTCGGCCAAACAAATGAGAGTGTCGGTGGAAGGGTACTATTGGGGACGTCTGGAGAGGAAAAAACGGAGGGCTTGGAGGCCCTGGTCATGGCGGATGGAGGTGTAGAGGGATTGGATATCCGTGGTGAAGATGAGGCATTGGGGTCCAGGGAAACGGAAGTCTTGGAGGAGGTGGAGGGCGTGGGTGGTGTCTCGAACGTACATG
>NC_057713.1:49844633-49866110 GCF_004010195.1 Chiloscyllium plagiosum
AGGTGTCCTCGAGTTGGTGTTTGGCTTCAGCGATGTAGAGGTCAGTGTGCCAGACTACCACTGCGCCCCCTTTGTCTGCTGGCTTGATGGTGAGGTCAGGATTGGAGCAGAGGGATTGGAGGGCTGCGCGTTGTGAGGGTGAGAGGTTGGAGTGGGGGAGGGGGGTCGACAGGTTGAGGCGGTTAATGTCCCGGCGGCAGTTGGAAATGAAGAGGTCGAGGGCAGGTAATAGGCCAGCGCGGGGTGTCCAGGTGGATGCAGTGTGTTGGAGGTGGGCGAAGGGGTCCTTGGAAGGTGGGCAGGAATCCTGATTGTGAAAGTAAGCTGGGAGGCGGAGGCAACGGAAGAATTGTTCGACGGTTGGAGGGGTGGAGTCTGAGGGCGTAGGTGCGGGATGTGGACAAGATGCATCGGAGGGCATCTTTAACCACGTGGGAAGGGAAATTGCGGTCTCTAAAGAAGGAGGCCATCTGGTGTGTTCTGTGGTGGAACTGGTCCTCCTGGGAGTAGATATGGCGGAGGCGGAGGAATTTGATGAAGCAGCTGAAGATGGCTCGACCTAGGACATTCCCCTGAGGAACTCCTGCCGAGATGTCCTGGAGCTGAGATGATTTACCTCCAAGAACAAAACCATTTAGCTATACCAGATATCACTACAACCAGTGGAGAGTTTTGCTCCGATACCCATTGATAGGGCACCTTGACGCTCCACTTCTTGTCAAAGCTGTCACTCTCACCTCAACTCTGCAATTCAACTCTTTTGGAAGTTGGAACGTAGCAGTTGTAGGGGACAGTACCTTTAAAAGTATATTTGTTGTTCTCTGCAGTCATGAGCATGAGTTCTGAAGCTTGTATCGCCTGCTTGGTGCCACGGACAGGGACACCTCCTCAAAGGGGTAGAGGTACTTGGAGAGGGAGCAAAGGCATTCAGTTGTCAATGTCCAGACTGGTACCAATGTCATTGATAGGACTGTGAGGACCTGCTGAAAGTATTTGAACAGCCTGATGCTAAATTGAAAAACCAAATCTCCAGCTGGATCACAACCTAGGCTAAGGGCAAACTCGCTCATCTGTTAAACAAAGTCAAGGAGTTAAATTGGTGTCTCACAGTTTGATGAGGGAGGATTGGGTTTCAGTTCATGGCTACCCGGTTTATCTTGATCTGTTCTGAGATCAGTGTCCTGGGAAAATTGAATAACTAGATTTGTAGAGATGGCTTCAGAGGGAAAACTTAGGCTTCCAAAGCAAAGGATATGTCTGTATTACAGAGTAATTATATAGGTAATGACATCAGAATTGGACAGGAAGGGACAGCGTGTACAAGCATAGTAAAATGGCAGCAAACAGGATCAAAGAGGGAATCATTGCAAAAAGGCAAATTTAATGGCTCTTTATTGATATGTGTGCAGCATTCAGAACAAAATAAATTAAGTAATATAACAAATAAAGTTTAATAGCAAAGAAGGCTACCTCAGAATACAACAGGATCTTGGTCAGATGGGATGAGGAGTGGCAGATGAAGTTAATTTAGATAAATGTGAGATGCTGCATTTTGGAAAAGTAAATCAGAGCACTCAACAGTAAGGTCCTGGGGAGTGTTGCTGAACAAAAAGACCTTGGAGTGCAAGTTCATATTTCTTGAAAGTGGAGTCACAGGTAGATAGGATAGAGAAGAAAGTGTTTGGTATGTTTTCCTTTATTGGTCAGAGCATTCAGTACAGGAGTTGGGAGGTCATGTTGCAGCTAAACAGGACATTGGCTAGGCCACTTTTGGAATACTGCATGCATTTCTGGTCTCCTTCCTATTGCAAGGATTTTGTGAAACTTGAAAGGGTTCAGAAAAGACTTACAAGGATGTTGCCGGGCTTGGAGGTATTGAGCTACAGGGGGAAGCTGAATAGGCTGGAGCTGTTTTCCCTGGAGTGTTGAAGGCTGAGGAGTGACTTTATAGAGGTTTATAAAATCATAAGGGGTAAAGATAGGGTAAATAGACAAGGTATTTTCCCACAGTGAACTAGTCGTAGGTTTAGGGTGAAAGGGGAAAACTTTAAAAGGAACTTAAGGGGTAACTTTTTCATGCAGAGGGTGGTGCGTGAATGAAATGAGCTGCCAGAGGAAGTGGTTGAGGCTGGTACAATTACAATATTTAAAAGGCATCTGGATGTGGATATGAATAGAAGGATTTAGAGGGATATATGCTAAGTGCTGGCAAATCGGACTAGATTAGGTTAGGATATCTGGTTGTCATGGACGAGTTGGACTGAAGGGTCTGTTTCCATGCTGTACTCTATGACTCTAATAGGTATCATTCTAATGGAGTCATGGTTACAAGGAGATCAAATTTATGAACTAAATATTCAGACGAACACATTTGTTAAGGACAGGTAGGTAAGACAGGGTGGTGGAGTAACTGTCTTAATACGAGTTAGAATAAGCACGATATCAAGAAATGATCTGAGATTGGTTGATGTAAGCTCCATATAGGTGAAGGTAAAAAATAACAAGGAGAAGAAGACAATGGTAGGAATAGTCTATAAGCCCTCTAACTTACTGTAAGATAGATTATTTTACAACCAAGGTTTGGGCTATGTGACCTGGTATTGGGTAATGAGGCAATAAAATGATCTCAGAATAAAATATCCTGAAGGAAACACAGTAGAATTTAACATTCAGTTTCAGGGAAAAACTTGGGTCAAAACCAACTATATTAAATGTAAATAAGGCTAATTATAAATGAGAGCAGAGTTGGCTTGAATAGACGAGGAAAGGAGTTTAGTGTCAAAGATGGATGTGAAGCAATGGCAAACATTTCAGAAAATACTTAATGACTCACATGAAAGATATATTACAGTGAGGAAGAACGATGCTATGAAGTGGATAAACCAATTATAATTAACCTAGGAAGTTAAGGTTAACATTAAATTGAAAGATATAGCATGCAATGTAGAGAAAAAAATAAGCCAGAGAATTGGGAAAGTGTTAAAACTCAACACAAGATAACTAAAAAGGGAGAAAATTAATTTCGAGGGTAAACAAGCAAACATGTAAAGACAGAGAGAAAAAATTCTTTGAATATATAAAAATGAACCGAGATGCCAATGTGAACATATCCCCTTGAGAAAATGTGTCAGGGGAAATAATAATGTGGAACCAGGAAATGGCAGAGGAATTGAATAAATACTTTTCATTAGTCTTTACAGAAGGAGCCACCAAACTGCATCCCAAAATACGCAGCACGGTGGCTCAGTGGTTAGCTCTGCTGCCTCACAGCACCTGGGTCCAGGTTCGATTCTAGCCTCAAGCGACTGTCTGTGTGGAGTTTGCACATTCTCCCCGCGTCTGTGTGGGTTTCTTCTGGGTGTTCCGGTTTCCTCCCAAAGTCCAAAGATGTGCAGGTCAGGTGAATTGGCCATGCTAAAGTGCCCATAGCATTAGGTGCATCAGTCAGAGGGAAATGGGTGTGGGTGGGTTATTGTTCGGAGGGTCGGTGTGGACATGTTGGGCTGAAGGACCTGTTTCCACACTGTAGGGAATCTAATCTTAAAATCAAAAGGCAAAAGGTTGGGAGGAAATATGAGCAAGAACTATTACTAGAGAACAACCACCAGGGAAAATAATGGGGCTACAGGACAATAATTCCCCTGAATCTGATGGATTGCATCCTAGGATATGAAAGGAAGTAGCTACAGAGATAGTGGATGCACTACAGTATAGTGATCTTCTAAAAATCCGTAGATTCTGGAGAAATTCCAGAGGTTGGAAAAGTGCCATTCTAATACCCTTATCCTTTGCAAAGGGAGTGTGCTGAAGTTGTTGGATGTGGGATCAGTCAAAGAAATTGTCGTCTGATGCGAATGCCACCTTGATCTACTGAAGCTCATTTGTACAGAGTGATCACCTAGAGCAGATACTGGTAGTCCAAAGGTCCCATCACTGGGAGATAGTGATGTGGTGGTAATGTTTTCAAACCAGTTATCCAAAAATCAAAGCTAATGCACATGCACTCTAATAAGTATATATCTCACGATAATAACTATTTGAATTATGTTAGTAAATCTGGAATATAATACTAACTTCAGAAATGGTGACCATGAAATGATCAACAATTGTTGTTAAAAAAGCCCTTCACTAAGGTCCGTTGGGGAACAGAATTCTGCCATCCTTTTCTGCTCTGGCCTACAGTTACCTCCTGATCCATGGCAATGTGGTTTACTTTTAAATATCTTCACAAGCCACTCAGGGTAATTAGAAATGGACAACAAATGCTGGCAATTTCCAGCAGCCCATATCTCCCATGAAAGTGTAAGAATGAAAAAATATATAACTAAGTTCTAGAGGTACAGAAGGGCATTTCGTATTGATCCTTCTGCAGTTGCTCTTCAAAACCATTTTCTTCTCCTCTGGGTATCTGCTATTCTTCCGTTCCTGATAAGATGCTGTCAGCAAACCATATAGATGATCATATTTGACTGCCCTGTGTCATTCACATCAGTGTTCCAGGATCTGCAAATTCCAAGTTAATGCAAATTGAAACAAGTTGCAATGACATACTCCTCGAGTGTGGCATCAATGAGCCCTAGCAAAACTGAAATCAATGGGTATTGGGGCCAAACTCTCCAGTGGTTGGAACTAAAGCTGACACATAGGAAGATGGTCATGATTGCTGGAGGTCAGGCATCTTAACACCAGGACAGCTCTGCAGGAGTTCCGCAGTGTAGTGTCCTAGGCTCAACTATCTTCAGCTGCTTCATCACTAAAGATCTGGACAATATCCAGGCTCAGGCTGACAAGTGGCAAGTAACATGTACACCACACAAATGCCAGACTGTGATTATCACAGATAAAAAAAAACCCACAATTGCCTGTTGACATTCATTGGGGTTACCATCACTGAATACCCCACGATCACATCCTTAAGGTTACTATCGACCAGAAATTCAAAAGGACCCACCACATAAACACAATGGTCATAAGAGCAGGTCAGAGGCTAGGAATATTGCAGGGAGTAACTTATCTACTGATCCAGCAAAGCCTCTCTACCTGCATCTACCTATTGCCTTCCCAGCTACCTCACCGCTACCCCCAGTCTCCTATGTATCTCTCAGCCCCCTTCTTGTCCCGACATTCCTGATGAAGGGCTTATGCTTGAAACGTCAATTCTCTTGCTCCTTGGATGCTGGCTGACCCACTGTGCTTTTCCAGTACCACACCTTTTGACCCTCTCCACCATCTACAAGGCACAAGTCAGGCATGTGATGGAATACTCCCCACTTGCCTGGATGGATGCAACTGCAACAACAGTCAAGAAACTTGACACCACCCAGGACAAAGCAGTCCGCTTGAATGGCACCACATCCACAAACATCCACTTCCTCCACCACCAAACGCTCAGTATCAGCAGACTGTACTATCTACAAATTGAACTGCAGAAATTCACCAAAGATCCTCAGACAGCACCTTCAAAACCCATGACCACTTCCATCTGGAAGGACAAGAGCAGCAGATACATGGGAACATCGCCACCTTCAAGTTCCCCTCCGTGCCACTCACCATCGTGACTTGGAAATACACTGCCATTCCTTCACTGTCGCTGGGTCAAAATCCTGAAATTTCCTCTCGAGCAACATTTTGAGTCAACCCACAACAGGTGGATTGCAGAAGGTTTAAGAAGGCAGCTCACCATCTGTTTCTCAAGGGCAACTAGGGATGGACAATAAATGCTGGCCAGCCAATGACCACAGCATCATACAAATGAACAAAAAGAAAATGAGAACAGAAGAAGAATAGACAATTAAAAGGATTCTCCAACAATTTCCAATGCAAAGTGGCTCAAAGGCAGCACAGTGGCTCAGTGGTTAGCACTGCTGCATCACAGCACCAGGATCCCAGATTCGATTCCAGCCTCGGGCGACTGTCTGTGTGGAGTTTGTACATTCTCCCTGTGTCTGTGTGGGTTTCCTCCCACAGTCCAAAGATGTGTAGGGCAGGTGAATTAGCCATGCTAAATTGCCCATAGCTATAGGTGCAATAGTCAGAGGATAGCGGGTCTGGGTGGGTTACTCTTCGGAGGGTCAGTGTGGACTGGTTGAGCTGAAGGGCCTGTTTCCACACTGTAGGGAATCTAATCTAATCAAAAGTATAGTAAATCAGTGAACCCACTTTTCGAGAGCATGGGAAAGCAAGAGGTTATATCGCAAGAGAGCAAAGATAGTTTATTTCATTGAAACTTGTCTACATTTGAATAAATTTTCATCTGGAAGATAATTTAATAGGATTTTGCTTTAGCTGGAAATGTTACGAATGTTACATCATATCTCTACAATCTGTTGCATTCAATTCCAAATACAATAAAATGAAGCATTACTTTGTGGTGAATGTTCAAAGCTGAGGCAGTGGGAGTGTTCTTAACTCTATGTTGAAGTGCAAGTGTGCAGTCCTAAGTTTATACACGGTTATTATTCCACACCAACCAGACTCAGTGAGTCAGATTCTGTGAATGCCTATCAGAAAGCGTTCACATACTGATTAAATAAAAGCATTGTGAATGCTAGAAATCATACATTAAAATAAAAACTGTTAGAGACGTTCTGCCGGTCTAGCAGCCTCTGGGGAGAAATAGATAAAGTTAACATTTTGAATCCGATATGACTTTTTCTCAGGGCAGACAATTAACAGCAGAAACAAACTCAGAGAGTGGTGGAGAGACTCAACATTTCTGGCAGCAACTATGGAGTTAGAAACAGAGTTAATGTATGGAATCTGGTATATACTCTTTTTCAGAACTGAAAAGTGTTGGAAAACAAACAAAAAATTGGATGCTGGAAATCAGAAATAAAATCAGAAATTGCTGGAAAAATCTAGCAGAACTGTTTTGAAGAAGCATCACTGGACCCAAAACTTTAATTCTGCTTTCTCTCCACAAATACTGCCAGACCTGCTGAGATTTTCCAGCAATTTCTGATTTTGTTTTTTTTAATATGGTTTAGACAAGAGTGATGTGGAGATGCTGGTGTTGGACTGGGGTGGACAAAGTCAAACATCACATGATACCAGACACCTGACAAAGGAGCAGTGCTTTGAAAGGTTGCAATTTCACATAAACCTGTTGGACAATAATTTGGGACTTTGTTATGAAGTTGAAGGTGTGTACTGTACCTTTAAGACGGAGTTAAAAATGTTTTGCACTGAGAGTTCACGGGCACCTGTAATGTGACTGACCAGCAGTCTCAGAGTGTACTGGAAAATTGGAAAAATATAACATTTAGCTGTGAAACAAATATCTGAGTTTTAGTTGCTATGTTGACAACCATTTGAATTTAACTCATCAGTTTAAATTAAGCCAGGATACTAAAACCCAATCAAATTTGAACTGTTTTGACAACATCGAACCAATGAGATGATCTGATGTTTAGGGTATAAAGAAGCTGGCGTTTTGAGAGTTAGCCAGAGAGCGACCAAACTCGCTCACGGTTGTTCTTGCCATGGCCAGAACAACCGTGAGCAAAACACTCTCTATCAAAGGTACCCTTTTCATATGAAACATCTTTGCAGCAAAAGACTGAAGATGACCCTGGGAGATCTAAAGCCAGAGGCAACAGGACACCAGAGACGACCACCACTGTCTGGTTTTGTAAATTAAGTTGATGTAATTTTACTAGGGGTGGTTATTGGAACAGTATATTGTGCTAGAATTGCAGATAGATATCAAACCTTCAAGAGAAAGGAGGCTTAGAGTTGTAAATAGTTGTTGTTTAATGTTCACTTTTAGAGTTAAAGAATACATTGATATTTTTTCTTTAAATAGTGGAATTTGGGAATCTTCTGTCACTCATACTTTAGCAGATTATGAGGTGAGGTGAGCCTTTCTGGGTGTTTGGTTTAATTAGCAGAGGGGTTCACCTCCGTGTCATAACAACTTCTAACTTTAGACAGAGGTGGAGGATGAGTGAGAAGGTAGATGGTGTATGGGTGTAAAACTCAAAGGGGTTGGACATGGCAGGTGAGGTGTAACATAACTAACTTTCAAAGAAGTGGTTACAGACCACAAACAACAGAGGAAGAGGGAACGCAAGAAAGCTGTTTGCAGACTGCATCCACTCCTTTGAAAGTTAGTTATATTACACCTCACCTGGTGTGTACAACAGCGCAAATCTGTACCTCCTGAATGCCTTACACGTCTACTAAAGACATGCTACAATGGTCGTGAAGAGTTGGAAAATGTCAATTTCTATCGTCCGTAGTTAAGGGGCGCTTATGATTGCAGCCCTTGGGTGTTATTTGGTCCAAAGCAACATGGAGGCTCTTCACAACTAGTAACAAGTTATAGTCATCAAGTACCCACTCCCATTACACTGTCTGTGTTTGTCATTCAGCTGGTGGAGCTCCATCACCAACTGAGTACCTATCTTTTGAAGCTGTCATACAGGGTCCTCACTGTGGAACTGACACGGCTAGAAACAGGTAAGGTTCAACCTAAAATGTCTTTCATTTGCTCCTTTTGTTAGCTTAGTCTCTCTGCAGACCCGCTGTGATTTCCAGCATTTTTTTTAGTCATTCATCCACTCAAGCCTGCTCCATAAAATAACCTGATTGTGACTTCAAATCTGCACTCTCATCTACTCCTGACAACAGAATCACAGAATTGTTACAGCACTGAACCTTTCTCATCCCTTCCTAACAAGAATCTATCTATCCCTGCCTTAAAAAGACTCAGACACTGCTTGCACTGCCTTTAGAGGAAGAGAGTTCCAAACCTCATGACCTTCTGAGACAAAAACATTCATCTCATGTCTGCTTTAAATGGACGACCCCTGATTTTTAAACAGTGTCCCTTAGTTCTAGATCCTCCCATTTAAGGAAACATTGTCACCATATCCATCCTAAGAAAACCTCTGAAGATCAATCAAGTCACCTTATTCCTTTGAATTCAAGTGGATACCAACCTAACCTGTCCAACCTTTCTCATAAAGCAACCCTCTCATTAGCCTAGGAAACCTTTTCTGAACAACACATCTACAATCTTCCCGAAATAAAGTGATCAAGATTGTATACAGCACTCCAGATGTGATCCCACCAGTGTCCTATAAAGCCATTTGATAAGCAATATCATTTTATTATACTTCGAACTAACCTTGTAGGATTCCTGCAGAAGGACACCTTATTCCTCTATATGTCAGAGCTTTACACTCTCTCATCATTCATATAAAATGCTTTTATTTTTCCTGCTGAAATGGCTAATTTCACATTTTTTATATTATATGCTACCTTTGCTCACTCACTTCACCTTTCTATATCTCCCTGCACTATCCTTATTTACACTTCACACGTATCTTTGTCATCAGCAAATTTGGCAACATTCCATCCCTTCATCCACATCATTTATGTAAACTCTAAACATCTGAGATCTCAGCACTAATCCCTGCAGCACTCCAAATGTTGCATCTTACCAAACTGAATGAGACTCATTTATGCCGACTCTGTTTCGTGTCAGTCAATTTTCTATCCATATCTAGAATGTTCTACTAATATTATGAGCTTTTACTTTTGACATAGTCTTTGAATGTGGCACTTTAGAGTCACAGAGTTGTACAGTATGGAAACAGAACCTTTGGTCCAACTCATCCATGCTGATCAGATATCCTAACCTAATCTACTCCTATTGCAAGAATTTGGCCCATGTCCCTCTAAACCCATTAACTGACTTAGGAAGTGTTTGGACGGATATGTGCCAGGTGCTGGCAGGTGGGACTAGATTGGTTGGGATATCTGGTTGGCATGGACGGGTTGGAACGAAGTGTCTGTTTCGTTGCTGTACATCTCTATGACTTCTGAAAATCTAAGTATGGTACACCGGTTCCCCTAAATCCACAGCATGTTAGATCCTGCAATCATGATTTCCCTTTCACAAACCATGTTTATTCTATTTGATTACCTTGAAATTATCTAGGTACCTACTGTAACTTCTTTAATAATTGCTTGCAATATTTTCCCTATACTAGTCGCAAAGGTAAATGGCCAGTAGTTTGCTGCTTTATAATCTCTCTCCTTTTTTGAACAAAGGAGTTAAATTTACTATCTTCCAATCTAATGTAACCTTCCCTAAATCAAAGGAATCTTGGAAAATTAAAACCAACGCAGCCACCCAGTCAGGTATGAAGAAAACCTTATCTCCTATTTAAATTTGTATCTGAACAATATGTTTCACATATTAGGTATGATCCCAGCTGATATTATTATTACTGGACAGGTCAGATCTCAAAACGGATTCTAGCTTGATTTGTTTTATTTATTTAAGAAGGTGGTCTTTCACTGAAACTCAAACACACAATGCTACACATTTGGTTCCAACAATAATACAGAAGTTTATTATGCAAAGCAAATGAAGATAAAGTAGAATAAATCAAATTGTTTAAATATTTATCACACTAGAGAGAAATACCTTCTCTTCCACATTTTCTAGAGTGACACTTCTCGGCTGGAAGCTTAAAAGGAAACTGCCTACACTGAGGTGACCCATGCCTTAACAGTACTGAATCATCTGCTTTCTTCAGAAATAATTGTTTTACACATTCCACTGCAGCCATGACTTCTGCAAACCTGCCAAACTGAAAACCAACAGTTTCCCTGAGCTTAAAAGGCATTTCCAGAATCTTCAATAAGATTACCTAATTCCCTAGACTGTTTGCCTTGCTCATTTTTAAACTCTTTCACTATAAACACATTTCCATTGACCTCCCAAACTATCTCTTACAGACTGTTTTCTAAAATAAATCACCATGGCTACAGAAGTGCTTACAAGTTAACAATTAAAACCTTTCAAATGTACAGATCAAATCCACATGCCCATAAGCTAAAATCAAAACTCTTAACAAATGATATTAAAATGTAGCAAATTGTACACCTTATATCACAAAAAAATTACCTGCAATTATCAAGCTTAGAAACAAGGCATGCAGAATTGAAATATATAAAACAGTGATACCTTTTCTGCATTTATGCTGTCTAGTGCTGTCAGAATTCCATAGCTTTCCATGTGAACTTTCTTCATCCAGTCAATATAATCCTAACGGATCCAGTTTCTCTTCATATGGCAATCCTGCCATCCCAGGAATCTGTCTGGTAAAACTTCATTGCACATCCTCCACAAACAGAACATCCTTCCTCAGTTAAGGAGATAATAACTACACACAATATTTCAGGTATGATCTCATCAGGATCCTGTACAACTGCAGCAAATATCGCTGCTTCTCTACTTGAAATTTCTCACTATGAAGGCCAACTTGTAATCTGTATTCATCACTGCCTGCTGCATTTGCATGGCTGCACAGACACCCAGGTCTCATCACACCTCCCTCTTCCCCAATCTATACCCATTCATATAATAATCTGCTTTCTTGTTTTTGCTACAAAGTGGTTAACCTCACATTATCCACACTATACTTGATCTGTCTTGCATTTGCTAATTTACTTAGCTTCTACTATCACAATGAAGCAGGACAGCGAAGAAGGTTACCTCAGATTACAATTGGATCTTGATCAGATGGGCTAATGGGCTGAGGAGTGGCAGATGGAGTTTAATTTAGAAAAATGTACAGTGCTGCATTTTGGAAAGGCAAATCAGAGCAGGACGTATGCACTTAATGGTAAGGTACTGGGGAGAGTTGCTAAATAAAGAGATCTAGGAGTGTAGGTTCACAGCTCCTTGAAAGTTGAGTTTCAGGTAAATAGGATAGTGAAGAAGGTGTTGGGTATGCTTACTTTTCTTGGCCAGAGCATTGAGTATAGTAGTTAGGAGGTTATGTTGCAGCTTTACAGGACATCGGATAGAGCACTTTCACAATACTGTGATCTATTCTGGTCTCCTTGCGATAGGAAGTTATGTTATGAGACTTGAAATGGTTCAAAGAATATTTACAAGGATGTTGCCAGGGTTGGAGGGTTTAACAACAGGACGAAGCTGAATAGGCTGGGGATATTTTCTCTGGAGTGTCGGAGGTTGAAGGGTGACCTTATAGAGGTTTACAAAATCATGAGGGGCATGGATTGGGTAAATAGACAAGATATTTTCCCAGGGTTGGGTAGTTCAAAACAATAGGGCATAGGTCTAAGATGAGAGGGTAGCCTAGTGGTTAGCACTGCTACCTCACAGGGCTCAAGACCCAGGTTTGATTCCAGCCTCAGGTAACTGCCTTTGCAAAGATTGCACATTCTCCTCATGTCTGCATGGGTTTTCTCCAGGTGCTCTAGTTTCCTCCTACAATCCAAAAATGTGCAGGTTAGGTGAATTGGCTATGCTAAATTATCCATACTGTTCAGGGTGTTTTGTGCATTAGTGAGGGGAAATGTCAGGTAATAGGTCAGGGGAATGGGTTTGGGTATTATACTCTTCACTGGGTCAGTGTGAACTTGTCAGGACAAAGGGCCTATTTCCACACTGTAGGGATTCTGGTTTATGACTTTGTGTCAGTAGTGGAGGCAATGAATGGTATATGTGATGTAAATCAAATAGGTTTTGTCCAGGATGGTGTCAAACCTCTGAGTATTGTTGGAGTAGCATTCATTCAGGCAAGTGGAGAATATTCCACCACACTGCAAGCTTGTATCTTGTAAATAGTGGACAGGCTTTGAGGAATCAAGAATATTACTCACTTCAGAATTCCGAAGTTCTGACCTGCTTTTGCTGCCACAGTATTTATAATACAGGTCCAGTTCAATTTCTGATTAGTGATAACTTCAAGGATGTTGTTGATGGGCAATGTCATTAAACATCAAGGGTCTCTCTCTTCCTGGTCAGAGTCTCGGATTGAACATGACCATTGCCTGGTACATATCCGACATGAAATTCTTTGCTTAGTAATCTAAGTATTGTTGATGGCCAGTTGTACATCACCACAAGGTTATTTTGTTATCTGTTGAGGTGTAAATTATACTGCGAAATAAGACAGTTGTTTGACCTTATGATAAAGTAATTGATGATGGAGGTGAAGATGGTTGGACCCAGAACACAACTGTCAGAAACTTCTACAGTGACGTCCTTGGTAAAGTTTGATTGGCTGTTGTTGTCAAATATAAGTTTTTATATTGGCTATAATCTTGCTTAAAGTTCTCTTAATTTTCACAACCTACCACATTTGCTCGAAGTCCTTGATGTTCAGTCAAATACTGTCATAAAAGGGCAGTCACTCTTAGAACACTTTTGTAATTAATTTATTGTGCCAAAGGTTGGCCCAAGGATGCAATGAAATTTGGAGTCAAGTCCTGAGACAGCCCAAACTGAGAATTGGTGAGCAAATTATTGGTGTATGCTGGCACCTTCCAAAATTTTGCTGACAACTGAGGGAGTGGTAATTAGAAGCACAGAACAATTATAATACAAAAACAGACCATTCAATCCAACCAGAGTACTAAGCTTTGATACACTGGTCACCTATTCTAATCTTATTTACCAGAATCCACATCAGCTTCAAATACAGATCAGAGTTCTTTTCAAATGGGTCAAGGGTTTCTATCACAACTGCAAGACTGGGGGCAGCCAATTCCAGACACCCACCAACCTTGTGGAAAAAAAAACTTCCTTCTTTCCCCACTGATCCTGCTACCAATCACCTTAAATTTTGTGCCCTGTTAACTGACCTTTCCACTAGGGGAAACAGGTCTCCCTTTCTGCTTTATCCAAAGCCCACCACAATTGAATAAAATAATGGTTAAGTCAGCCAACCCCAGCCTATCCAATTGTTCTTCACCACTGCAACTGTCAAGCCATGGCAACATGTCTGGATTTGGCCTCTATACTCCCTCTAAAAACAATTATGTCCTTTTTGTGAAGTGTTCCAAGCAGGACTGTACACAAGACTCTAGTCGTAGGATAAGTAGTATGTTGTACACTGCCAGCAGTATATCTCTGCTCTTGTATTCAGCCCTTCACCAATAAAGCATTCCTTACACCTGATTTTTCTACCTATCTGGCCAAAAGGACTTGCAGATGGCACTCCAAGATCTCACTTCCTCAACAATACCCACCCAGTTATTTTGTAGCTTCTTGTTAGTTGCCAACCCCATATGCAAAATCTCATTCCCATTGAATTAACTCAAATTACATTTACACTTTGTTAACTGAGGGAAGGTATCAATGCTTTGAGTGGCTGACAATTACCTATTTTTGTTCTTAAAATGTCAGAAAAAAGTCATTTACTTGGTTCAGGTTGGATTTGACCTGATCTTTGCAGACAGACCAAAAAAAACCAAAACTTTTCCACATCACGAGCAACTTTAATTTAAAAACTAAGTGAATTCTGTTGGCAAAGCTAGTATTTATCACCCACCTCAAGTGTGCAGTGGGTCTGCATGGCTTGCTCAGTGGGCAGTTAAAAGTCAACTATTGCTCTGGCTTTGGAGTGAAGTGACAAGCAGGCCAGACTGGAAAACAATAGCCAATTTCCCTCAATCTTAAATTGGAGTGTGAGGATTGCCTGTTTACAAATCAAGAACTATATTAAATTGCAAAAGACATTAAAGGAAATATATTGGGTTTTCTCATGTAAAGTTAGCCCGACTTCAAGTGCACCTTTGTATTTTACAAAATTAATTGATGCTGGCAAAACCAAAACAAAAGGATTGCTTTCTTCTTTCACTCAAAATTACAGAAATTCTTGTGTAACAGTGAGGAGTTTACACATTCTCCCAGTGTCTACGTGGGTTTCCTCCTGGTGTTCTGGTTTCCTCCCACAGTCCAAACATGTGGAAGTTAGGTGAATTGGCAATGCTAAAGTACCCATAATGTTAGGTGCATTAGTCAGGGGAATGGATCTGGGTGGGTCACTCTTCGAAGGATCGGTGTGGACTTGTTTGGCTGAAGGGCCCGTTTCCACACTGTAGGGAATCTAGTCTAATCTAATCATCAGGTCAGGAATTGACATTAACTTTGCAGTTGTCCAACTAAAGTCAACAGATGTTGCAATCTTTTAGTCCAGCCATTTTCAAACTAACAAATCCAATTAATGTTGCTACTGGAAATCTAGGAGAGGCAATAAAGTTAAGTCAGGTCAAAAGGACAATGGACAAAAATTATTAAAAGTTCTCTATCCACAGACTATTGTAAGATGTCCCCCAGGTATGGTAAGTAAATTAAGCTCCCACTATGACAAATGCAAATTTGACTTAAAGCCCCATTTATTCACACAATTTGCAAAGATTCTCAAAAGGTGTAACAATTTTTCAAATTATACCACTTTTGATTAAAATCATAATCAGCAATACAAAGGACACAAGTTAAAACATTTTAGAAATTCTATAGGTACCTTCCTCAAACTAAAATTTATTCCCAAAACAGATTATTCCATTCTGTCCATTGACACCAAAGCCTGCAACACTGTTTAAATAAAAAAAAACAGACTGATATTGTGTAGTACATATTTTTTTATTAAGAGTTGCCAAGGTTGGACAGTCTTTGCACTCTGGTTGTACACTGGGCTGTTCTATATCCAAACACTGCACCATTTGAAAAAAGGTCTAATAATACTGGGGGGGGGGGGGAAAAGAGGAGAAGAAATGTCAATATGTCAATGCCAGCAATTAAAAAAAACAGCAAAGGTTTCAGACAAGATAGCTGCACATTACCTTCAGTCTGTAAAGCAAGCAATCGTAATATGACAAACATAATTAGCTGCCAAAAATATAGTACTCAAATGCTTATTTTGGTGCCAAGTCATTCTTTTCTTGAGCACAATTTTAGTCCAGCATATTCATATTGGAAAGTAATAAGGTTTTTAAAAATTTGTAATGTTTTGTCTGAAAAGAAAAATGCAAAGTCTGTCCATTTGTTATTTCAATAAACATAACTTTTACAAATAGCAGTAATGAGTTCAGTCACAAAATCAGTATGATGACAATCCAGCACCGTATCTGTTAAAGTGTATCTGTAACTTGCAAAATCTGACTTTACTCAGTAAATGCCATGAAAGAACAGTCCCAGTGATGCATAATACTTAGGGAAGGTCCAGTAGAAAAGCAGCAAAAACAAATGGATGTTGTTGAGTAGAATTCATCTTCCTTGTTAATCATCTTTGGTCCTCACGTACTCTCTGGTACACACCACATTGCCCATGGTGCAAATCTGATTTGCAAAAAGGGAAAGACTTCAGTAAGTTTGTTAAAATCCACTGTTCTAAATTTCTTGCATTAAATGTGCCCTTTAGTTCGACTATCCATAGCAATTCTATTACAAGCACTTCACAACTAGAAAATGTCACCCAATTAATATCCATTGTCACTTTTTTTTTGTTATCGGTAGTCACTGTTTGATTCTAGGGCACTGAAGTTCTTACCAAGATCATTTTGCCATCCTTCAATTCTCTAACCAGGGTTGTCTCTTTTCCACTCCACTTCTGTGTTTGGACCAATCTGCCGTTTTCCAATACCACAGTAGTCTGTTGGGAATGTGAAATAAAAACACAGAGGTCACTTCACCGCTGACATCGTACACCCAACCATTCGAAAGAGATGCCGGGCTCGGTCAACAAACCTTAGTTAACCGATTGTCTGCGGTGGTTTCGTCAAATTCCTCTGCCAGCTTGAATTTGATCGTTGTCGTTTTAATTTTGCTCTTGGTTGTTATAGTGATTACATCGTTTTCGACAGAAATGACAGTCTGGGGATTCACAGAGCAAGCAAGTTTCCTCTGCACGAGATTCACGTCTGAAATACAGCGGGGGAAAATGAAAAATAAATGCAACATTTAGTAGTACTGTTGAATTTGTACGAAATGACCAGAGCACGTTCCCACCCGTCGTTCCAATGACCTGAACAGGATTCATGGCTGCTAAATCAGAGTCGATGCAAATGCCCTACTACGTTTTAAAAAAGACGGGGGGGGGGGAAACAAGCCAGCTGCTACTTTCTAGCATGCTTTCTCCCGATTGAATCCTGCACAATGAGCTCGGAGTGAAGCCACACCGTGCAATTCGGTAGCACTGTGCCTGGAGGGGAGCTGCACGTACAGAATTTCGCTCGGTTGGACTCCGGGACTGGGGAAACACACAGTCAGCCAGAGCGGCGGAACTGATCCCTAACAAACAAAAAACTATACATCTTACATTTCCCCCCACCACCAGCAGCAAAGCACAAGATAAAATGCAGAAGCCTCACCCAGATTCTTCATGTAATCGTCGAAGTTTTCGCTTTTTTGCAAAGTCCAAGAGCCTACAAACGCCTCGACCATTTTTCTTGCTTATTATCAACTGAGCTACAGACACCAAGTACGCACTAAGCCCCGTACACTAGCCACGCTGCCCCAGCCCTCTGGCTCTTAAAGCTCCTGCAGCTCAGAACCACGTGTAAAAGACACAAACCAATCCCAGATCACAACGTCAGAGACTGGGTGGGAACTAGGTGTGTTCCCAACCCCACCCACACAAATTAATATTAATGACAAATGGTGTTTCAGAGAAGCAAGAAGCAAAGATAATACACTCACACACGAGATGTCATCGGAGGTATTGAACCTTGGACTCCAATCGTCATCTCTGTTTTTCTCTCTCTCCACAGATACTGCCATACCTACTGAGTTTCTCCAGCATTCTCTGTGGTCGTTTTAATGAATGTAAAGAGATTATGACTCACTTGTACTGGGACTTGGTAAATCCACCTCTCAAGTATCATGTACAACTTTGATGTGGAGATGCCGGTGTTGGACTGGGGTGGGCAAAGGTAAAAATCACACAACACTAGGTTATAGTCCAACAGATTTATTTGGAATCCAAATTGATTGAAATCCAAATAGGTTGATTCCAAATAAACCTGTTGGACTATAACCTGGTGTTGTGTAGCTTTGTGCACCTTACAAAAGAAAGGATATAAATGCATTACAGGTGGTTCCCAGCAGGTTTGCTGGAGTGATCAGGCATGATAAGGAATAATTGGACAGACGGGGCATGATTTCACTGGAATTTAGAAAAAAAGATTTGCAGAGTCATACAGCATAGAAACAGACCCTTCAGTCTATGCCAATCAGATATTGTAAACTGATCTAGTCCCATTTGCTAGCATTTGGTCCATGTCCCTTTAAATCCTTCTTATTCATGTACTCATCCAGATCCCTTTTAAATGTTGTAATTATACCAGCCTCTACCCCTCCTCTGGTAGCTCGTTTCATACACTCATCACCGACTGCACTAATGGGATACAATTTCCCACACACGAAGCCATGTTGACTATCCCTAATCAGTCCTTGCTTTTCCAAATGCACGTAAGCCCTGTACCTCAGAGTCCATTCCTCTTACGTACCCTCCATTGATGTTAGGCTCACACATCTATAGTTCCCTGGACTTTTCCTTACAGCCTTTCTTACATAATGGAACAACATTAGCCAACCTCCAGTCTTCTGGCACCTCACCTGTGGCTACGATGCTACAAACATTTCAATAAGGGGCCTAGCAATCTCTTCCCTAGCTTCACACAAAATTCTGGGATACACCTAATCCGGGCACGGGGATTTATCCATCTTTATACATTTAAAGACCTCCAGCACATTATCTTTTGTAATATGTACTCCTTTCAACGCATCACTGTTAATTTCCCCATGTTCCATAACTTCCATATCCTTCTCCACAGTAGATAATGAAACAAAATATTCATTTACCATCTCACTCATCTCCTGTGGTTCCACACATAGGCAGCTTCATTCATCTTTAAGGGGCCCTGTTTTCTTTCTCGTTACTCTTTTGCCCTTAATGTCTTTGTAGAATCTCTTTGGATTCTCCTTAACCCTATTTACCAAAGCTGTCTCATGTCCCCTTTTTGCCCTCCTGATTTCACTTGTAAATGTGCTCCTACATCCCTTGTACTCCTGTAAAGATTCACTTGATCCCAGCTATCTATACCTGACAAATACCTCCCTCTTTTTCTTGATCAGAGCCTCAATTTTAATGTAATCCTCTTACATATACTAGCCCTGCCCTTTGTACTAATAGAAACATACTGTTTCGGACTCTCATTATCTCATTTTTGAAGGCCTCCCACTTTCCAACCATCCCTTTATCTGCGGACAGCCTCTCCCAGTCAATTTTTGGAAGTTCCTGACTAATACCATTAAAGTTTACCTTACTCCAATGTAGAATTTTGAGTGAAGTTTGTATGATCCAGAATCGTGTTGACAAGGTGGATGTGGGAGTAACATTTACATATAAGACCTTAAGGTATGGAAGCAGAGGTAGCCCAATCAGCCTACTGAAGTCTGCTCCACCATTCAACGAGGTCATGGTCGATTTGATAACCGTCAGTTCCATTTCCTGCCTTTTCCCCATAACCTTTGACCCACTTACTGATTAAAAACCTTAGCCTTGAATACAGTTAATGTCCCAGCCTCAACAGACCTCTGCAATAAAGAATCCCACAGACTCCCTGACCTCAGAGAAGAAATCCCTTCTCATCTCTGTTTTAAAAATATGACCCCTTATTTTGGCAGTATGTCCTCTGGTCCTTGATTCTCCTACAAAGGGAAACAATCTTTCCATATTTACATTGCCAAGTCCCCTAACAATCTTGTATGTTTCAGTAAGACCACCTCTCATTCTTCTGAGTGAGCACAGGCCCAACCTACTCAACGTCTCCTCATAAGACAGTATCTCCATACTTGATATCAACAGAATGAAACTTCACTGAACTGTCAATGCAAATATATCTTTCCTTAGAAAAATACTTGTATTCTTTGAAACAAAGGCCAGCATTCCGTTTTCCTTTCTGTGGAAAAAGAATATGCATGTGGAATGTAAACTGAAACTGCTGAAGAAATGCAACAGGGTTTGGGTGGCACAATGGCTCAGTGGTTAGCACTGCTGCCTCACAGCGCCAGGGACCCAGGTTGATTCCCACCTTAGGCGACTGTGTGGAGTTTACACATTCTCCCTGTGTCTGCATGGGTTTCCTCTGGGTGCTCCAATTTCCTCCCACAATCCAAAGATATGCAGGTCAAGTGAATTGGCCTTGCTAAATTGTCCCATGGTGTTAGGTGCATTAGTCAGGGGTAAGTGTAGAGTGGGGGAATGTGTCTGGGTGGGTTACTCTTCGGAGGTTTGGTGTAGACCTGTTGGGCCGAAGGGTCTGTTTCCACACTGTAGGTAATCTAAATCAGGTCTGGCAAAATCTGTGCAGAGCAAAGCAGAGTCAACACTTCATAGCTGATTACTCTGCTTAAACTGAACCTGAGGAATTTCTCCGGCACTTTCTGTTTTGATTTCAGATTTCCAGCACCTGCAGTATTTTGCTTATTCTTTTTCATATAGATTAGTACAGAACATTGTTTTAAATTTGGGGTCCCCAGTTTAAGACAGAGATGACAGTAGTTTTGTTTTCTGAGGATAGTGCAACTTTGGAACTCTATGTTTCAAATGTTGGTGCTTGTAATATTGGAGGATTGGTTCTTGTTCGGAAAATGAATCAAAGATTGCTGGCAGGAGATGGGAATATGGAATTCGAAACACAAAGAGTTGCAAATATTAGCTTATTGAATGGTTTATATTTCCGTTCCAAATTCACACATACAGTAGAACCAGCTGCAGAGACACTGTACACAGATTGCTTAGTGATCTATACTTGACACTTAGAAATACCTTTTTACAGAATGTCTTTCCCAAAAGGAAATTAAGTGAACAGTTAGAGGTCATATTCTTGAAAGTGCCAAGTTTTTTTTGAAGGAGATTTAACAAGTGAACAAAGACAATCAAAATCAACTATCCCAAACTTTAAAGGGTTGATCCCTACTTTGACTGTTTTTTCCTGCCTTTTATATTCAGGTTAGGCTGTGAGGAATTGATCCACAGTGAGTCTGACTAATTTGAATGGGGCTGCAAGTGAGTGAATTGACAAAAACAAGATATGTTGTGAGTTTTTGTTGATTTTTACAGTGCTGAGGCAAGAAATAAGAAAATAAAATGCTTGCTTTATTGTAAAAGGAATGAAGTGTAAGAGAGTTGTGTTCTACTAGCAATTGTATGAGGTCTTGGTGAGTTCACACCTGGATACCTGTGCACAGTTCAAGTATAGGGACTTTAGATCATTCAGGACTGAGAAATTCATGAAATGTTGTGAGTCTTTGCAATTGTTTACCCTGGGATAGGCCAGTAGAGGTTGAGCGTATCATTGTTGAAGTTTGAGATAGACAGATCATTGGCTTCAGGAAATCGAAGGATTATGGAGAGGGGACCAGAAAGTGAAAGGTCAGCAGTAATTTTATTGAGTGGTGTAGCAGGTTCAAAGGACTGAATGGTACTGCTCCCATTTATTACATTCTCGTATATTTTGCTGATGTTTAGAAAAGTTCAATGCTGATAGAGTCATAGAGTCATAGAGATGTACAGCATGGAAACAGACCCTTCGGTCCAACCCGTCCATGCCGACCAGATATCCCAACCCAATCTAGTCCCACCTGCCAGCACCCGGCCTATATCCCTCCAAACCCTTCCTATTCATATATGCATCCAAATG
>NC_057713.1:49866419-49881829 GCF_004010195.1 Chiloscyllium plagiosum
GGTCTCTTTGTTCAGCAACACTCCCTAGGACCTTACCATTAAGTGTATAAGTCCTGCTAAGATTTGCTTTCCCAAAATGCAGCACCTCGCATTTATCTGAATTAAACTCCATCTGCCACTTCTCAGCCCATTGGCCCATCTGGTCCAGATCCTGTTGTAATCTGAGGTAATCCTCTTCGTTGTCCACGACACCTCCAATTTTGGTGTCATCTGCAAATTTACTAACTCTCCCTCTTATGCTCACATCCAAATCATTTATGTAAATGACAAAAAGTAGAGGACCCAGCACTGATCCTTGTAGCACTCCACTGGTCACAGGCCTCTAGTCTGAAAAACAACCCTCCACCACCATTCTCTGTCTTCTACCTTTGATGCTTTGCATTTATGAAACAAAGCATATAATTTCGAACATCTGTGAGACAGAGGGGAAGAATTTGCCTTCTCAATTATTTTCACAATCAAATAAGGCCTCAGTGCTTATCTCCATCTTCAATAATCATTGGTTTGAATCTTCCCAATGTCTGTTGGCTGGCAGTGCCACACAGTACTGTGAGCAGAGGCAAAGGGAGGGCCAATGGCCAAAAGTGTGATAGTGGGAACAAGAAGAGCACTTCCATTTTTATACATTTTATGAGTAAAGAATGAAAAGGTTACTAAATAAAATAAATAGGATATAAACAATGAGCAATTCATAATTAATATTCTTTGCAAAATTACCATATCAAGATGAACGTGTTGTATGGGACTAAGTAAATTGCTTTTGCAGATGCCAAAATGATGGGCTGAATGGACTTGTTCTATGTTGTAATCAATCTATGGTTCTGTTGCGTGAAATCCTATGTCAAATAAAGACAACGTTTTAGAAATATATACATTTTTTAAAAACATCTTAAAAACTCTAAGTCAATCTCTTTCCACATAAAAGATCACTCACCTACATCTATAAAAATAAGAGCTTTTAATAAGTCGGGACATTCTTTATGATGACTATAGAGCAATAATTTTGAATAAAATTTAATCTTTTTTCATATTACTGGCGAAACAGGCAATGGAAGCGAACAGGGTTTCTTTTTGCTACTGTACAAGTGCACCCCCTGGTGGACATTTTCAGTGTTACTCAAAGCCATTAGCAAAATAACAGACTACTATAGAAATGATATGTTGTTCTATTTTTTGTCATAGTAATTAATGCAACATTAAGACAAACACATAAAATTATCATCATGCAATATGCTGACAATCTTTCTTTCTGCTGACTACAAAAGATGCCAGTATACTGACAAGAGGTCAGTAATTTATGCTGTAATTATTAGTTTTGAATACCTCTAAAACCAGGATTTCTGATTATTATGGGTTGAATCTTACAATATTTTGGCGAAGTGGCAATTTAGTTAGGTTTCTTTCCAGGAGGCTGGCAAGACTTTGAGCTGCACCATCCCAAACACACCTCAATAGCTAACTACCATGCCGCTATATCTCATCAGATACCTATCCAATACTATACTCACTGTAGCTTGAAGAACTCACCATTCACCAGAGATCATGGAATGGACTGGCATTCTTGGTGTATGTGCCATCTTAAAGTTGCCAATGGGCACTGGGATAAATGCTGGCAATCTGGAATTGCCTACATGATTCTTAACCTTTGCCATGGACATGGCAGATACAGGAAAATTGTTGCCGTACCTTTGCAGACAAGGACCTGAATGTCCTGCTCATCAGGGTGGTGTCGACAAAGGATATCTTGTTACCTCAGACTGGCTGAGGCTGCCATGCCATCAGACCCTGACAGGATCCGTGTGATCTCCATAGTCTGGGGGAAAGCAAAAAACCATTGAAAGAAGGTCAGTGAATTTCTCCATTCCGCTAGGGTACATGCTGCCATCTTTTCTCTGCTACCTCACACTCTGTCTATCTCTGCTGCTGCTTCACCCAAATTCCACCAAGGCTAATGCTTTACCACTGTCACTGTTGCATAAAACATCTTAACTCATTTGGCCCATCTCCCTCTAAACCCTTCCTATTCATATACCCATCAAGATGCCTTTTAAATATTATAATTGTACCAGCCACCACCACTTCCTCTGGCAACTTCCTCTTCCATACATGTACCATCCCCCATATGAAAAAGTTGCCCCTTAGGTTTCTTTTAAATCTTTCCCCTCTCAAATTAACCTCGAGATTAGGATTCACCTATCCTAGGGGAAAAACCTTGACTATTCACCCTATCCATGCCCCTCATCATTTTTTAAGATGATCTATAAGATCACCCCTCAACCTCTACTGCTTCAGGGAAAATAACCTCAGCCTATTCAGCCTCTCCTAAAGCTCAAACCCTCCAACCCTAGCAAAATCTTTGTGAATGTTTTCTGAACTCTTTCAGATTTCACCACATTTTTCCTATGGATCTCCAATGGAACTGTAGCTAGATTGGGTGGCAAGGTGGTGAGCAGATTATTACCACATCTCTGCAGCTGTCTGAGGGAACATTACCCTAGGTTACTGGCACTCGGAGGACTGCCAGTGACCAGGTAGTCACTCAATCCCATGCAGGAGAGGAGCCCTGGGGGCCAGCAATCAGGGACTATGTGCACATGCACAAGTAGGCACAGGAGTACTAGGCAGGTGTGGGGGAGAATGGCCTCATTGCCCAGAAGCTGCAGCTACATCATGGGAACCCAGCTACAAGCAGCATGTACTTGTTTGGTTATGTCCATAGACAGGTCAGTAGCTGCCCATGGAGAGCCATAGGGCTGCTCTCTCATTGGGAGAGAGGTGTGTTATTCCAGCCTCCTCCCTCTCCACTCTCATTGAAGAGAGCTGACTTGTGGTAAGTTTAATCTGGCGGTCACCATGCCTCAATGCCCTAGCCATTGATCCTCAGGAGCAGTGACAAGGATTTTAATGGCCACCCACCATGTGCCCCTTCCTCACAAGGCAACAGGGTAATGTCAGTAGACATCCAGTAGGCAGAGGGTAACTACACAGAGGCCCCTGAGAAACCACTTAATACGAGATTCCAGCTCTGTCAAGCTCACTACATCAATTTCACAACTGCACCATGTGCCAGCTGTTAAACTGGCAAATACATTGCATCTGCTGAAGTGAATGGTCATGTTAGCAAACAGCAAGCCTGAATGTAAATGCTCCTGGGGTCACCTGACCAAACCTCCAGAAGCAATGGGCTCCACTGCTGAGCTGGCCTCTCCCACCCCAGCTGCAGGCCCTGACCAATAGTGCCAGGAAAAAGAAATAGAAAACCTCTCGAGCATGCACTGATGACATGGGAGATATTTCACTGTAAATAAAGTTTGACGTCTGTTAAACGTACTCAGAACACAATTAAACCTGTTTGCTCATGTCTCTGTGTAGCTTGTACTGTATCACTTGTGCTGTTTAGATGGATATCAGTTCACGTACAAGATGTTCCACGGAGCAATCCCTGACCTGAAAAGCTGCCACACTATGTGTGGACATTTGAAGGGCTTCCTTTGCTCAGATGTACAATTGCTAATGTGGCATTGCTGCAAAGATATTGCTATTGCATTGAATGGTCAGTAGTGTTTGGGCCTGTGAGGTGTATAGCAGACAGTGAGGGTTGCCAGGGTTTGGGAGGCCACGGGTGTGTGCCTGATGCAGTGAATGGGTCAATGTGTAATGTTGGTGTTCCTTGAGGGGCTTCACCTCGCTGAGATTTACAGACCCCTCCCTGCTCCACAGACCAAGGCACTTTGCTCACCCACTCTACCCTATGATTGTGGCCATTTTCTTTCCCATTGTACACTTGCAATTTCCAGGATGATGGAGGATTACAGCAAGTGCTCCTCGGACAGTAATTTCCTCTCTCCACTTTTACATGACAGAGACATCTTTTCCTGATAGCCCATCACCTGAGCACCATAGGCCTTCATACCTCCTCAAGTCCCAAGCCAACCCATCTATATAAGACTGCACTTTTCCACATCCCCCCAGCTCCTGTATAATGTGACTCTGCCAGTTATGCCCAAACATTATCCCATCTGGAAACCATATTGATCTTACGGCCATTGGAATTCCCTCTGGGAAACATGTCTCTCTATTCCCGTTAATGTTTTACCGTATTTCCCACCCTTTTACATAAACAATTGCCCCACTTCACAATTGTCATTCCCACCTCCCAGCCTGCAATCCTCAAATGGGTTCCTCAGATTCCTTTGGCTATTTACTAATATGGCTATTCGCTTTAGCACATGCAGTGTGTTTGCAAATTAAACTGTTGGCACATGGTGCGGTGGTGAAATTGATGTAGTACAGTGTTGCATGGCATGATGCCTGTCCCATTGACTGAGGACTGCTACCCAACAAGAAAAGCTGCTTACTTCTGTCACTGCCCTAAGAGGTAAGGCGTGGATGCTGTCAGCATGAAGGTAGATGTAAAGTAAGTGAGAGCAAAGAGAGAGAGCAATAGAGTGGTTGTAATTCCTGGTCCAGTGTGTGAGTTGAATGCATGTCCTGTGTCCAAAGTGCCCTTTTTGCAGCATTTCAACAATAAGTGCCAGTGTACTTAGAAGGGAAGCTTTAAAGAGTAAGTGGATTAGAGAGATGCCAAGGGGATCTGAGAGGCTGGTTGTTGTCAGATGCCAAGATGAGTGAACACAGGGTACATGTGACTGGTGCCCATGGAGTGTGCCCTGAGATGTTGTTTCTGGAAGTCCAAGATGACAGTCTGTAGGAGCAAACAGTGAGCTGAGGGCTTTCCCAATGTTAGGAGCAATGAGTTGCATTTTCAAATGGAGATCCATGCAATGAGACAAGATTCTCACTCAGGTAATATGTTGAGGTTACAAGATACCCGCTCTGACTGTCATGTCGGGAATTGCTGATCTCTCATTGCTGGTGGTAGTATAAGCAGCTGCATGTTACCGAGACACGATTCAGTGTTTATGAAGCTGTTAACAAGCAATAATCCCCTTTAATGGCCATCTGACCGCTACCCAATCTTGACTCATTGCCTGAAACACCATTTGTAAATGTCACATGTTGCTCCTGACATTGAGAAAGGCTGTAGCCAACTTGTCCCAGATTTCTCACCATACCCACGTTCTTTTGGGACCTAACTCACTCGAGACGTTAAGTATAATTTACAAAACTAAAATACAATGTGAATTCTAAAATTTATAATTCCAAGATGGCAGAGCAGTAGGGCTTTTAAGCCAGAGCTCATCAGCTCCAATTGCTTTTCTTTCTTTTTTTCTGGCTGTTGTTTTAACTTTTTAAAAATTTTGCTTTCTCTACTTACCCTCTGGAGGGAGCTGCATTGCAGAGGCAGTGATGGCAATGGCAGTGGCTGGAAGCCCAAATCAGGGACTTAGGTGGTTGGCCACAGGGTGGTAGGTGTGCCTGGGCAGAACTCTGGCAGTCAGCAGCATTGTGGAAGCGGCTGGGGGCCCCGAGTTGCCCCTGAGCAGGTCTCCTGTGGTCTGTAGTGAGGCAGCTGGTGAGCCCATCAGCAGTGAGATGGCAACATGGAGACATGGGGATTGGGAGATCGAGCCCAACACAAGAGAGAGATCGAGTCCTTGTGGGGAAAGCCAGTGTGGAGTGACTGCAGGCCATTGGCTAGGAAGGACTGTAAATTGGCACTTTTTATTTACTACGTTATACTGAGAAGAAATGTAACATTGAACTTGTAACTTATTTCTTTATTTTTCAACCTTTTAACCTTAGATTTTGTGTCTAGGTACCTTGTACCTAAGATAGCGCTGTAAATGGTGATTTTGTAAACTTTTTACTGTACTCGTGTATTCCTGTACTTGAGTACATGTGATAATAAAACCCAATTCTAATTTGTTTGAAATTGTGATGCTGAAGTCCATGGTTTCAGTACGCAACCCTGTTTTTTATAACTAAGGAATTCCTGCCATTCTATGAAATGACATGAGCCTGATAGGTGAAGCCTATATGCCAAATGTTGCCATGACTGTGGTTTGCATAACAACTGCACTTTAATTCACCTTCCATGCTTATACCAAGTATGTATAAGACCATAAGACATGGGAGCAGAAATCAGACCATTCGGCCCATAGAGTCTGCCCTGCCATTCAATAATGGCTGATAAGATTTTTCTGACCCGATTCTCCCGCTCTCCCTGCAATCTTTGATTTCCTTGACAATCAAGAACCTATCAATCTCTGTTTTAAACATACTCAATGACCTGGCCTCCACAACCTCCTGTGGCAATGAATTCCACAGATTCACCACTCTCTGGCTGAAGAAGTTCCTCCTTCTCTCTGTTCTAAAGTGTCTTCCCTTTACTCTGGCTGTCCCCTTAGGTCCCAGCCTCTGTTACAAATGGAACCCTCTTCCCAATATTCATTCTGTTTAGGCCATTCAATATTCTGCAAATTTCAATTAGATTCCCCCCTCATCCTTCTAAACTCCATTGAGTAGAGTCCCAGAGTCCTCAAATATTCCCCATATGTTAAGCTTTCCTGTCTGGAGATCATTCTCATACAAAGACAATGTTACATCAAATTTCACTGAACACATCATTGTGATTTTAAGATTAAAAACTACAATTGATAAGAAATCCTTGTTTACACTTTGCACTGTCATTTCCATCCCATTGAGAGAAGTCAATGAGTGAAGGCAACGTCATGGCAAAAGGACATTCAGACTGATCTTGGTTAATGCACAATTTCATTGAAGCTGAACAAGTTTGGTAATTGGTTGTGCGTAGCGCTGTCCTTTCTTCTGCAGATTGCATGAGTTCTGTGCAGCCTGTAAAGTTCTTCAACACTAAAAAGAAATAAGACTGTGCAAGCACTTTGCATTGGAGTAGGTCTTTCTGCAGGATCAGCAATAATTAAAGTGATTCATTTGCAAGCAATTACAAACACATAGGAACAGACCAGTCATCGTGACAGACCCAAATTGATGTTTATGTCCCAAACAATCCTCTTACCACCCTTTTTTTATAGAACTCCATCAACAGATCCTCCTACTCCTTTCTCTTATAAAGCTTCCCACTGAATGGGTTTACGTTATTTACCTCAGCTACTCAATGTGGGAATGCATTCCACGTTGTAACCCTTCTCTGGATAAACAGCAGAAACAACTTAGATTTCTAAAGGTCCTTTAAAGTATGTTGTAACCTCTCCAGTTTGGAATTCTTGTGTGCCAAGTCATTTCTGGATTTTGGAATTTTCTGGATTATATAATGATGTTAGAAGCCTAACCATAAGAATGTGAAACAGAAAATCCTCTTGATTTGCATGTTTGTCTAAAACAAAAAATACTGATAAAATATTACAAAGTAACAAAAATAAGTAATTAAAGTTAGACATGCTGAAGAAGTCCCATTTTAGAAAAACATAGATATCTCAGAGAGTTAGGAGCAAATTACTGTACTAAAAACAAAAAATGCTGGAGATCACAATGGGTTAGGCAGCATTCTTGGGAAGAAAGAAAGCTCACATATTGAGTTCAAATGACTCTTCATCAGAGCTCAGAGAGTTGTTGGTCTCGAGGAGGTTACAGAGATAGGGAGACGGATACTGGGATTTAAGACAATGAAAATGTAAAATTGCATAGCCAGAAGTCAATGCATGTCAATCAAAAATAAGGAACTCATATATCAGCCCAAATTAAACTGGCACTCATTCATCAGAAAAACAAACTGCTCAATTCTTGCATAGCAATTAACCAAGAAATAAATACAATGTTTTTAATTATTTTCTTTCAGTTGAACTTGTGAAATTTGCTATTTATGTAAATTGGGACTGCTTGCTTTATTAACAAAAATAATTATCAAAAATGAACACTGTCCTTATACAACTTCTTCATCCTGGAAATGAGTATTAACTAAGTTCTGTCTGGAGTAGTTTGCTCAATGATGCAATGTTCTATTATGGCCAATGTGATGCGCTTCCTGGTCAATATCCTCACCCTCATCCATGGAATAATGGTTCAAAGGGCTATGGCGAGCAGGCAGGGAAGTGGAGTTGAGGCTAAGATGACATCAGCCATGGTCGCGTTAAATGGAGAAGTTGGCTTGAGAGGTTGAATGTCATATTGCAGCTGTTCTCCCAGCCCCTCAGCACCTCAAACATTTCTTTGTTCCTTTTTCCATTTGCTCAAGGCACAGCATGCAAGCATTATGTGACACACTCTATCCAAAGTGATCCCACTATGTGAACCTCACCTTGGAAGGAGGCAGAAATGTTTCAGCTATCAAGCATATAGGTAAGATGGCAGCTCCCAGGATATCTGGCGCAGACGTCCAAGATATGGCAGCGATGATTACTGATACATTTCACATTGATCACGTGGAACCTTTCTCTGTTAATAAATTCTGCAACATTTTAACATGGTGTTCTCCATATATTGTGATACATTCAGTGGTCCCTGTACCTCAAGGAAGCTGGTGAAGTTGGAAGATCCTACTTCCTGAGTACTGGCCTTGTCACAGGAAAAGAACTGAAAAGCTGTGGTCTTAAACAAATTGCAGCTGTGTTACCTCTGATTTATTTGTGTGTTGATGATTGGAGAATCTATATAGTGCCAATAGCTCCTTGGAATGAGACTGGTGCAAGTGCTATTTTTACCTTAGGTAAAAACAGAAAGAGACCGAGCAACTCAGCAGTTTTGGCAGCATCTGTGCAAAGAGAATCAGAGGGAAATAACATTTTGATTCTGAGATCAGAACATGCCATTGAAATCACAAGATGAAAATTAGAAATTTATTTTTAGATTAGATTAGATTACTTACAGTGTGGAAACAGGCCCTTCGGCCCAACAAGTCCACACCGACCCGCCGAAGCGCAACCCACCCATACCCCTACATTTACCCCTTTAACCTAACAATACAGGCAATTTAGCATGGCCAATTCACCTGACGCGCACATCTTTGTGACTGTGGGAGGAAACCGGAGCACCCGGAGGAAACCCACGCAGACACGGGGAGAATGTGCAAACTCCACACAGTCAGTCGCCTGAGTCGGGAATTGAACCCGGGTCTCTGGCGCTGTGAGGCAGCAGTGCTAACCACTGTGCCACCGTGCTGCCCACGCAGCAGTGAGTTCATGCAGTGAGTTCCAATTTTTTTCAGTCTCATGTGTTCCCATATTTCTCACCTTTGCCAAGCTCGAGCGTTGAGAAATTTCCATAGTTAGTTTAAAACCAAATAACTGGCTTGTCCCTGAACACCTTCCAAGTTAATTGTACAATTGTTCTGTTTGCTTAACTCTTTTTGAAACCCTTTCAGTGTTTTCTTCAGTTTCTAGATTGTAGAAATAAATGGATGCAGAACTTGAAAATAAAGCCATTTCTTATCATATGGTGCCATAGTGCCCTGGTACTATATACCTAAGTACCTGGTACATAATACCTATGAGCCACCCAATATAACTTCATTTTATATGTTCCACAAAATCCTGTAATTATTGGTCTCTTAAAAGCGTAATAAATAGCACTGTTAATAACTGTCCAGGTATGATTCTTATGATGTTGCAATCATGGATTTACTGCATGATGTTGACATTTAGCTTTCTAGCCATATGTATGTTTTGTTTTAGTTTGACATGATTGAAAATGTACTGAACACCCTTTCTCTAGTGAAATGCTATCCAGTGGCAGCTGATTCATCAGTAAATACATGGTATAAATCAGACAGAGATAAAGATGTACTGTTTCGGAAGCAGAAAATTAGCATGGAGATGAACAGCTGCAAAAATTCCCAAACAAAAGCCAATATTGAAGAAAGATTTTAAAAACTATATATTTACTTATTTTTATGCAAAGTTGAATAAAGGTAGTGGAAAATGCATGAGTAAGAATTTATCAGAAGATCACCTGTTGTATTTATTTAATACCATGAATTCTTGAGCAACATGAACTGTCTACTGCTTATAATGAAATGCCAGTAAAATCAATGGGAAATAAATTGGATTGTGAACAAACTGGCTGCAGGCTGTAATCTTGGGAACAGAGATAGTAGCAGGTTATAGTCTTTACCAGAATTATTTTGATGTACAGTATTACCCAAAGGGCTGGATTCTTTTTCAGCAGCTCTTACGGCTACATCCAAACTGATGGATTTATAAAACTTCTTGCAGTTGTAGAAATATATTCTTATCCTTTTTCAAGATTGTCAACAAGACAGAAAGACCTTACCTGAATATTGAGCAATAGTTTTCAATAACACATACAAAGGCCACCTGTAGTATCTGACAAGATGCTGTTTGCACTCTGATGCTATCTGAACCATTTATGCAATTATTTAATAACCAGTGGTGCAAGTTAAGTTTTTCAAGCACTTGAGTGCTTTCACTGATTGCTTGCCTGATGCATGCACTCATGGATTGGATGACTTCTTCCTAACTTATATTTTCAAACATAGTGGAAATAAATCAGTTCATTAGATGGGAATTGCAGAAACCATTTGGGTGATAGCATCTTTTGCTTAAAATAATTGATTTTAATATTTTTAAAAAGGTACATGCTAGAATATGTAAGCTGCTGCAAATGACATAAAGTAGCTGCAAAAAAATCTAATAAACTTTTAGAAGAAAGTGTGGAAATGTGGAATTTGCTACCAAATGTGATATGTAAGGTAAATGCCAAAAACACACATTTCGATAAGTTCATAAAGGAGAATGAAACAGAAGTGTATGTTGATAGGGTGAGAAGCAATAAATAGAATAGGAGGAAATACATGTGGAGCAAAATATATGGGACAGACTAGTTGAACTGAATGGCTCATTTTGTAATCGTAAATACTGAACTTCAGTTTCCTTTGGTATTGTTAAGTTTTTGTGATGTGAATCCAAAGTCCTTGGAAAATGAAGAACCAACCAAGTCTATTCCAATATTCAATGAGATCATGCCTGATCGACACTGTATTTGCATATGTGCTCCTTTCCTTTCATATCCCTTAATACCTTTGGTTAAGCAAAATCTGTAAGTCTTGATTTTACAATTAACAGTTGAACTAGAGTTATGTAATCATTTGATAGTTTTTGAAAAACAGCGACATCGTGGTAATGTCACTGGATTCATAATCTGGAACTTTAGGCTAGTAATCTGAGGACAAAAATTCCAATCCTGCCATTGCAATTAGTGGAATTCTAAACTCAATTAATTGATAGTTCTGGAATTCAAAGCTAGTAACAGTAACCATGAAGCTATTGTTCAGTGGGTTGGCCTTGTACCCATTGGAGCTTAGAAGAAGGAGGTGATTTTATTGAAACACACAAGATTCTAGGTGGATTCGACAGAGTTGATGCAGAGAGGTTGTTTCCCAATCACCAAGAGTCTAGGACTAGAAGGGATAATCTCAAAGTAAAGTGTATCCCATTTAAGACGCAGATAAGGATTTGTTTTTATTTCTCAGAACCTAATGAATCTGTGGAATAGTTTATCAGAGAGGACTGTTAAGGCTGGTCATGAAATATTTCAAGATTGATGGATTTGCTTAATTAGTAAAAATCCAGGGTTATGGGGGAAAGGCAGGAAAGTGGAATTGAGAATTATGAGTTGAGCAATGATTTCATTGAATGGCAGAGCAGACACCATGTTGCAAATGGCCTATTTCTCCTCTGATGCCTTATGGTTCAGTGCATTCTGCTCGTGGATGGTTAAAATGGCCTCAATGATTCTTATGCTCCTCAGAATGTTGATTTTCAGTTGTCTTTGTTTGGATGCTTCTACTGGTTTGCAAGCAACACAGACAAGCTGATTAGCTTAAAATATCCCTGACATATCAATTAAAAGTCTTTGATTTCTTTACTGATTAAAACATCTGTGTATTTCATGGCTGTGTATTTCAACCATGAATATACTTACTGACCCAATATCGACAGTACTCTGCAGTAAACAATTCACAGATTTCTCTCTGAGAGAGAGAAATTCCTCCTCATCTCTTTCTTAAATGTATCACCCTTTATTCTTTGATTATGCTGTCCAGCTCTAGACTCTCCAATAAGGAGAAACAACCTCTCTGCATCTACCCTATCAAGACCCCCAAGAATCTTATGTGTTTCAATAAGATTGCCTCTTGTTCTTCTAAATGTGGGCGGCACGGTGGTTAGCACTGCTGCCTCACAGCGCCAGAGACCCGGGTTCAATTCCCGCCTCAGGCGACTGACTGTGTGGAGTTTGCACATTCTCCCCGTGTCTGCGTGGGTTTCCTCCGGGTGCTCCGGTTTCCTCCCACAATCCAAAAAAGATGTGCAGGTCAGGTGAATTGGCCATGCTAAATTGCCCGTAGTGTTAGGTAAGGGGTAAATGTAGGGGTATGGGTGGGTTGCGCTTTGGCGGGGCGGTGTGGACTTGTTGGGCCTTGTTGGGACTTGTTGGGACTTGTTACAGTTGTTTCCACACTGTAAGTAATCTAATCTAATGTAAGTAATCTAATCTAATCTAAATTTCAATGAGTACAAGGCCATTCTTCTCTCCCCATAAGACAGTGGGTATTTCTGGTATCAGCCTAATGGACCATCTCTGGATTGCCTCCATTGCTAGTATATTTATTCCTTAAATAAGGAGCCCAAAGCTGTTCAGTATTTCAGCTGTGGTAGGATTAGTGCCTTCTATGGTTTTAGGAATACCTCCTTAAATTTATACTCCATTTCCTTCAAAATAAAGACTAACGTTCCATTTACCTTTCCTATTGCCCACAGAACTTGCTTGCTAACTTTCTATGATTCATGCACAAGGATTTTCAAGTGCCTCTGTGCTATAGCTTTCTGCAGTATTTCAGCTTGTCTCTCCTTCCTGATCAAGTGCATAATGACCTCATATTTCCTGCTAAACTCCTTTTACAGTCCATTCCAGCCAATTCTGCCTTCAGTCATTTATAATTTTCCTAATTTAAGCCCAGCACAGTTGTTTCTGACCCAAGTTCCTCCTTCTCATGGTGAATGCTAAATTCTACTATGTTATGGTCACTGTTTCCTAGAGATTTTTTTAACTTTCTTATCATGTATTAAACCTACATAATTATAATCAATATTAAGCCAAATGGCCTGTAGTTTTCTATTTCCTGTCTCCCTTGCTTCTTGAAGAGATGACTTACTTTTGCAGTTTTAAAATCTGATGGGTCTTTTCCCGAATCTAAAGAATTTTTGAAACAGAAACAATCATTACTCCTATATCAGAAACCCTTTCCTTTAAGACTCTAGGATGAAGTCCATCAGGTCCTGATGAATGAACAGACTTTAAATCTATTAATTTTCTCACTACACTTTCCTTCAGAATGTTATTGTTTTTAGTTCCTCCCACCCTTTTAGCTCTTGAATTACAATGAGTTCTTTGATGTTGTTGTACTTTCTGTGGTGAAGGCAGACTGTTTAATTCATCCACTGTTACCTTATTTTCTATTATTCAGTCCCAGACTTTAATTCAGTTTGGTTACTCATTTTGTTTTTTTTTCAATTTTTATACTCAAAAGGACTATCACACACACCTGAGCAACTTTCCCACTCTTTTCACTTTTCAATACCAGTAGGAATTCTTACTATCTGTTTCTTTATTTCTGATTATCTTTCCCTCACAGACCAAATTCTCCCATTTTTAACTTCTTTTGTATTCATATTCTGACCTATCCCCTGACACATCATCCATCTTCCTGGACTTGTATGCATTTCCTTTTAATTTGATACAATAACTTTCTCACTGGAATGTATCTTTGCTAATATCATGAAATACATCCTAAACGTCTGCTATTGTGTCTCCACGACTTATTCCTTCATCAAATTTCCTAGTTCATTTTAGCCAACTCTTGTTTTTCATGTCCTCATAATTGTCCTCATTTAAGTTGAAACTAATAGTTTTAGACCCACTCTTCTTCTTGAGACGAACACAAAATACCACCATGTTAATGTCATTGTGTCTAATGAGTGCCTTGATTATGAGGACTTTGATTAACCCTCTCCTTAGCACATGACTAGATCGAGAATATCCTGCTTTCTAGTTGACTCTGGAACTTGCTGCTCTACGAAATTATCCTAAAAATAATTCTATTAACATATTTTCCAGGTTACCTTCATGAATCTGATTTTAACGTAGATTAAAATAACCCATGATATCATCATCAATTTCTCAAAACCCCATTATTTCTTCAAGTATAACCCATTCTACAGTATTTGCTGTTGGATGTTCTACAACTGCTCCTGCTGTGACTTCCTAGTTTTGCTATTTCTTATTTCTACCCAAGGTAATTCTGCATCTTGATCTTTAGACCTTAGGCCATCTCTTTCTCTGTCTCTGTATTATGCTAATATTATGCTTAATTAAACAGTCTCCACGTATTTCTAGTTTCCTGTCCGTGGAAAATGTCATGTACCTTTGAATATTTAAGTTACATTCATTATCATTATCATAGAGTCATAGAGATGTACAGCATGGAAACAGACCCTTCAGTCCAACCTGTCCATGCTGACCAGATATCCCAACCAATCTAGTCCCACCTGCCAGCACCCGGCCCATATCCTTCCAAATTCTTCCTATTCATATACCCATCCAAATGCATCTTAAATGTTGCAACTGTACCAGTCTCCACTACTTCCTCTGGCAGCTCATTCCATACACATACCACCCTCTGTGTGAAAAAGTTGCCCCTTAGGTGTCTTTTATATTTTTCCCCTCTCACCCTAAACCTATGCCCTCTAGTTCTGGACTCCCTGACCCTAGGGAAAACACTTTGTTTATTTACCCTATCCATGCCTCATAATTTTGTAAACTTCTATAAGGTCACTCCTCAGCCTCTGACGCTCCAGGGAAAACAGCCCAACCTGTTTTAGCCTCTCTGCAGCTCAAATCCTCCATTCCTGGCAACATACTTGTAAATCGTTTCTGAATCCTTTCAAATTTCACAACATGTTTCCGATAGGAAGGAGACCAGAATTGCACACCATATTCCAACAGTGACCTAACCAATGTCTTGTACAACTGCAACGTGACCTTTCAATTCCTGTACTCAATATTCTGACCAATAAAGGAAAGAATACCAAACGCCTTCTTCACTATCCTATCTACCTGCGACTCCACTTTCCAAGGAGCTATGAACCTGCACTCCAAGGTCTCTTTGTTCAGCAACACTCCCTAGGACCTGACCATTAAATGTATAAGTCCTGCTAAGATTTGCTTTCCCAAAATGCAGCACCTTGCATTTATCTGAATTAAACTCCATCTGCCACTTCTCAGCCCATTGGCCCATCTGGTAAAGATCCTGTTGTAATCTGAGGTAACCCTCTTCGCTGTCCACCACACCTCCAACTTTGGTGTCATCTGCAAACTTACTAACTCTCCCTCTTATGCTCGCATCTAAATCATTTATGTAAATGACAAAAAGTAGAGGGCCCAGCACCGATCCTTGTGGCACTCCACTGGTCACAGGCCTCTAGTCTGAAAAACAACCTTCCACCACCATC
>NC_057713.1:49884776-49916083 GCF_004010195.1 Chiloscyllium plagiosum
CCCACCTTACTTGTTTAAATCCTCCCAAACATCTGTAGCAAATTTCACCGCCAGTATATTAGTCCCCTTCCAATTTAGGTGCAATTCATCCTTCTTGTACAGGTCACTTCTATCCCAAAAGAGATTCCAATGATCCAAAAATGTGAATCCTTCTCCCATACACCAGCTCCTCAGCCATGCATTCTCTTGCTCTATCCTCCTATTCCTGTACTCACTAGCTCATAGCACCATGAGTAATCCAGATATTACTACTCTTGAGGACCTCCTTTTTAAATTCCTGCCTAAATCTCTGTAATCTCCTTTCAGAATCTCAACCTTTTTCCTTCCTATGTCGTTGGTTCCAATGTGGACAATGACTTCTTGCTGGTCCCTCTCCCCCGTGAAAACATTCCTCTCAGAACATCCTTGATCCCGGCACCAGGGAAGCACACACCATTCTGATTTTTTTGCTGCTGGCCACAGAAACGTCTGTCCGTACCTCGAACTAGAGAATCCCCTAATGCAATTGATCTCTTGGAACCAAACATACCCCTTGTTGCATTAGAGCCAGTCTCAATACCAGAAATTTGGCTGTTCGTGCTACGTTTCCCTGAGAATCCATCACCCCCTACATTTTCCAAAACAGCATACCTGTTTGAAATGGGTATAGCCACAAAAGACTCCTGTACTACCTGCCTACCTCTCTTACCTTTCCTGGAGTTAACCCATCTATGTGACTGTATCTGAGATTTTCCCCCCTTCCTATAACTGCCATCCATCACATACTGTTGCTGTTGCAAATCCTCATTGCTTCTAACTGTCTTTCCAACTGATCCATTCGATCTGATAAGATTCGCGACCAACAGCATTTATGGCAAATATAATCTATGGTAACCCTTAACCTCTCTTTAAACCCCCACATCTGACAAGAAGCACATATCACTCTACTAAAGGCCACTTTTGCTCCTTCATAATCTACAGACCCATAAAATAATACTGTCTTATTCCTCTACAAACACTGCACCAGGTTAAATGAATAGTTATGGCTTATATTTTAACTTTAATTGAGACATATCTCCAAAAACATATAATCAAGAAAGAACCCACTCTACTCACTACTGCAGACTTTCTGTAGGTCACACTTAAAACAAAATACAATTATCTGATTCTGTGCTGTGAACTTCGCCCAACAGTTCCTCCAAGATCAGTTGTGAATTTCACTGTTTGTTAATTTTCCCAGATGCACTCCGATGTCCATTGATTCATGAATTCAAACAGCAAAGGCAGTGTCAGTTTCTTTCTCTCTCTCTCTTGCACTGACCTCACCATGTGCTTCCTCTGTCTGTTCTTCTCCCTTTTAAAACTGCCGTTGTTATGACTTTTTTTCCCAAAGTTCCAAAACAATGCAACAGCATATGAAACAGTAATTGTTGTTCCTGGAATTCGAGGAAATCACTCCCAACACCTAAAATACCCGAAAAAAGGAGCCGCTGTAACAACCAGAATTTTTTCCTGTCCTCCATCTTGGATTACTCAGAATATTGCAACTATATCCCTGTATTGGCCATCAGTTAATGCTTATTTCATTTGAGCTGACCATTCATCCATTTTGTTAGATTAGATTAGATTACTTACAGTGTGGAAACAGGCCCTTCAGCCCAACAAGTCCACATTGACCCTCCGAGGAGCAACCCACCCAGACCCATTTCCCAACATTTACCCCTTCACCTAACACTACGGGCAATTTAGCACGACCAATTCACCTAACCGGCACATCTTTGGACTGTGGGAGGAAACCGGAGCACCCGGAGGAAACCCAAGCAGACACGGGGAGAATGTGCAAACTCCACACAGACAGTTCCCTGAGGCGCAAATTGAACCCAGGTCTCTGGCGCTGTGAGGCACCAGTGCTAACCACTGATTCACTGTGCTGTCCATTCATGTACAGAGCATTTAGGTCTGTCTTTTCACTAATTTGTGATCATGAACGGTGTCAGCACTCATATTTGTATGCTTTCCCCCTTCTTGTCGCACTCTGATTATCATTACCATTATGGCTACTTTCTTACTTTGTTCCTTCCCTTTAGTCTATCACATCTTGATTCACTTGTCCACTCTGCCACAGTATTTGCTTTAAATTCCTCACAAAAACCATAGTAATGTGACCCATGAGGACCATGCTTCAGGTGGAGATCATCCCAACAGTACAGCTTTTATTTTTTTCAGTACTAATGCCAATGCCCCAAGAATCAAAATCCATTGGAGAGAACACAATCCCAAAGAGTGATCCAGGAGAGAACATGATCTTAGAGAATGATCCTAGGGAGAACAACATTCCAAGGAGAACATGATCCCAGAGAGAAAAAGATCCCACACAGTGATCAGGGAATGAACACTATTCCAAACAGTGATTGGAGAGAACACATGTTTCCCTTGGGTAAGACAAACCAGGGCAGAACCTACGCACTTCATGGTCGGACCCTGCAGAGTATTGTGGAACAAAGAGACCTAGGGATGCAGGTGCATAATTCCTGGAAAGTGAAGTCACAGGTAGACAGGGTGGTGAAGAAGTCATTTGGCGTGCTTGCTTTCCCTTGGTCAGAACATTGAGTGTAGGAGTTAGAATGTCATCTTGCAGCTGTACAGGACATTTGTGAGGTCACTTTTAGAATACTGCATACAATTCTGGTTTCCTTTCTATAGGGAGGATTTTGTTAAACTGAGAGGGTGCAGAAAAGATTTATAAGAATGTTGCCAGGACTGGAGGGTTTGAGTTATAGGGAGAGGCTGAATAAGTTGCGGCTTTTTCCCCTGGAGCATTGGAGGCTGAAGAATGACCTTATTAAAGTTTATAAAGTCATGAGGGGCATGGATAGACTGAGTTGCCAAGGTTTTTTCCCTGGGGTGGGGCAGTGCAAAACTAGAGGTTGTCAGTTTAAGGAGAGAGGGGAAAGCTTATAAAGGTCTTCGGGGTAACTTTTTCACACAGAGGCTCGTGGGTGTGTGGACCAAGCCACCAGAGGAATTGGTGGAGGTAGTTACAACATGTGAAAGGTATCTGGGTGGGAATATGAATAGGTAAGATTTAGACAAATATGGAACAAATGTTTGAAAATGGGGCTAGACTAGATTGGAATGTTTGGTTGGCATGGACGAGTTGAACCAAAGGGTCTGCTTCCGTGCTGTAGGACTCTATGACTATTTCTGCCGCACCAATATTGGAGCCACACATTTAACTTTGTATTCTTCTTTTTATATAGAAGCACTCCTTCGGCCCAACAAGTCCAAAATGACCCAGCAAAGAGTAACCCACCCAGACCCATTCCCCTCAACCTATTACTCTACACTTACCCTGACTAATGCACCTAACCTACACATCCCTGAACACTATGGGCAATTTAACATCGCCAATTCACCTCACCTGCACATCTTTCAATTGTGGGAGGAAACCAGAGCACCAGCACACTGACACAGGGAGAATGTGCAAACCCCACACAGACAGTCCCCAAGGCTGGGATCGAACCCGGTTCCCTGGCACTGAGAGGCTACAGTGCTAACCACTGAGCCACGTACTTTGATCACTGCTTAGCTAATTATCCAGAGATTAGCATCTTTGAGGGTCTGCCTTTGAAGTTAGCCTCTCGTTAGGGGTCTGAGGAGTTCCAGGCACATATAGACACTGGATTAAAAATTAAGAAACATAGAGAAACATAGATGGAGATCTTTCAGACTGGAGATGAGTTGAAAGCGGTGTCCCCAGGAATCTGTGTTGGGACCCTTGATTTATATAACAGATTTGGTAATGAATGTTGAGGACAAAACCTCTAAATTTGCAGATAGTACTAAGCTAGAGAGAATAGTGAATTCTAAGCGACTTCAGACAGACATTGGCAAATTGGCCAAATTACCAAATGGGCAACACTTGTCAGAGGGCTCATGCCGGAAACGTCGATTTTCCTGCTCCTCGGATGTTGCCTGACCTGCTGTGCTTTTCCAGCACCACACTCTCGAGGTAAATTTCAATGCAGAGAAATCTGAGATAATGCATTTTGGTAGAAGAAAAATGAGAAAATATTGGCTCAATGGTACAACTTTGAAGGGAGTACAGGAACAGAGAGTTCTTAGGGTTCACATGCATAATTCTCTGAAGTTGGACTGATAGTTGAAATGAAAATGTGTTGCTGGAAAAGCGCAGCAGGTCAGGCAGCATCTAAGGAGCAGGAGAATCGACGTTTCCGGCATGAGCCCTCTGACAAGTGTTGCCCATTTGGTAATTTGGCCAATTTGCCAATGTCTCTCTGAAGTTGCTTAGAATTCACTATTCTCTCTAGCTTATACTATCTGAAGATTCCTGAAGAAGGGCTCATGCCCGAAACGTCGATTCTCCTGCTCCTTGAATGCTGCCTGACCTGCTGCGCTTTTCCAGCAACACATTTTCAGCTCTGATCTCCAGCATCTGCAGTCCTCACTTTCTCCTGATAGTTGAAATAAGATGGCATCTAGGATCCTTGGTTTTATAAACAGAGGCATATAATACTCTAATAAATAGAATATAAAAGGAAGGACTTACACCTCAACAAATGATTGGTCAGACCAAATGTTAAAGCCTTGGAGCCAGTGCAACGGGATAATATCAGGAATGATAACAGGATGTCTCCACAAGTGCAGTTGTCACTCTTAATGATTCTGTCATGGACGGATGCATCTGCAGCCGGCAGATTGGTAAGGATGAAGTCAATTATGGTTTTCCCTGTTGTTGGTTCCCTCATCACCTGCCGCGGACACAGTCTAAAAGCTATGATATTTAGAACCAGACCAGCTCCATCAGTGGTACTGCTTTTAAGCCACTCCCGGTGGTGGACATTGACATCCTCTACCCAAAGGAAATTTTGCACCCTTGCCATCCTCTATGCTTCCTCCAAGTGTTGTTCACTATGGAGGAGTTACTGATTCAGGGAGGATGGTACATGGTAATTGGGAGGAGGTTTCTTTGCCCATGTTTAATCTGAAGCCACGACACTTCACAGGGTCCAGAGTCAATGCATAAGACTCCCAAGGTAGCTCTCTCCTGACTGTGTACCACTGTGCTGTCATCTCTGCCGGGTCTGACCTGCAGGTACGACAAGATGTGTTCTGGGATGGTGATGGTGGTATCTGGGACATTGTCTGTCAGTTTTGATTCCATGAGTATGACCAAGTCAACTTGTTGCTTGACTTGTCCTGTGAGATAGCTGCCCTAACTAGCCTCCAGATGTTAGAAAGGAGGTCTCTGCAGGGTTATCAGGGCTGTTTCTGCCATTCTCTCTTGCATGCCTAGGTCGATGCCAGGTGGTCTGTCAAGTTTCATTTCTTTGCCAAGACTTTGTAGTGATTGATACAATGGAATGAATTTCTAGGCCACTGCAGAGGACAGTTAAGAGTCAACCACATTGTTAGAATCACATGTAGGCCAGACTGGGTGAGAATGGCAGATTTCCTTCCTTGAAGGACATTAGTGACCCAGACAGGTTTTTCCAACAGGCAACAATTATTTGATGGTCATCAGTAGATTCTTAATTCCAGATTTTTTTTTATTGAATTCAAATCCGACTATGTGACATGTTGAAATTTGAACCCTGGTCCCCAGAACATCTGGATTAATGGTCTAGCAAAAATGCCACTAGGCTATCGGGCTAGCAAGTAAGCTAGGAATAAGATGAGGAGAAACCTCTTTACTCAAATAGTTGTCAAGAATTGGAAAGCACTACCTGGGAGAGTGATGGAGGCAGATTCCACAGGAAGGTTCAAAATAGTTCAACATATATTGAAAGAGATTAATTTAGAGGGTTACGGAGATAGAGCTAGAGTATGGGACTACCTGAGTAGCCCATCTGGAGGCTGGTACAGACATTGGCCCAAATATCCTTCCTCTATAAAGTTTTATGATTCTCTAATTTGTAACCTGTAACAGAGAACTGACGAGAAGCAAAAACAGTATCATTGAGTGAATCAAGCCAGCACCATGGACATTGAACTGAATTATTGCACATTACAAAATGGCAAACGTAAAAGTATGCATCAGCTTAAGGTTGTCAACAAAACTATCATTCCCTACAAGTATCGGCTTCCTGCAATCCAACAACTACCAGCACCAATTCAACGACTCCACGCTCTTTATGATGCTCAACATGTGACCATGCCCTCTTCAGATATCATTGGCACAGCAAATTTGATATCTTACATTATTGTTACTTACAAAGCATTAGCATGGAAAATCCAGTGGACTAACTTCAGCATCTAATGCATTCCAAAAGATCATTAATTCAGCCTTGAGAAAAGTTGAGGGGGTTGTTCAACCTGCTTGAAGATAGAAGGGATAAAATAGAATGTGATCAGAAATTAACAGCAGTGCATATTTGAATCACAAAACACAATTTGACTCTTACCACAGGGAAATACCCATTTGCTGCACTTCAGATTGACCTAAGCTTAAGAGGCGTATTTTGGCCTGGTTTTTAAAAGAGAGGTACCAAGCTGTATATTCAAAGGCAATAAAGTAAACCTGGGTCTTGAGGTTTTTTATTTAATGTTGAAACAATAGAAGTGGCATGGACAGGTGCAGCCAGGCTTCCATAGACCCAGCATTTTAGTTTAGCTCTCAGTATTTGTTGGGGTTTTGAAGTTGTCTATATCTCTCTCTCAGTTTTCCTCAGTAATTCTCAGTTTTCAGCTCCAAATCAAAATTAAAAGAAGTTTGCCTTAGAATGATTAAAACAAAATAAATATCTTCATTTACTTTTTAACATTTATCTGGGTTGATGCTTGGAGTAAGAAGCATTACTAATGTAGTGGGCAGAGGCAAAAATGATTCTGGGTGCCATAATTAATTATTTGATTCTGATTACCATATATTCATATTCTGCTTATTTCTAGTGAGATTACTGACCAACTGGATTGATCCCACTCATCATGACAATCAGTTCTGTCCATATTTCCATCTTCATTCTCAATGTAGTTTACTCAACCAGACAATTAGCTCCTTCTCGATATCACGTTCTAAAAAAAACTGATTGCTATGTTTCTATTGCTGAAGAAATCAAATTGTCATCCCTTGTTTAGAATGATAAATGTGACCCATAATTTTAAGCCCTTTGAAATTTGTAATGTTGAAATAAATATGACTAAGATTTTAAAAAGTGAACTTAAATGGGATTAACACATGAAAAACAACAAAAAATTCTTGCACATTAAGGATACTAGAGAATAAGGTAAAAATGTAATATCGTTAACCTCACACAGACATCATAGTGAAGATGGAAACATCAAAACCTAATCAAATATTAATATCCTCCTAAAGCATGCTGCTTCAGAAAAGAAATGCAACTGTAATCAAGTATATTTATTTAGCTTCTGTGTTCTGTATTTGAAACATTATTCTATAAGGTAAACAGGCATTGTAATCTTCATTTTTAACATTTAGTTTGAGTTTGGCAATGAGAAAGCTGTTGTACCCTAATGCCATGATATGCTCTTCAGAAATGGCAGCATTTAATTAAGAGCAATTAGTTGTCTCCCTGCAGAGCAGGTTTCAAGTAACAACTGTCCCCATTTGCAAGTGACAGCCTTGGACGTCAGTCACTTCAAGATCAGTTTTAAAATAATTTTGTTAGGCAAAAAGGGTGGGACAGAGATTTTGCCCAGCAAATTGATTGTTGGAGCTGGCCAAGCACAGAAACAGGACACAAGCCTCAGCCGTTAAGGTCAACTTGTACAAAGATATATACTGTATACACATTTATCCCGTCTATATCATGGTGTTTGTTGTAGGTGAGTGCCACTTCATGATTACCACTACTTGACAATAAATGCTCCTTAATACTTGCATGTTAATGAAACTTTTAATGAGGACCAGAAATGAAACTACTTTAAACAGAATGTAGCCTGAATGCCTTAGGATAAATCAATTTCAGTGAATATGTAATGATGCTGTTGTTTTCAAGACTGTTAAACGCAGATCCTAGCAAGTATTGCTCATATATCCTATTCTAATGATGAAATTAAATTTGACTGTAGATACTGGAGAGTGATGATACTCAACGTTGTCTTGAATTTGCTATATTTAGCATCTGGTCATGAGAATAGTCACGTATATTTTGCTTTTGCCCCATTGATTTGGAAGTCTGTTTATTTCATTTTTGTCTTGATGCAGAAGGATTTGTGAGATTTCCTTATTTCTAAATACATTTGTGTGTTCACTACATTTCATATCACATGCTGATGTCAATATTTGGTGTGTGTACTTTCATCTGTCATCATTGTTCAAATACCATGGATTTTTTATTGTTCCCATTGCATTGCATGTAACAACTTCATTTTGATTCATACAAGTCTTGATTGTGGAGACTACATTAAGTAAAGATTATGCACGATGCAGTTCTTGAGTGAAATATATTGTGTGGCATCCCATGGTAAATTCTTTTTGTAACATAGAATCCCTGCAATGCAGATAGAGGCCATTCAGCCATTGGGTCTACTCTGACTTTCTGAAGAGTATCTCACCCTATCCCTGTCATCCCACATTTACCATGGCTAATCCACATAGCCTGCACATGGATGTTGCAGGTTCCAGGGTTTAGATCTTTCATTAAGAACAGGCAAGGCGGTAAAAGAGGGGGCGGTGTGGCCTTGTTAGTCAAGGATAGTATAACAGTGGCTGAAAGAACTTTTGACGAGGACACGTCTACTGAGGTAGTGTGGGCTGAGGTTAGAAACAGGAGAGGAGAGGTCACACTGCTTGGAGTTTTTTATAGGCCTCTGCAGAGTTCCCAGGAGGTGGAAGAGAGGTTTGGCAAAATGATTCTGGGTAGGAGTGAAAAGAACAGGGTGGTCATTATGGGGGACTTTAACTTCCCCAACATTGACTGGAAATGCTATAACTCTAGTACGTCGGATGGATCAGTTTTTATCCAAGGTGTGCAGGAGGGTTTCCTGGCACAGTATGTCAAAGGGCTGACAAGAGGGAAGGCCACACTGGATCTGGTGCTTGGTAATGAACCACGTCAGGTGTTTGATTTTGTGGTAGGTAAGCACTTTGGAGAGAGTGACCATAATTCAGTTACGTTTAGTTTCGCGATGGAAAGGGATAGGTTCATGCCCCAGGCCAAGAGTTATCGATGGGGCAAGGGCAATTATAATGCAATTAGGCAAGAATTAGGATGCATAGAATGAGGCAGCAAAATGCAGGGGATGCAGGCAATGGAAATGTGGAGCTGGTTTAAGGGACAGATAATGCGTGTCCTTGATAGGTATGTCCCTGTCAGGCAGGGAGGAAGTGATAAGGTAAGGGAACCGTGGTTTACTACAGAAATTGCATCTCTTGTTAAGCAGAAGAAGGAGGCTTATATGTTGATGAGGCAAGATGGTTCAGATGAGGCGATGGAGAGTTACAGATTAGCTAGGAAGGATTTAAAGAGAGAGTTAAGAAGAGCAAAGAGAGGACACAAGTAGTCTTTAACCAATAAAATAAAGCAGAACCCTAAAGCTTTCTATAGATAAGTGAGGAATAAAAGGATGACTAGGGTAGGAATAGGGCCAGTCAAAGACAGAAGTGGGAAGTTGAGTGTGGACCCTGTGGAGATCGGAGAGGTGCTAAACGAACATTTCTCATCGGTTTTCACTCAGGAAAAGGAGAATATTGTAGTGGAGAAGAATGAGGCACGAGATATTAGACCAGAAAGGATCGAAGTTAGTTATGAACAGGTGTTATCAATTCTAGAAGGAGTGAAAGTAGACAAGGCCCCTGGGCTCAATGGGATTTATTCGCGGTTCCTATGGGAAGCTAGGGAGGAGGTAGCAGAGCCTTTGGATTTGATCTTTGAGTTGCCATTGTCTACAGGTTTTGTACCAGAGGACTGGAGGATTGCAAATGTTGTGCACTTGTTCAAGAAGGGCAGTAGAAATGACCCAGGTAATTATAGACCAGTGAGCCTTACTTCTGTTGTAGGAAAGGTTTTGGAAAGGATTACAAGAGATAAGATTTATAATCATCTAGCAAGTAGCAATTTGATTTTAGACAGTCAACATAGTTTCGTCAAGGGCAGGGTGTGTCTCACAAACCTCATTGAGTGTTTTGAGAAGGTGACCAAGCACGTAGATGAGGGTAGGGCAGTTGACGTGGTAAACATGGACTTCAGTAAAGCCATTGATAAGTTTCCACATGGTAGGCTGTTGGAGAAAATGCAGAGGCATGGAATTGAGGGTGATTTAGCTGTTTGGATTAGAAACTGGCTTTCTGAAAGAAGGCAGTGAGTGGTGGTTGATGGAAAATATTCAGCCTGGAGTCTGCTTACTAGTGGTATGCCACAAGGATCTGTTTTGGGACCACTGCTGTTTGTCATTTTTATAAATGACTTAGACCCAGGCATAGGTGGATGGATTAGTAAATTTGCAGATGACACTAAAGTCAGTGGAGTAGTGGACAGTGTGGAAGAATGTTACAGGTTGCAGGGTGACTTGGATAAATTGCAGAATCGGGCTGAGATGTGGCAAATGAAGTTCAATGCAGCTAAATGTGAGGTGATGCACTTTGGGAAGAATAACAGGAATGTAGAGTACTAGGTCAATGGAAAGATTCTTGGTAGTATGGATGTGCAGAGGGATCTTGGAGTCCATGTACATAGATCCCTGAAAGTTGCCACCTGGTTGATAGTGCTGTTAAGAAGGTATGTTAGGTTTCATTGGTAGAGGGATTGAGTTCCGGGGCCGCAATATCATGCTGCAACTATACAAAATGTTAGTGCGGCCACACTTGGAATGTTGTGTACAGTTCTGGTTGCCATATTTCAGGAAGGATGTGGAAGCATTGGAAAAGGTGCAGGGGAGACTTACTAGGATGTTGCCTGGTCTGCAGGGAAGGTCTTATGAGGAAAAGATGAGAGACTTGGGTCTGTTCTCATTGGAAATAAGAAGGCTAAGAGGGGATTTGATAGAGACATACAAGATGATCAGAGGATTAGATAGGGTAGACAGTGGAAGTCTTTTTCCTAGGATGATGATGTCAGCTTGTACGAGGGGGCGTAACTACAAATTGAGGGGTGATAGATTTAAGACAGATGTCAGAGGCAGGTTCTTTATTCCAAGAGTGGTAATGGCATTGAATGCCCTATCTGCCAATGTAGTCAACTCAGCCACGTTAGGGAGATTTAAACAATCCTTGGATAAGCACATGGATGATAATGGGATAGTGTAGGGGGACGAGCTGAGAATAGTTCACAGGTTGGCGCAAGATCGAAGGCCAAAGGGCCTGTTCTGCGCTGTATTATTCTATGTTCTATGTTCTATGTCACCATACTAGGTAACATCTTCAGTGAGCCTCCAGAGGAATCCAAAGCTTCGTCCTAGTATGGTGACAAAACGTCTGAAAACGAAACTTTCAGCTAAGCGAGCAAACCTACATCTAGATTGATCATCCTTTACATCCATCATCAAGACACAATGGCTAATTGGAAAACAAACATGTTCCAGCAGAAATGCTGGAAATACTCAGCAGGAGTAGCAGTGATACGGGGGTGGGGTGGGGTGAGGGTGGGTGTGTGGAATAACAACATAGATGACTCAGATTGATGAACCTTCATCAGAACTCTTCATTAGTCCATTAGATGATCCTTCATGATCAGTCAAACACCTTTCACCGTTCTTCCCTACCATCTCTGATATTCTTATCATTAACAGGATTATTCAAAGAAAATGGAAAGAACGCAGAATGCAGATTTTTCCCAGCACATACTGATAATGTTGATGGAATCTTGGTTCAGTTCACTGAGTGTATCTGACAAACTTACCTCCTGTACCTGGGACTGTCTGCACATTTGTACAAAATCATTCATGGCCAACAACATTGGATTATCATCTGCCCAGGCCTGAGCAGGTACCTGGCCTTTGGCAGTCCTCTTAGTACCAAAGATCTGGAGCATATTACCATTGACCAGCTGTTGAGACATGGCAGTGAGGAGATCATTGTGGTCCTAAATCTAAGCTAGAAGGAGAACCCACTGAGGGAATATGCTTTGGAGGGTTGGTGAGACTTGATGGCCTAAATGTCCTTTACTTGCACTGAAGGCATTTGTGATTAGGGGCCTTTAAGTCTGTGTCTGGTACAGTTCATTCCCTTTAAAGGGCCTCACATCAGTGGGTCTTAAAGCCCCCTGCCTCATAGGCCAATTTATCTACTCTGCCTACTTCAAATGTGATCACAGTCATTTCATTTCTCATTATGTACTTATGAGTTCCACCATGAATCCATGGACTAACCATGGCACATCCCCTTGAGTGACTTAGCTGGACAGCCCTGGACAAAACGTGCTCAGACTCCTGACTAACGCTTTTATATCTCCTGGTCATCTTAGCCCACCTTCAATAACTGGACCTCATGAAGTCACGGCACTGACTGTGACCCTTCTCTGGACTGAAGAGGCATGGAGAGCCTGACCTACAACACCTCTGACCCATGGCCAAGTGTGGTATTGGAGGCTGCCCTTGATTCTCTGACTGATGAGGGCCTCTATGAACTTCAATAAGGACTAGCCATCTAAAGCAATGAGATAAGGCTCACTGCTTGCTGCACACACAGTGTGTTTGCTATGCAAGCCTGCTGGCACATGGAGCAGGGATGATTGACATACATCTTGTCCGTACAATGAGATTTTGTTTCTAACCAAGATATAAACCTCCTTGACTGAAGACTGCTGACCAGGAAGGCAAGTCATCTGGATGTGAGACTGCGGTATTTGGCACAAGCAGGAGCCTGGAAGAACACAGCAAGCCAGGCAGCGTCATGAGGTGCAGAAGTTAATATTTTGGGTGTAAAGTAGTGTAAAGCAAACAGGAGTGCTGTAAGCATTCAGGTAGGTGCTAAGTGAGCAACTAAGCAACACTAAGATGCAGCCTAGTCCAATCAGTGTATAAAGTGTCTTTGGAGTGGCCTTTCAATGTTATTTGAGGGAAATCAGAGTTAACATTTCAGGTCAGAACTGATGGTAGCTAAAAAAAAATGTGTGTTTATGCAGAAAATGGGATGGGGGTGTGGTGCCAGAGAGTAAATGATAGGCGGAGATAGAAGCCAAAGGGAGAGAAACACAGTTGGACAGACAAAGGAGTGAGTAAAGGGCAGTATGGGAGAATGAATAACTATGAGTGGGGCTGACGATGGGTTGTGTATGGTCCCAGCCCATGTGTGGGGATTGGGATAATAACATGGGAGAAGGTGGCTCAAGCCCTAAAATTGTTTAACTCTATATTAAGCCCAGAAGGCAGCAGAATTCCCAAGTGGAAAATGTAATACTGTTCTTCCAGCTTGCACTGAGCTTCACTCAGTTTCTTATTTCTAGCATCTTTCGTTCTTTTTTCAATACTAGTTTTTGTTGTGCTCTGCAGTTCAAATCTGTGCTTCCCAAGCATCCTGTAAGTGGATTAGACAGGTGCCATGATGGTCATGAGAGATTGGCCAATGTTGGATGCCAATGTCAATGGATAAGGGAGGCTGGTGCCCATGCATTGTAACATGAGATACTGCTTGTGTGCTAAACAACATTAAGACTGGAGAGGTATTCAAATATTATGAAAAATCAACACGATATAGCACAAAAATAGTTTGAAAATTTTTACTGTAATCTTAAGACATGCTTGTAACGTTGAAATGATTATGCAATATTATAACTATGCACAGCTACTCCAAAAATCCAAATGGGAATTACTTTGAGCATCAGTGCATCCACCATTTTATACCTGCCTGGGTCAGAGCACCTTGACAATTGTAGGGATGCATGTTATGAACAGAATGTTTAAGACATCTAATGTTGAATAGACTGAAATGTTTGCCTGAAGAATGTTGTGATGGGGAAAAGAGGAAATGCCAGGGTTTTGTGCCAAGCAATTTTTAATATTAATGTTGGTCTGGGGCCTGTATTGAAATAAAAAAAGGAATTTTTTTTCTTCAGGACATGATCCTGGCCTAAAATTCCAACTGATTATCATATTTTACAAACACTTGGTAGGTATGTAAATCTGGTATTAGAATGCATACCTCAGTTGATGCTGCAGTTGGTTCACCTAAAGCCACTAAAATTGAGAATTTTAACATAGGGAGTTTACACCATAGCCTCTTATGTCAATAGAGCTGTCCATGATGGATGGAGGTTCTTCCCTGGATTTTTAACCTGTAGGCAGATTTATACCGAAATTACAGCAGGCTATTCTAGAAGGGTTACAGATGTTCAAGATTTTCACCTTTAAGACTGTACTTGTAAAGTACATCAGCGTGCAATAATTATAGTCACAGACTACATGACAAGGGTTACAATTGATGTAATGAGTTTGACTTATTAAATGGCTGATTGTTTTGTTCATGTCAATGAAGCATTTTTTATCCTTTCATGAAACTTGAGCATTGTTACCAAAGTGAACATTTATTACCCAAACGTAATTGCCCTTGAGAAGTCATCATTCATCATTAGTGAGAGAGACAATGGATTGAGATCTGAAAGCATTTCTTGATTAAATCATGAAGCAGTAGTTTGGCAGAATACATTCATTACCAATTTATATTGTGCTGGATAAAATTTGTCAATTGTTCACAATTCCAGTGTGTTGTTCATGAATATGGATGAAACAGCAGTCCTTCTCTCTATGCCTGTGTGAAACCAATGCGGTGGGATCATTTACCTTTACAATTAGCTGTATTATTTCATTTTCAAATACAAAAATAAATGCAGTCAAATATTTAATTTAGTTAGTATAAAATAGGAAGTAAAATCACTTTAGTTAAACTCATCAGTTGGTTACAACCTTTCTTGAACAGGGCCATAATGTTTGCAGAGTCTTCTAGCATCTCCCTCAAGTCCCAGGAGGACTGAAAGACTGGTGAGGACAAGGTGAAGTAGGATTTTCCCTCCTGTTGGTTCCCTCATCACCTGCTGCAGATCTAATTCCGCAGTATTTTCCTTTAGGACATTGTCAGCACAGTTCGTATTGGCACTACTGAACTACCTTTGGTGATGGACATTAAGTTTCCTGACCCAGAATACATTCTGTAACCTTGTCACTCTCAGTGCTTCCTCCATGAAGTGTTCAACATGGAGGAGTACTGAATCATCCCCTGAGTGAGGACTCCCAGGACAACATCTCCCATCTCTCTACTGCTCTGTGGCTATCGCTGGTGATGGGACAGGACAGGCTCAGGGATGGTAATGGTGTTTGGGATATTATCTGTAAATTATATTTGACTGAATTGAGCAATGTCAGGTTGTTCATTTACTAATTTCTGGGACAGCTGTCCCAACTTTGGCAGGAATCACCAGATGTAAGTAAATGGAATTTTGCAATGCCTAAGGATATTAAACATATTCTTGTGGGTTTAGGGTCATTTATAGACCAGACCAGGTATGGATGCAAATTTTCTTCATTAAAGGACATCGGTGAACCAAATGGGCTTTTATGAGACTCAACTATGGTTACATGTTTACCTTTTGGCTAACTTCTTTAAAAAAATTTACTTTATTCAATTGAAAGTTCACCATCTTCCATGGTGGGATTCAAACACATACCCCAAAACATTAATCTGGAATCAATCTACTGAACCTCTTCTGTACTACCTCTAATGCAATTATATTCTTCCTCAAGCAAGTGGATGAAAACTGTACGTGTACTCTAGATACTGTCTCATCAATGCCTTGTACAATTGTAAAAACACATCTCTACTTTGATACTCCATTCTTTGAGCATTAAATGTCAAAATTCCATTTGCCTTCCTTATGACCTGCTGTACTTGCATGCTAGTTTTCGCTGGTTCATCATGAGGACATCCTCTGAACTGAAAACATTTGAAGTTTCTTTCCATTTAGATTGTAAGTTGCCCTTTTATTCTTCTGACCAAAGTGGATAACCTCACATTTATCCACATCCATCTCCCTCTGCCAAATTTTGGCTCACTCATCTAACCTAGTCATATCCATTTGTAAATGTCTTATTTCTTCATTGCAATTTATTTCCCACCTACTTAATGTCATCTGTAAATTTAGCTAATGTAAATTCTATCCCTGCATCCAAGTTATTAATATAGACTGAAAATACTTGAGGCCCAAGGACTGAACCATGTGGCACTCCACTAGTACCAGGTTTCAACTAGAAAAAGCTCCATTTATCTTACTCTCTACTCCCTATTCTCTATCGGTTAGTCAATTCACTGCCAAGTTAATGTAATACCCCTAACCTAGTGTGATATCACCTGTATATTAACCTTTTGTGCAGGGCCTTATCAAATATGTTCTAGAAGTCCTGATGTACTACAACTACAGGACCCCCATTTACCCATATTGCTAGTTTAATTTTTGAAGAACTGTAGCAAATCAGTCAAACGCAATTTACTCTCCATAAAACCGTGATGACTCTGATGGATTGCATTTTGACTTTCCAAATGTCGTATTACTACTTACTTAATAATGGATTCTAACAATTTTCTAATGACAAATGTTAAATAAACTGGTCTATAGTTACCTACTTTTTGACTCCCTCCTGTTTTGAATAAGCATGTTACATTAGCACTTTCCCAATCCACTGGAACATTTCCAGAATCCAGGGAATTTCGAAGTATTATAATCAATGCATCAACTACTTTTTCTGCCACTTACTTTATGATCCTGGGTTGTAGGCCATCAAGCCCTGGGTACGCATCTGCCTTTAATCCTAGTGGTTTGTTCAGTACATTTTCCGTACTGATAGCAATTATTTTAAAATCCTCCTTTTCTATCACATCTATATTACCTGTCACTATTGGACTGGTTTAAGTGTTCTTAACTGTGAAAACTGAATCAGAATATTGTCATTTCTGTATTCACCATTCTTTACTCTCTAGTCTCATCCTTTAATGGGCCTGCATTCATTATAGTTACTCTCTTTTCTCTATATACTTTGGAGCTTTTGCTATCTGCTTTTATATTTTATGCTAGTTTTCTTCCATAATTTATGTTTGCTCTTCTTATTACATTTTTAGTTGCCTTTTGGTTGGTCTTTAAAAGTTTACCAATCCTCAAGCCTGCCACTGACCTTTATAATATGATATGCCTTAGTTTTGCCTTTAACTTCCTTGCTTATCCATGGATACTTTTCAACTCTTACAAGCTTTCATCTTCTCTGGAATATTTTTTAGTTAGGAGGTATTGAATCTCTCCTTAAAATTTTATCATTAGTCCTTAACTGTCCTACATTATAGTCTTTCTGCCCCATTCCTATGTAAACTACTTTTGTTTAAGACAAGAGCACTAAATGGACTGAAGCTTTTTGTCCTCTAATTAAAACTGAAATTCTATCATGCTGTGATCACTCTAGTAGAATTGATGAGAAGGCATTGATGAGACAGCATCTGGAGTACACGTACAGGCATCGTTTACTAAGAGATCATTAATTAACCCCATCACTTTACTCAAAACTAGATCCAAAGTTGTCTGCTCCCTGGTTGTTTCTCCAATGTATTGCTCCAAAGAACAATCTCTAATGTATTCTGTGAACTTACCCACAAGGCTAACCTTCCCAATTTGATTAATTCTGTCCATATTAAAATCACCCATGACTTTTGTCATACCTTTTCTTCCAAGCTACCATTACTTCCTGATATATATGTGTCCTACAGTACAATTACTGTTAAAGCACGTATAGATTACATGCACTAGGGACATCATTCCCTTGCTATTTTCATATCTCTAGCCAAACTAATACTTTCATATCTCTAGCCAAACTTGATTTTCAATGCCATAGTCATATCTCATGACAGCACTGACCTCTTACTGTTCTAACAAAGCTATAGTATCTCCCTTTCCTTTTGGCTAACTTCTGTACACTGAGTACTATTGAATATTCAGCTCCTAGACTTAGTCTCCCTGTGTTGAGGCAGAAGTGGCACAAGATGGCTGCCTGTGGAATTTTAATTGCCATAAGGATGGCAGAGACTTTTTTTAACTGCAGTAACAGAAGTTGCTTGTTTAGTTCAGCATTAGAGTGACATCATAAATTAGGACAAAGGTATCTTTGAGAATAAGATAAACCCAAGGTAACCGATACAACAAAAGAGCTTACAAATTAAAATACATGAAGTCTGTACATACTCACAGCTACAGATATCTGTAAGAGGCAGTCTGATAACAGAAGTCTGAGAACAGAAAGGCTAAAATTGTAATTTAGCAAGAATTAAAAGAAAAGTATGATCCCACAATAATAGAGACTCTTCAGGTAATTGAGTATTGAGAAATTTAGAAATGTAATCTACACCCAACTTTATGAGATTTTGTTGAATTCCTTTAAAGCAAGGGGCTAGAGATAGTGGAGACGAGACACCATCTCATTGGCAAGAGGGACTGAATGCCAGATGCGTTAACAGATGACCTCTAAAGGGGTTCAACTTAAATTCAAGAAGATAAACAGTGGCAGCTCCCCAACCTAAATAAGCAAATCAGATAATGAAGGAGACGGCTTGAATGAATTCTTAAGTCCATGGGTTGGGGGGGGGGGAGGAAAGAGACAAATAATCGGCCAAGCTTATCAAGCTGTGAAAGTGATGGAATTTCAGTCTAATTAACGGACTTTGAATAAATGTTTTCTTATTAATGGAAAATAGTTAATGTAGAAATATCAGAATGTGGACAGTAAATTGCATCCCAGAAGCAATCTCTTATTTAGAATACACTTACAGACAGTATGTGAATAGAAGGAGTCCTAATTGCAGCAACAAGATAGAGAGAGTTAATCTGATCTTCCAAGATGAGGTGGGACAGAGGTTGCTCAAAACCCGTTGGCTAAAGAATTCTAACATTAGGTGTAACCACATAACTTTATATATAACTAATTTAATATTAGAACTGGCATTATGATTTTTATAGCAATTAGTAGGAATTTGCATTAGAATTAGTGGGAATTGGCTGAATCTGGCTTTCATGTGGGGACCAAATGCCCTCTTAAATATGGTTCAGGTTGGAGGAGAGTTCAGTGATGCTCTGGCTTTTCCAGATGCATACAATATTCTAATATCCTTGGTGTTATAATAATTACATACAATATTGATTATATTGTTTTGCCACCCTAATCTATATATCCAAATCCTGTATCAATATTAGATTAATCAATCAATATTAGACGCCCTTATGGACAGCCCTAGGTTCTCCCATGATGTTTACCATATATCTTCATCACTAGCCCATAGGATCTTACAATGCATTCCTTTGATTTACATTCCAATCCTGGCATTTATATTCCTTATCGAATTCTGTTATTTGTTTTATATTCCCTACTGTCTTTATTACGGGAGATACAAAAAATATAGTGAAAGCACCCTCAAAAGTGTGAGCAACATTTCTTGCCTGTCACTTGTCCAGCTTTCTGAAATCCCATTGTCCTCTCACCTTGATTTCCATGCTAGATTTCATAAAGGCTGGGAAAGGCATCCATACAGTCAAAGTTCAACTCCTGAGTGGAACTAATTGTTAGTAGGCACTTTACATATTAAAATTGCTAATTCACCTCTCTGACGCAGGTTTCCTGCACACAACAGGTTACATTCAAATTGAAGGTGGAAGATAGCAGCGCAGTCTCAGCTCTTTAACCCCCTGCATGCTCACAAACCTCTTCACATTTTGTCACTAAAATTCCATCCACACAGCACTCCACCATTCCCCACCTCACTGCCTCTTCCCTCAGCTGAGGTGATGTCGCTGAATGGAACTTAAATCCACAATATTCTGGTAATGTTCCAAAAAGAAGTATTTCCTTTGAGGATCACAATGGTGCAGAAGTGGGTACAGACAGAAGAAATGCCACGGAGGGAGGAAGTAAAGCCTCAGGTAGTTATAACCTGTGTACCAGTGCTTGGCTAGGATAAAAAGTAATATGGTTCTACATAATACTGTGAGGTTGATAGTGACTGGAAGTGTAGTGCAAGAGCTTAAATACACTGGAACAACATTGCAATGATGTTATGGAGCTTGCACATGACTGAGTATAAATGGCTGAGTGGTTGGAATTAGACATCACTGGAAGAACAGCACCCAGCTACAATAATGTAGACTGGAAAAGTGATTGATCACATGAGCACAAACACACAAAGAAGATTGATTAGTTCTTATCTAATGTCGGAATATGATCTGTTTGCGACTACTGTGTGCAGCAGAAGTTAGCATTAATGTATACTAAATAGTATTACTTTGAAGTTTAAGTCTGAAAACTGTTCTTGGCTTTGCTTTTTCATTGACCAGGCTAATTCAAACCCAAGCTTATATCTTGGCATCCAACCACATGATAGAACAGGAAGGAAAAGATAGGGTTGATTTTTTTAATAGTCCTGTAGTCAGGGCTGGACAGAGCACAGGGTCAGAGAATCAGAGCTGATTAAAAAAAAACACTTCCCATTTGTGTCTGGAGAAAGTAAAATTAATTTTGAAAAGAGCTATATCAGCAACTGAGCAACTTTAGAGAGGAGCAAGGTTCCTAGCAAACAGGGAGAAGAAAATCAAAAAATGGTTGAATATTTTAAACAGCGAAAATTACTCAAAACAGATCTTGTGATGCAAAGCATGCTCTGATATTTTTAATGTAAGATCACAGATGTAATAACTTAACTCTATCCATCTCTCCACAGACACTGCCTGGCCTGAATATTTCCAGTATTCTTGTTTGTAAACAGTATTCTGCTTTGCTGACATTTGTGTATGTGCAGGAAGAGAATGGGGTTGGGAATGGGGTATGGAATGGGAATGGACGAATGTGGAATTGGAGAAATGAGAAATGTAGGTAATGCAAGGTTTGACTGAAATAAATATCAAGACCTCACTTTGTGGCAAAATAGTGGCTCAGTGATTAGCACTATTGCCTCACAGTTCTAGGGACTCTGGTTCGATTCCAGCCTCAGGCAGTTGTCTGTGTGGAGTTTGCATGTTCTCCCAGTGTCCCCTGGGTGCTCAGGTTTCCTCCCACAGTCCAAAGATGTGCAGGTTAGGTGGATTGGCAATATAAAATTGCCCATTGTGCCCAGGATGTGCAGGCTAAGTGGATCATTCATGGGGAATGCATGGTTCCAGGGATAAGGTGGAGGGGTGGGTGAAGGTAGGATGCTCTTTGGAAGGTTGGTGTGGGCTCAATGGACCAAATGGCTTGTTTCCACTGTAAGGTTTCTATGATTCAATGAAGAACAATCTCCATGTTCTGTTGAATAACCAGCAAGATTGAAAATCTGACTAACCTTCTGTCAAGAAGGCTAACGCTGATACACCGCAACCAAAGAGGAAAGTGAGGGAGAGATTATGAGTCTGAGGAGTTATTGGGTAAGGTCAGGGATGTTTGTGGGGGAAAACTCGGGGGTGACATTTTCTTTATTTATTCATGGGTTGTGGGTACTGCTAGCAAGCACAACATTCGTTGCCTGTCTCTAATTGCCCTTGAACTGAGTGACTTGTCAGACCATTTCAGAGGGCAGTTAAAAGATTATCATGCCACTGTTGGTTTGAAGTCACATGTAAAACAAACCAAATAAGGGTGACAAATTACCTTTATTCAAGGACATTAATAGACTAGATGGATTTTTACAACAATCATGATAGCTTCATGGTCCACATTAATGATATTAAATTAGAAATATAGGTTTTATTAATTGCATTTAAATCCACCAGATTCCAGGCTGGGATTTCAACCCATTTTCCCATATCATTAGCCTGGACCTCTGATTACTGGTACAGCAACATTTCTATTTCTACACTATATCCCTACAGGTAATTGAAGGTAGAAGTCAGAAAAAAAATTATACTTGGAAGGCCATGGAGAATCATGGATAGATGTTTTATGTTTGTGGACACATGTTTTTGGGAGAAATCAATGATGGAAATTTGAAAATTATTATAATTGGATGGTTATGAGAATAATACTGTGGGTGGAAGATAGGGAGCGTCAGAGGTGAAAGATTTTAAGGAGTTTGTGGATTTTGGGAGATGATTTGTGCAGGTATCATGGACCATGGTGGGCAGAAAGAGACCAATTATGGGACAGGAAACAGGTTTGCGTTAGGGACGCAGGGAGTCACCTTCTCTACCTGGCCAACAAACAAGACTGTACAGGCACTAACCCTGCTATATCTAGCCCATCTTCACTCATGTTGGGAGTGGAGGCAGAAAACGTTGGGGAGCCCAGTTCAGTAGCATCAGTTTATATGATTCTATGAGATATCCTTTTTAGCTTCCCAAGACCTTTTTTTTTGAGCTCCTTATTTCCAGATTTTTTAAAAAAACATCTTTACAGAAGGCACAGAGTACAGTATTTGTACAGTATTTTAATTACTGATTAGGTGTTAACAGCTTACACCAACTGCCAAGAGAGGATGTCTAGCTGTCTTCCAGGCTTTGGTTACTTCACTACAGAGAGACAGAGAGAGACCTTTGCTTTTCTGCTCTCAGGAGACATCTCTCCTTGCGCCAAAAGAAAATATTGTTCACCTGCCTGAGAACCAGACGGCTGTCATCATGCTGCTAATTTCTGGGATCCACAACTGACCCCAGACCTCACAAACCAATCAGTAATCTGTCACTGGACGAAGATTGGTCTGAGCACACACCTCTGGTGTTTTGGTGTCTCATATACCTTTCCCCATTACATGAACAAAGCAACAATGTAACACAATTCAGAGTGGGTTCAGCAGTTTGTTCTTCAAATTGCCAAAACTCTTTCCTCAGCCCTTAACTTTAAGAAGTTCTTTTCCCATTTTGGTTCACTGTCCAAAATAAAGAAAAATACAAATATGTGGTCTGTACAATGTTCATATAATAACCATGACATGAAAATTGTGAGAGAAGAAAATAGTAAATGGAGACTGGGAGGGTGTATCATACAAAAAAAATGTTGATATATACAGACTTGACTGACTAACTCAATGTGGCTGCAATCTCTTGGTAGGTGACAAACCTGAGAATGAACCGCAGGAACAGGAGCTGTGGACTATCAGCAAGCAGCTGGTGGAAAAGGTCATTCTCCAAGCTGTGCAACAGTATTCCCAGGAGAGGAAACATAGAGAGAAGAAAACAGAAGCAAAAAGAGATTTGCGTCTGCAGGTATCAAACTGTTCTGAGCAACAGGAAAGGAAGAAATGAAAAGCAGAAAGCGCTCAAATATTCCCTGTGGCTAACAATGTGTTTCTGTATCAAGGTGTGAATAATAAACATCAGGATAACTACGCTCTTCAAGATAACAGATATATAGCTATTTTCAATATTGGACACCATTCTTTAATTTATATCAATGTTTTTTGAAGTAATTCAGAAAAAATGAATGATAATAGAAATGTTTTTATTTCCAAACTAATATGGAATTGTTACAGGCAAAACAATTATATGTAAATATCCACAATATTTACAAATAAGGAAATCATTTGAATTGTGCTTTTCAACAATATAATTGTGTTGAATGCATACAAAACTATGTAAAATGGTTTAAGTAAAGCGGCTATTAGTGAATAAAGTTATTAAATTCTTGGTTAAAAGAACTAGATTACCTTACTGAGACCAATGTGAACTATCCCTTCAGTATTGGATTGCCTTTGCACTCTCTTTTAATGTCATTTTTATTTCTGTAAAAGTTCTTTTTCATTTATCTCCTGTAATTCACAATATGTAGTCATGCAAGAGTGGAGTTTCTAAGCTGAAATTTTATTCAAAAATTAAGAGGTCAACCACAATACAACAAATATTTTGGAGAGCTGGAAACTCACCATCTCCCATCTTCTCACTATCACAAAGTTATCAGGTTGCAATCTGTTCTCACCAACATTGCCCCCAAAAGGAGCCAGATTTGTGCTCAGACATAAGGAGTTGAACCGCCACTTTCAGTGATGAACTGCTCTCTGATTCAATCAAATCATTGTGAATTGAGTTCAGCAGCAAGTGGATGGTAAGTATTAAGTGCGTAAATATCACAACTGGGTTTCTTTCTTTAATTCGTCATGCAGACATCACCGGCTAGGCCAGCATTTATCGTCCTCCCCTAATTGCAGGTGGTGGTGAGATATCCCCTTGAACTGCTGAAGTAGTTGGGGTGTAAGTAGACCAAATGCTGTCAGGAAGAAGCTCCAGGATTTTCATCCGATGAAAGTGAAAGTACAGCAATACATTTCAAAGTCAGGATGGTGTGCTGCTTGGTGGGTAACTAGAAGGTGGGCATTTTCCCATTCAGACATCTACCCTTGTCCATCTAGGTGTCAGTTATTATGAGTTTGGAAGAAGCTATTCTGGAACCATAGAATCCCTACTGTGCAGAAGCAGGCCATTCGACCCATTGAGTCCACACTGACCCTTCAAAGAATGTCTCAACCTTGCTACCTTATCCCTGTAACCCCTGTATTTTCTCTCAGCTATCGACCTAGTCTGCACATCTTGATCTCTATGGGCAATTTAGCATGACCAATCCACCTAACCTGCACATGGTTGTACTGAGGAAACGAAACTAGAGGACCCAGAGGAAACCCACACAGACATGGGGAGAATGTGTAAACTCCACACTGAAAGTCACCCGAGAGTTGAAGGAGCCTTTATAAGATACTACAGAGCATTTTGTAGTTGGTACACACTGCTACTACTGTGTAGATGTGGTAGAGGAAATAAATGCTGAAGGTGACAAATGGGGTGCCACTCAAGTGGGCTGCTTTGTCTTGGATGTCGGGCTTCTCGAATGTCTTTGGAGTCCCTTTGAAAATAAGTGGACAGGCTTTGTGCAGACAGAAAAAGAGTTATTTGCCACACTATTCCCTGTCTATGAACTGCTTTCATAGCCAGAGGATTTAATTCATGTGATGAGGGTATGCCTAGCTGGGCTGGTATTAATTGACCATTCCTAACTGAGGTTATGAGTCAACCACATTGCCGTGGGTCTGGAGTCACATGTCGGCCAGTTTTCTTTCACTAAAGGGCACTAGTGAAGTAGATGTGCTTTTCTGACAATCGACGATGGATTTGTGGTCATCATTAGATTCTTAATTGCAGATTTTTATTGAATTCCACCATCTGCTGTGGTGGGATTCGAACCCAGGTCCCCAAAACATTAGCTCGGTTTCTGGATTAGCAATCCAGTGATAATACCACTGCTTTTACATTGCCCCACTTCCCCATTTCTCCCCAATTGTATGGTTGATGTAATCAGTTTCTGATTAATGATGATGCCACAATGTTGTAATTCAACAATGGTAATGCTGAAAAATATAAAGAAACAGTGGTTACATTCTTTCTTACTGGAGATGATCACTTGGGTGGCATGAACATTACTTGCTACTTATCAGGCTAAGCCTTGAAATTGTCCAGGTTCTGCCACAAATGGACATGGACTGCTTCAGAATCTGAGGAGTTGTGAATGGTGCTGAACATTACACATCAGTGAACACTCCCACTTTTGACCATATGACAGCGGGAATGTCATTGATAAAGAAGCAGAAGCTGGTTGTACCTAGGGCACCACCCTGAAGAACTCATATGGTGATATCCTGAGACTGAGAAATCTGACCTCCAATAATCATAAACGTTTTCTTTTGCACCATGTATGACTCCAACCAGGGGAGAGTGCTAGTACTAATTCACATTGATTCCAGTTTCGCTCGGGCCCCTGGATGTCATATTCACTTACATGATGCGCTTTGATGTCAAGGGCTCACCTCACCTCAGTTCTGCATTCTGCTGCTTTTGTCTAAATTTGGACCAAGGTTGCAATGAGGTCAGGAGCTGAGTGTTCCAGGTGAATTCCAAATTGAATGTCAATGAATAGGTTATTCATATACAAGTGCTGTTCGATAACACTCTCAATGGCTTCTTCCATTGCTTTGTGATGATCAAGAGTAAACTGATACGGATGTGATGGTTGGATTTGTCAATCTTTTTGTGTATAGGACATACCTGAGAAATATTCCACATTGTGGGGAGATGTCAGTATTGTAACAACTAGACCAGACTTGTATGTTATGGAGCACAAGTCTTGTATAATATGTTGGAACATTGTCAGGCCCTAAAACCTTTCCAGCATTGTATTAAGGCAAGCGAACTGAGTTGGTTGAAAACTGGCTTCTGTGATGTTGGCTAATTCAGAAGGAGTTGAGATAGAGCAACTACCTTTAGCTAAAGATGGATGCAACTCCTTCACCCTTGTTTCTTTCACTGATGAACTGGGTTCACATGCAGGTGAAGATAAAGCTATAACATAGGACTATTTGATTGCCAAACAGTGGAAGCAACTAGGAGAAAGTGAGGACTGCAGATGCTGGAGATCAGAGCTTAAAAATGTGTTGCTGGGACCTGCTGTGGTTTTCCAGCAACACATTTTTAAACAGTGGAAGCAGCATGCAATAACCATGGCTACGCAGTCCTGGAGCTAACAGATCAGATTTCAGCTCTGCAGTCCCACTACATCCAGATGCCAGAAAATAAATAACTAATAGGAGGAAGAAGCTTCATCAAATCAACACCTCAAATGGTGCCACTCCTTGCCAGCCATCTCTCACTCTATTTTGAAGTAGGTGTTGCCCATTTTTGAGTTGGCAGATCAGGTTGAAGTCTGTTCTATTGAGCAGGGTGGAAATGCCATTGAACATAATGTAAGGCATCCTTCGTGGAAGATAAGACTAAGTCAACACAAGAACTATGCAATGATCACTTCTACCAATAATATCATGGAAGATCCTATTGTGACAGCTAAATTGGTTGAGTAAATTTTTCCTGTTTTTTGTTCTCTCACCGTGGGTCACAAACCCAGTCTAGTTTCTGTGCTTGTTAAGACATAACAAGCTCATTCAATTGTGGTACTACTGAACCGCTCTTGGTGGCAAACATTTCAATCTTTCACCCAGAGTATATTCTGTGCCCTTGCCAACCTCAGTACTTCCTCCAAGTAGTGTTCAGCATGGAGAAATACTGATTCATCAGCCTGGGGGGTGGGGTGGGGGGGCATGAAGAAAGGTTTCCTTCCCACATTTGACTTGAGACCTGAGATTTCATGTGGAATGAAAACAAATGTTGAGGACTCCCAGGACAATACCTTGCCAATTATAGACCACTGTACTGCTACATTTGGTGGATCTGCCTGTGAGTGGGACAGGACTTAACAATGGTTGATGTTGGTGGTATCTGGGCATTATCTCTAAGCAAGAATGACTATGTCAAGTTTCTAATGGCTGGTCTGTGGGGTAACCCTTCCAATTTTAGCAATTTACCAGGGTAACACTGTTGGGTTTGTTGATGTTATTTTGGTGCTTACATTGATGTCAAATGGTCTGCCTCGTTTAATTTTTTATTACTTTTCCTTAGCAGTTTGATACAATGGAGTGTCTTGCTTGACTATGTCAGAGGGCAGTTCAGAGTTTGTTATCTATATGACATCACAAATAGGCCTTACATGTTGACAGCAGATTTCCTTCCCTAAAGGAAGGATAGGCTTTTATGAATATAATGGCTACCACATTTATTTCCAGTTTTATCTTCTCACCTGGTGGGATTTGAACACATACCCGCAGAACATTAAACCCATAGCCAAAACCATTACACCATTGCCTCTCCACAGAAGGAAACTTGAAACCATACTACTGCACTATTTGTGAGGCAATGATCACCATATCATTAGACTTAGGGTGGCTATGGAAAAGGATAAACCAGAGTAAGAATTATTATTTGGGGAAACTAACTTCAATGGGTTCAACATGGATTTGGGGAAAATAAATTTCAATCAAAGGTAGGAAAATCAGTCACTGGACAATGGGCTATCTGCAAGAAAAGTCAAGGTATAGGGCCTCTAAAGTTAATGGTGGGGTCAACATATCTAGAGCTCCATGGATGTCAAAGAAGGTACAAATTATAGCCAAGAAGAAAAGGAAGAAAGTGCAATTCAGAAATTCAGAAATTCAGGCTGAAAATAAACTTGGAGGGAAATTAAGAAAGCAAATAAAATAAACAAAGAGGGAATTTGAAAACAGACTGGCAGTCAACATAAAATTAGGCAGCCAAAGTTTTCGAACGACATTTAATAGTAGGAGGGTGATAAAAGGAGGAGTAGACCATCACTTCCACTTTGGGTCTTTTTGTTATTTCTCGGATGATTAACATTAAAATTTCACATGCCAGTGGGGAAAGTCTTTTCATTGGTGGGACTCACTGTCAGCTGACAATGCTGCATCTACCCATTGCCTGCTAATCAAGTTCTTGTTCAAATAGGGACACTGTGCATCACTACTAGGCCCCGTCACTGCTTCAAAGTTTGCACCTTTTCAACTATGTTGTATCTGATGTACATGAATAATAGTTAGGTATCTTCAAATATTCTAGGACCCTTATGACAAGGTGGTAGCACTGCTTTATCTGACCAGAAGGTTTGGGTTCAAGTTCCATCTGATCTAGAGGTGCATCTTCACATATCTGCACAGGTTGATTTAAAAAAAACTTAAAACTTTAATTCTTGATTTAAACCTACCATTATAACTTCTTAACCATAAGGAGAACATTCCCAATTTTTTTAGTTTGTCTTTACTAATGGCATCCATCATCCTGGTACTATTTTGCAATGTGACATCCCAATCCAAATGAGGGAGTACAAGACAGGTGGACACTTCGAGGAGAGCAAAGTAGGCCCTTTATATGGGAAAATCCACAGTTCCTCATCAATGTTTGAAAATGAGAATATTGTTATTGGTTTCTTGTTGTACCAGTCAGGGGCAATTTTCGGAGTACTCTAATTGTCAAGTGAAACTCCACAAAATAGGAGTAGTATCTTATCCTAGCTTCAGTTCAGTGTGCTCTCTGAATCTACTCAACCCTTTAATGTTAAAACTATGATCACTTGTCACATCGATAAGCTCAATACTCAGTATGGTGTGAAATCAAATATTTCAGTTAGATTAATATGAACTGATTCTGAAAACCTAAAGAAAGTATATGAAGGGATCAAACTGATGAGACACACATTCATTCATAGTACAGTACTCAAAAGATTTGTTTTTGTTATTTATAATTTTCAAAGGAGGAATATTCAAATTTTCAACTTCCATATTTCAAATGTGAAATATTCCTTGAGTTGAGAGGCAGTAAATGTGAACCAAGACGGCTTTGGAAATGTAAACTGTAATGTGTAGTTACCATTTATTACCCTGTCTTTAGCATCAGAGAGCCAACAGCTTTTCAGGTAATTTCTCAGAACACCAGAGTGAGGATTGACATTAAGTTACAGCGAATTGCTGAATGTACTGAAAACAAAAATGCATGCAACAGCCAATTTATGTTATGCTCTAGAAACTCACAGAATTTCCACATGTTTGCGTATGTGTAGGCAAACCCCTATTTTAAATGGATATGAGCTCCTCTCAACAAAAACAATCACATGAATTTTCAAAATCAATAGACAGAAATGTCTGCTAAAGATTACTCGGGAAGGTAATTTATATTCTCTGTGTTTTACTGACTGAAGTGACAGAAGAAATCAATGACGTGTGAACTGTATTTACATTTCCATGAATAGCTGGGATTGTTTGACTTTTCAGCGTGAATATCAGAGAAAATATAAAGAAAGCAACTTCGATTTAACTTGAGGAAACCTTTGATTCTGATAAGGAGTTCAGAGAGTCACTGAATTGTTAAAGCACAGATGGAGGCCATTCAACTTTCTGTCTGTGTGCTGGTTCACCACATAAGGAATTCACCTACTGCCATTCCCACTACTCATAGCAAGCTTCACTTTTACTGAGATTATTTGCAAAGACTGGTTGATCAACTATAAAGTTGAATGGAATTTCATTCTTACCAGATTACAAAGCAAGGTAGTGGTGTGTTACCTGTACGCCAGAGTGTGGTCCATTGAGAAGATGTGAGTAAACCTTCTATCTTGACTTTGGCAGAATTTGAATTCAGTTTAAAAATACTTCAAATAAAAATGTAAACATATTTTTAAGAAGTCAGTGTTGTTTCCAAAAAGATATGCGAAGCATCCATCAGGTCAGCGAAACACAAATAAAAAAATAAAATTACAACAAAGGTGGCAGATTGCCCTAAAAAATCACTCACTAAAGTGCTTTTGACAGAACAGCCTGTGAAGTTAGTCTAATCCAGAACATTAAGAGGGCCCAATGGATACAAGCAGCCAATTTCTCACTGGACACCTTCTTTCCAGTGAAGTGTACAGACCAGTAGCTCAAAATCATTCCGGAATCTTTTTTCCTCATCACACTATTGGTTTCTCTTAGATTGAAATGTTAAATATTGTCAATATTTTCCAAGTCAATGGAAAAGGAATGTTGGTGCCAAGTTTTGCAATTTATCTAATCCACTGATGCACTTTCGTGCTGCTAATGTCTGGTATACAGATGACTCAAGTTTCCCACCAACGTGGTTGACTCTTAACTTCCTTCTAGAGTGTCCCATTTGTTTGTACGAAAAGGAAACCCATCGGCACGTTTTCAGAAACGCCAAAGAGGACCAACAACTGCTCTTCTCACCGGCAATTCACAGAATGCATTTTTAAAAGTCAAAGTGCCAATTTTGATTGCTTTGTTCATCACCTCATTGACCTGTTGACAGCAACTAATGCTTCCAATCATGAAACAATTTGTGTAAATGCAAAATATGGTGAATGCTGCAAAAGATGGCATTATAAAAGATGGCATTATAAAAGAAGAACTGTCCAAAAATCTGCTTGGCCACACAGACAATGGCACAAGGAACAGCCTGTCAATTTTCAATTCGATTTTTCACAACCTTCTGGACTGAACAATTTCAGATTGTTACCATCATTTCCCTGTTTTAAATAGCAGCTGTTTGGAATGGCTCTGTCTTGTCATTTATAACTCTTGTAGACCGATCCATTAATTCTTGCAATATCCTAGCACACTATCCTTTGCCTTGCATTATCATTTTTCTGTTATTTAATTATTTCTGGCTTTTACTGTAACACAGAATCTCTTTTCTTTTTCTTCCAATTGCTCCCCTTTTTACAACAGCACTTGCTAAAACAAACTGTTTCGTCTCTGTTGTTTCCCAGTTGTGATGAACAATCCTTGAACTGAAATATCGGGCTCTGTTTTTCATCTGTTTCAGAGGCCCTGACGTTGGGTAAATTTCTAAGGCACAAACCCATGTCAAAACCACGAACCTGAAGCAATTTCTAATGAGCTGACCAATTGGTACCAAACTACCCTCTGCTGTCCTGTCCTTACCTTCAGCTCCCCTGTCCTCACCTTCAGCTCCCCTGTCCTTACCTTCGGCTCCTTTGTCCTCACCTTCGGCTCCTCTGTCCTTACCTTCAACTCCTCTGTCCTTACC